>NC_081308.1:51583306-51910905 GCF_030435805.1 Mustela lutreola | reverse complement strand
TAGGCTAAGGCAAGCAGCAACAGAAGCCAGCAGAACCGACTCTGATTTCTCAGCAAATGCTGGTGCTTTCGCAGAGGCTTTGGGCTTGGAGCCAACAGCACTTCGTCGCTGCTTCCTCAGCAAAGCTTTGGGCGTTCGCTCTTGGGCACCAGGAAAGAAGAGTTGCGGGAGAACTGGTTTCTCTTTGTCTTTGCTTTCCCGGGCTCCATTTTCGCGTCCTGGGTTCAAATTGTCAAGGCAAAATAAGCAGACAGCCTCCAACCTGCAGCAGAGTGCATGGCCTAGGATGGCACTCTTTGCACACTACCATCACCTGGCGTAGGCGAGGCTTGGCATTTTGCACTGGCGCTAAGGCGGACTCGGGGACAAGTTCTGGGCCTTCCCCACAGGAGAGGAGAGGTGACAGAATCTTTGCACACCAACCGTGCACTCGGATCGGGGGGCTGTTGGGGACTTTCCCCACTCCTTCCCCGGACATCCCGTGCATCCGCGAACCCTTTCACATCTTGGAGGAAGACGGCATCTGACTGCCCGTTTTTTCAGGAATGTACTTCTGTGAGTTCAGGGTAGGTGCCTGGTCACAAACTCATATCTGCACCTTGGACAGGTGACCAAGCAGCTGCTTTCCCCTTGGGCCCAGGGGCCCAGTACAGGCATGCCTTCTGCTCAGACTCCTTCCTCTAGTGGAGGAAGCGCCCATGCCCTAGTCTTCCCTTCGTGTCTCCTTCTCACCAGGGTTCCGTCTCTCCGCACAGAGAGCGGGTGACACTAGTCTTACCACCGACCCGCTGTTGCTGACAGGGCTGGCTCTCCTGCTTGCTACCGTTTCCGACAACAAGGCCTACTCCTCTTCCCCGGGGCAGCGTGCTGCACCTTCCGCAGACATGCTCCTGGAGAACGCAGTGAGAGATGTGTCCCTTTCCTTAAGGCTCTTCCCACAGTCGCAACCATGCTTCTCTCTCAGGCAGAGGGGATGCACGGGCAAACAGGATTTCGCTCCATGAGGGTCTATTACACGGTGCTGTGGTGACTAGCTCAGGCAAGCAACCGCAGCCTCCCACAGACCCGACTCTGATTTTCCAAAGAATGCTGTGCTATCCCAGACGTGATACCCGGGCAAAGAGGCTTTCGCTGTATGCGGGTTTCTCCCACCTTGCTGCGAATACTAGGCTAAGGCAAGCAGCAACAGAAGCCAGCAGAACCGACTCTGATTTCTCAGCAAATGCTGGTGCTTTCGCAGAGGCTTTGGGCTTGGAGCCAACAGCACTTCGTCGCTGCTTCCTCAGCAAAGCTTTGGGCGTTCGCTCTTGGGCATCAGGAAAGAAGAGTTGCGGGAGAACTGGTTTCTCTTTGGCTTTGCTTTCCCGGGCTCCATTTTCGCGTCCTGGGTTCAAATTGTCAAGGCAAAATAAGCAGACAGCCTCCAACCTGCAGCAGAGTGCGTGGCCTAGGATGGCACTCTTTGCACACTACCATCACCTGGCGTAGGCGAGGCTTGGCATTTTGCACTGGCGCTAAGGCGGACTCGGGGACAAGTTCTGGGCCTTCCCCACAGGAGAGGAGAGGTGACAGAATCTTTGCACACCAACCGTGCACTCGGATCGGGGGGCTGTTGGGGACTTTCCCCACTCCTTCCCCGGACATCCCGTGCATCCGCGAACCCTTTCACATCTTGGAGGAAGACGGCATCTGACTGCCCGTTTTTTCAGGAATGTACTTCTGTGAGTTCAGGGTAGGTGCCTGGTCACAAACTCATATCTGCACCTTGGACAGGTGACCAAGCAGCTGCTTTCCCCTTGGGCCCAGGGGCCCAGGACAGGCATGACTTCTGCCCAGACTCCTTATCAGAGTGCAGCAAGCGCCCCATGTCTAGACTTCCACTAGTGTCTCCTCAGTCATGTTTCCGTCTCTCCGCACAGAGAGCTGGTGACACTTGTCTTACCACCAACCCACTGTTTCAGACAGGGCCGGCTCTCCTGTTTGCGACCGTTTCCGACAACAAGGCCATCGACCCCTCATCCCTGGGGCAGCGTGCTGCACTTTCCCAGACATGTTCCTGGGGAGCGCAGTGACAGACGTGTCCCTTTCCTTAAGGCTCTTCCCACAGGCGCAACCGAGCATCTCTGTCAGGCAGCGGGGATGCCCGGGCCAAGATGATTTCGCTCCATGCGGGCTTATTACACCGAGCTGTGGAGACAAGCTCAGGCAAGCAGCAGCCGCATCCCGCAGACCCGACTCTGATTTCCCAAAGAATGCTGTGCTTTCCCAGACGTGATGCCCGGGCAAAGAGGCTTTCGCTGTATGCGGGTTTCTCCCAAAGTGCTGCGGACACTAGGCTAAGGCAACCGGCACGAGCAGCCAAGAGACTGCTATGATTTCGCAGAGGTTTTAAGCTTGCTGCGAACCGCACTTCGCTGCTGCTTCCTCAGCAAGACTTTGGGCGTTCGCTCTGTCGCGTCAGGGATTAAGAGCTGCGGGAGAGCTGGTGCCTCTTGGGCCTTGCTTCCCGGGCTCCATGTTTGCGTCTTGGTTTCACCGTGCCATGCCGAAATAAGCAGATACAGTCACAACCCTGCAGTGGCATGCGTGGCCTAGGATGGCACTCTATGCACACTACTATCTCCCGGTGTAGGCCGGTGCTCTGCCGCTCAGGTGGACTCGGCGACAAGGTCAGGGCCTTCCCCACGGGAGAGGAGAGGCGACAGGATCTCTGCACACCACTCGTGCACTGGGATGGGGAGCAGTGAGGGTCTCTCCCCACTCCTTCCCCGGACATCCCGTGCATCCGCGAACGCTTTCACATCTTGGAGGAAGGCGGCATCTGACTGCCCGTTCTTTCAGGGAGCTACTTCTGCGAGATCAGGGTAGACGCCTGGTGGCAAGCGCATGTCTGCGTCTGGGATAGTTGGCCAGGAACTGCTTTCCCCTTGATCCCAGGGGCCCAGGACAGGCATGCCTTCTGCTCAGACTCCTTCCTCCAGTGGAGGAAGCGCCCATGCCCTAGTCTTCCCTTCGTGTCTCCTTCTCACCAGGGTTCCGTCTCTCCGCACAGAGAGCGGGTGACACTAGTCTTACCACCGACCCGCTGTTGCTGACAGGGCTGGCTCTCCTGCTTGCTACCGTTTCCGACAACAAGGCCTACTCCTCTTCCCCGGGGCAGCGTGCTGCACCTTCCGCAGACATGCTCCTGGAGAACGCAGTGAGAGATGTGTCCCTTTCCTTAAGGCTCTTCCCACAGTCGCAACCATGCTTCTCTCTCAGGCAGAGGGGATGCACGGGCAAACAGGATTTCGCTCCATGAGGGTCTATTACACGGTGCTGTGGTGACTAGCTCAGGCAAGCAACCGCAGCCTCCCACAGACCCGACTCTGATTTTCCAAGGAATGCTGTGCTATCCCAGACGTGATACCCGGGCAAAGAGGCTTTCGCTGTATGCGGGTTTCTCCCACCTTGCTGCGAATACTAGGCTAAGGCAAGCAGCAACAGAAGCCAGCAGAACCGACTCTGATTTCTCAGCAAATGCTGGTGCTTTCGCAGAGGCTTTGGGCTTGGAGCCAACAGCACTTCGTCGCTGCTTCCTCAGCAAAGCTTTGGGCGTTCGCTCTTGGGCACCAGGAAAGAAGAGTTGCGGGAGAACTGGTTTCTCTTTGTCTTTGCTTTCCCGGGCTCCATTTTCGCGTCCTGGGTTCAAATTGTCAAGGCAAAATAAGCAGACAGCCTCCAACCTGCAGCAGAGTGCGTGGCCTAGGATGGCACTCTTTGCACACTACCATCACCTGGCGTAGGCGAGGCTTGGCATTTTGCACTGGCGCTAAGGCGGACTCGGGGACAAGTTCTGGGCCTTCCCCACAGGAGAGGAGAGGTGACAGAATCTTTGCACACCAACCGTGCACTCGGATCGGGGGGCTGTTGGGGACTTTCCCCACTCCTTCCCCGGACATCCCGTGCATCCGCGAACCCTTTCACATCTTGGAGGAAGACGGCATCTGACTGCCCGTTTTTTCAGGAATGTACTTCTGTGAGTTCAGGGTAGGTGCCTGGTCACAAACTCATATCTGCACCTTGGACAGGTGACCAAGCAGCTGCTTTCCCCTTGGGCCCAGGGGCCCAGTACAGGCATGCCTTCTGCTCAGACTCCTTCCTCTAGTGGAGGAAGCGCCCATGCCCTAGTCTTCCCTTCGTGTCTCCTTCTCACCAGGGTTCCGTCTCTCCGCACAGAGAGCGGGTGACACTAGTCTTACCACCGACCCGCTGTTGCTGACAGGGCTGGCTCTCCTGCTTGCTACCGTTTCCGACAACAAGGCCTACTCCTCTTCCCCGGGGCAGCGTGCTGCACCTTCCGCAGACATGCTCCTGGAGAACGCAGTGAGAGATGTGTCCCTTTCCTTAAGGCTCTTCCCACAGTCGCAACCATGCTTCTCTCTCAGGCAGAGGGGATGCACGGGCAAACAGGATTTCGCTCCATGAGGGTCTATTACACGGTGCTGTGGTGACTAGCTCAGGCAAGCAACCGCAGCCTCCCACAGACCCGACTCTGATTTTCCAAAGAATGCTGTGCTATCCCAGACGTGATACCCGGGCAAAGAGGCTTTCGCTGTATGCGGGTTTCTCCCACCTTGCTGCGAATACTAGGCTAAGGCAAGCAGCAACAGAAGCCAGCAGAACCGACTCTGATTTCTCAGCAAATGCTGGTGCTTTCGCAGAGGCTTTGGGCTTGGAGCCAACAGCACTTCGTCGCTGCTTCCTCAGCAAAGCTTTGGGCGTTCGCTCTTGGGCATCAGGAAAGAAGAGTTGCGGGAGAACTGGTTTCTCTTTGGCTTTGCTTTCCCGGGCTCCATTTTCGCGTCCTGGGTTCAAATTGTCAAGGCAAAATAAGCAGACAGCCTCCAACCTGCAGCAGAGTGCGTGGCCTAGGATGGCACTCTTTGCACACTACCATCACCTGGCGTAGGCGAGGCTTGGCATTTTGCACTGGCGCTAAGGCGGACTCGGGGACAAGTTCTGGGCCTTCCCCACAGGAGAGGAGAGGTGACAGAATCTTTGCACACCAACCGTGCACTCGGATCGGGGGGCTGTTGGGGACTTTCCCCACTCCTTCCCCGGACATCCCGTGCATCCGCGAACCCTTTCACATCTTGGAGGAAGACGGCATCTGACTGCCCGTTTTTTCAGGAATGTACTTCTGTGAGTTCAGGGTAGGTGCCTGGTCACAAACTCATATCTGCACCTTGGACAGGTGACCAAGCAGCTGCTTTCCCCTTGGGCCCAGGGGCCCAGGACAGGCATGACTTCTGCCCAGACTCCTTATCAGAGTGCAGCAAGCGCCCCATGTCTAGACTTCCACTAGTGTCTCCTCAGTCATGTTTCCGTCTCTCCGCACAGAGAGCTGGTGACACTTGTCTTACCACCAACCCACTGTTTCAGACAGGGCCGGCTCTCCTGTTTGCGACCGTTTCCGACAACAAGGCCATCGACCCCTCATCCCTGGGGCAGCGTGCTGCACTTTCCCAGACATGTTCCTGGGGAGCGCAGTGACAGACGTGTCCCTTTCCTTAAGGCTCTTCCCACAGGCGCAACCGAGCATCTCTGTCAGGCAGCGGGGATGCCCGGGCCAAGATGATTTCGCTCCATGCGGGCTTATTACACCGAGCTGTGGAGACAAGCTCAGGCAAGCAGCAGCCGCATCCCGCAGACCCGACTCTGATTTCCCAAAGAATGCTGTGCTTTCCCAGACGTGATGCCCAGGCAAAGAGGCTTTCGCTGTATGCGGGTTTCTCCCAAAGTGCTGCGGACACTAGGCTAAGGCAACCGGCACGAGCAGCCAAGAGACTGCTATGATTTCGCAGAGGTTTTAAGCTTGCTGCGAACCGCACTTCGCTGCTGCTTCCTCAGCAAGACTTTGGGCGTTCGCTCTGTCGCGTCAGGGATTAAGAGCTGCGGGAGAGCTGGTGCCTCTTGGGCCTTGCTTCCCGGGCTCCATGTTTGCGTCTTGGTTTCACCGTGCCATGCCGAAATAAGCAGATACAGTCACAACCCTGCAGTGGCATGCGTGGCCTAGGATGGCACTCTATGCACACTACTATCTCCCGGTGTAGGCCGGTGCTCTGCCGCTCAGGTGGACTCGGCGACAAGGTCAGGGCCTTCCCCACGGGAGAGGAGAGGCGACAGGATCTCTGCACACCACTCGTGCACTGGGATGGGGAGCAGTGAGGGTCTCTCCCCACTCCTTCCCCGGACATCCCGTGCATCCGCGAACGCTTTCACATCTTGGAGGAAGGCGGCATCTGACTGCCCGTTCTTTCAGGGAGCTACTTCTGCGAGATCAGGGTAGGCGCCTGGTGGCAAGCGCATGTCTGCGTCTGGGATAGTTGGCCAGGAACTGCTTTCCCCTTGGGCACAGGGGCCCAGGACAGACATGCCTTCTGCTCAGACTCCTTCCTCCAGTGGAGGAAGCGCCCATGCCCTAGTCTTCCCTTCGTGTCTCCTTCTCACCAGGTTCCGTCTCTCCGCACAGAGAGCGGGTGACACTAGACTTACCACCGACCCGCTGTTGCTGACAGGGCTGGCTCTCCTGCTTGCTACCGTTTCCGACAACAAGGCCTACTCTTCTTCCCCGGGGCAGCGTGCTGCACCTTCCGCAGACATGCTCCTGGAGAACGCAGTGAGAGATGTGTCCCTTTCCTTAAGGCTCTTCCCACAGTCGCAACCATGCTTCTCTCTCAGGCAGAGGGGATGCACGGGCAAACAGGATTTCGCTCCATGAGGGTCTATTACACGGTGCTGTGGTGACTAGCTCAGGCAAGCAACCGCAGCCTCCCACAGACCCGACTCTGATTTTCCAAAGAATGCTGTGCTATCCCAGACGTGATACCCGGGCAAAGAGGCTTTCGCTGTATGCGGGTTTCTCCCACCTTGCTGCGAATACTAGGCTAAGGCAAGCAGCAACAGAAGCCAGCAGAACCGACTCTGATTTCTCAGCAAATGCTGGTGCTTTCGCAGAGGCTTTGGGCTTGGAGCCAACAGCACTTCGTCGCTGCTTCCTCAGCAAAGCTTTGGGCGTTCGCTCTTGGGCATCAGGAAAGAAGAGTTGCGGGAGAACTGGTTTCTCTTTGGCTTTGCTTTCCCGGGCTCCATTTTCGCGTCCTGGGTTCAAATTGTCAAGGCAAAATAAGCAGACAGCCTCCAACCTGCAGCAGAGTGCGTGGCCTAGGATGGCACTCTTTGCACACTACCATCACCTGGCGTAGGCGAGGCTTGGCATTTTGCACTGGCGCTAAGGCGGACTCGGGGACAAGTTCTGGGCCTTCCCCACATGAGAGGAGAGGTGACAGAATCTTTGCACACCCACCGTGCACTCGGATCGGGGGGCTGTTGGGGACTTTCCCCACTCCTTCCCCGGACATCCCGTGCATCCGCGAACCCTTTCACATCTTGGAGGAAGAGGGCATCTGACTGCCCGTTTTTTCAGGAATGTACTTCTGTGAGTTCAGGGTAGGTGCCTGGTCACAAACTCATATCTGCACCTTGGACAGGTGACCAAGCAGCTGCTTTCCCCTTGGGCCCAGGGGCCCAGGACAGGCATGCCTTCTGCTCAGACTCCTTCCTCTAGTGGAGGAAGCGCCCATGCCCTAGTCTTCCCTTCGTGTCTCCTTCTCACCAGGGTTCCGTCTCTCCGCACAGAGAGCGGGTGACACTAGTCTTACCACCGACCCGCTGTTGCTGACAGGGCTGGCTCTCCTGCTTGCTACCGTTTCCGACAACAAGGCCTACTCCTCTTCCCCGGGGCAGCGTGCTGCACCTTCCGCAGACATGCTCCTGGAGAACGCAGTGAGAGATGTGTCCCTTTCCTTAAGGCTCTTCCCACAGTCGCAACCATGCTTCTCTCTCAGGCAGAGGGGATGCACGGGCAAACAGGATTTCGCTCCATGAGGGTCTATTACACGGTGCTGTGGTGACTAGCTCAGGCAAGCAACCGCAGCCTCCCACAGACCCGACTCTGATTTTCCAAAGAATGCTGTGCTATCCCAGACGTGATACCCGGGCAAAGAGGCTTTCGCTGTATGCGGGTTTCTCCCACCTTGCTGCGAATACTAGGCTAAGGCAAGCAGCAACAGAAGCCAGCAGAACCGACTCTGATTTCTCAGCAAATGCTGGTGCTTTCGCAGAGGCTTTGGGCTTGGAGCCAACAGCACTTCGTCGCTGCTTCCTCAGCAAAGCTTTGGGCGTTCGCTCTTGGGCATCAGGAAAGAAGAGTTGCGGGAGAACTGGTTTCTCTTTGGCTTTGCTTTCCCGGGCTCCATTTTCGCGTCCTGGGTTCAAATTGTCAAGGCAAAATAAGCAGACAGCCTCCAACCTGCAGCAGAGTGCGTGGCCTAGGATGGCACTCTTTGCACACTACCATCACCTGGCGTAGGCGAGGCTTGGCATTTTGCACTGGCGCTAAGGCGGACTCGGGGACAAGTTCTGGGCCTTCCCCACAGGAGAGGAGAGGTGACAGAATCTTTGCACACCAACCGTGCACTCGGATCGGGGGGCTGTTGGGGACTTTCCCCACTCCTTCCCCGGACATCCCGTGCATCCGCGAACCCTTTCACATCTTGGAGGAAGACGGCATCTGACTGCCCGTTTTTTCAGGAATGTACTTCTGTGAGTTCAGGGTAGGTGCCTGGTCACAAACTCATATCTGCACCTTGGACAGGTGACCAAGCAGCTGCTTTCCCCTTGGGCCCAGGGGCCCAGGACAGGCATGCCTTCTGCTCAGACTCCTTCCTCTAGTGGAGGAAGCGCCCATGCCCTAGTCTTCCCTTCGTGTCTCCTTCTCACCAGGGTTCCGTCTCTCCGCACAGAGAGCGGGTGACACTAGTCTTACCACCGACCCGCTGTTGCTGACAGGGCTGGCTCTCCTGCTTGCTACCGTTTCCGACAACAAGGCCTACTCCTCTTCCCCGGGGCAGCGTGCTGCACCTTCCGCAGACATGCTCCTGGAGAACGCAGTGAGAGATGTGTCCCTTTCCTTAAGGCTCTTCCCACAGTCGCAACCATGCTTCTCTCTCAGGCAGAGGGGATGCACGGGCAAACAGGATTTCGCTCCATGAGGGTCTATTACACGGTGCTGTGGTGACTAGCTCAGGCAAGCAACCGCAGCCTCCCACAGACCCGACTCTGATTTTCCAAAGAATGCTGTGCTATCCCAGACGTGATACCCGGGCAAAGAGGCTTTCGCTGTATGCGGGTTTCTCCCACCTTGCTGCGAATACTAGGCTAAGGCAAGCAGCAACAGAAGCCAGCAGAACCGACTTTGATTTCTCAGCAAATGCTGGTGCTTTCGCAGAGGCTTTGGGCTTGGAGCCAACAGCACTTCGTCGCTGCTTCCTCAGCAAAGCTTTGGGCGTTCGCTCTTGGGCATCAGGAAAGAAGAGTTGCGGGAGAACTGGTTTCTCTTTGGCTTTGCTTTCCCGGGCTCCATTTTCGCGTCCTGGGTTCAAATTGTCAAGGCAAAATAAGCAGGCAGCCTCCAACCTGCAGCAGAGTGCGTGGCCTAGGATGGCACTCTTTGCACACTACCATCACCTGGCGTAGGCGAGGCTTGGCATTTTGCACTGGCGCTAAGGCGGACTCGGGGACAAGTTCTGGGCCTTCCCCACAGGAGAGGAGAGGTGACAGAATCTTTGCACACCAACCGTGCACTCGGATCGGGGGGCTGTTGGGGACTTTCCCCACTCCTTCCCCGGACATCCCGTGCATCCGCGAACCCTTTCACATCTTGGAGGAAGACGGCATCTGACTGCCCGTTTTTTCAGGAATGTACTTCTGTGAGTTCAGGGTAGGTGCCTGGTCACAAACTCATATCTGCACCTTGGACAGGTGACCAAGCAGCTGCTTTCCCCTTGGGCCCAGGGGCCCAGGACAGGCATGACTTCTGCCCAGACTCCTTATCAGAGTGCAGCAAGCGCCCCATGTCTAAACTTCCACTAGTGTCTCCTCAGTCATGTTTCCGTCTCTCCGCACAGAGAGCTGGTGACACTTGTCTTACCACCAACCCACTGTTTCAGACAGGGCCGGCTCTCCTGTTTGCGACCGTTTCCGACAACAAGGCCATCGACCCCTCATCCCTGGGGCAGCGTGCTGCACTTTCCCAGACATGTTCCTGGGGAGCGCAGTGACAGACGTGTCCCTTTCCTTAAGGCTCTTCCCACAGGCGCAACCGAGCATCTCTGTCAGGCAGCGGGGATGCCCGGGCCAAGATGATTTCGCTCCATGCGGGCTTATTACACCGAGCTGTGGAGACAAGCTCAGGCAAGCAGCAGCCGCATCCCGCAGACCCGACTCTGATTTCCCAAAGAATGCTGTGCTTTCCCAGACGTGATGCCCGGGCAAAGAGGATTTCGCTGTATGCGGGTTTCTCCCAAAGTGCTGCGGACACTAGGCTAAGGCAACCGGCACGAGCAGCCAAGAGACTGCTATGATTTCGCAGAGGTTTTAAGCTTGCTGCGAACCGCACTTCGCTGCTGCTTCCTCAGCAAGACTTTGGGCGTTCGCTCTGTCGCGTCAGGGATTAAGAGCTGCGGGAGAGCTGGTGCCTCTTGGGCCTTGCTTCCCGGGCTCCATGTTTGCGTCCTGGTTTCACCGTGCCATGCCGAAATAAGCAGATACAGTCACAACCCTGCAGTGGCATGCGTGGCCTAGGATGGCACTCTATGCACACTACTATCTCCCGGTGTAGGCCGGTGCTCTGCCGCTCAGGTGGACTCGGCGACAAGGTCAGTGCCTTCCCCACGGGAGAGGAGAGGCGACAGGATCTCTGCACACCACTCGTGCACTGGGATGGGGAGCAGTGAGGGTCTCTCCCCACTCCTTCCCCGGACATCCCGTGCATCCGCGAACGCTTTCACATCTTGGAGGAAGGCGGCATCTGACTGCCCGTTCTTTCAGGGAGCTACTTCTGCGAGATCAGGGTAGGCGCCTGGTGGCAAGCGCATGTCTGCGTCTGGGATAGTTGGCCAGGAACTGCTTTCCCCTTGGGCACAGGGGCCCAGGACAGACATGCCTTCTGCTCAGACTCCTTCCTCCAGTGGAGGAAGCGCCCATGCCCTAGTCTTCCCTTCGTGTCTCCTTCTCACCAGGGTTCCGTCTCTCCGCACAGAGAGCGGGTGACACTAGTCTTACCACCGACCCGCTGTTGCTGACAGGGCTGGCTCTCCTGCTTGCTACCGTTTCCGACAACAAGGCCTACTCCTCTTCCCCGGGGCAGCGTGCTGCACCTTCCGCAGACATGCTCCTGGAGAACGCAGTGAGAGATGTGTCCCTTTCCTTAAGGCTCTTCCCACAGTCGCAACCATGCTTCTCTCTCAGGCAGAGGGGATGCACGGGCAAACAGGATTTCGCTCCATGAGGGTCTATTACACAGTGCTGTGGTGACTAGCTCAGGCAAGCAACCGCGGCCTCCCACAGACCCGACTCTGATTTTCCAAAGAATGCTGTGCTATCCCGGACGTGATACCCGGGCAAAGAGGCTTTCGCTGTATGCGGGTTTCTCCCACCTTGCTGCGAATACTAGGCTAAGGCAAGCAGCAACAGAAGCCAGCGGAACCGACTCTGATTTCTCAGCAAATGCTGGTGCTTTCGCAGAGGCTTTGGGCTTGGAGCCAACAGCATTTCGTCGCTGCTTCCTCAGCAAAGCTTTGGGCGTTCGCTCTTGGGCACCAGGAAAGAAGAGTTGCGGGAGAACTGGTTTCTCTTTGGCTTTGCTTTCCCGGGCTCCATTTTCGCGTCCTGGGTTCAAATTGTCAAGGCAAAATAAGCAGGCAGCCTCCAACCTGCAGCAGAGTGCGTGGCCTAGGATGGCACTCTTTGCACACTACCATCACCTGGCGTAGGCGAGGCTTGGCATTTTGCACTGGCGCTAAGGCGGACTCGGGGACAAGTTCTGGGCCTTCCCCACAGGAGAGGAGAGGTGACAGAATCTTTGCACACCAACCGTGCACTCGGATCGGGGGGCTGTTGGGGACTTTCCCCACTCCTTCCCCGGACATCCCGTGCATCCGCGAACCCTTTCACATCTTGGAGGAAGACGGCATCTGACTGCCCGTTTTTTCAGGAATGTACTTCTGTGAGTTCAGGGTAGGTGCCTGGTCACAAACTCATATCTGCACCTTGGACAGGTGACCAAGCAGCTGCTTTCCCCTTGGGCCCAGGGGCCCAGGACAGGCATGACTTCTGCCCAGACTCCTTATCAGAGTGCAGCAAGCGCCCCATGTCTAGACTTCCACTAGTGTCTCCTCAGTCATGTTTCCGTCTCTCCGCACAGAGAGCTGGTGACACTTGTCTTACCACCAACCCACTGTTTCAGACAGGGCCGGCTCTCCTGTTTGCGACCGTTTCCGACAACAAGGCCATCGACCCCTCATCCCTGGGGCAGCGTGCTGCACTTTCCCAGACATGTTCCTGGGGAGCGCAGTGACAGACGTGTCCCTTTCCTTAAGGCTCTTCCCACAGGCGCAACCGAGCATCTCTGTCAGGCAGCGGGGATGCCCGGGCCAAGATGATTTCGCTCCATGCGGGCTTATTACACCGAGCTGTGGAGACAAGCTCAGGCAAGCAGCAGCCGCATCCCGCAGACCCGACTCTGATTTCCCAAAGAATGCTGTGCTTTCCCAGACGTGATGCCCGGGCAAAGAGGCTTTCGCTGTATGCGGGTTTCTCCCAAAGTGCTGCGGACACTAGGCTAAGGCAACCGGCACGAGCAGCCAAGAGACTGCTATGATTTCGCAGAGGTTTTAAGCTTGCTGCGAACCGCACTTCGCTGCTGCTTCCTCAGCAAGACTTTGGGCGTTCGCTCTGTCGCGTCAGGGATTAAGAGCTGCGGGAGAGCTGGTGCCTCTTGGGCCTTGCTTCCCGGGCTCCATGTTTGCGTCTTGGTTTCACCGTGCCATGCCGAAATAAGCAGATACAGTCACAACCCTGCAGGGGCATGCGTGGCCTAGGATGGCACTCTATGCACACTACTATCTCCCGGTGTAGGCCGGTGCTCTGCCGCTCAGGTGGACTCGGCGACAAGGTCAGTGCCTTCCCCACGGGAGAGGAGAGGCGACAGGATCTCTGCACACCACTCGTGCACTGGGATGGGGAGCAGTGAGGGTCTCTCCCCACTCCTTCCCCGGACATCCCGTGCATCCGCGAACGCTTTCACATCTTGGAGGAAGACGGCATCTGACTGCCCGTTCTTTCAGGGAGCTACTTCTGCGAGATCAGGGTAGGCGCCTGGTGGCAAGCGCATGTCTGCGTCTGGGATAGTTGGCCAGGAACTGCTTTCCCCTTGATCCCAGGGGCCCAGGACAGGCATGCCTTCTGCTCAGACTCCTTCCTCCAGTGGAGGAAGCGCCCATGCCCTAGTCTTCCCTTCGTGTCTCCTTCTCACCAGGGTTCCGTCTCTCCGCACAGAGAGCGGGTGACACTAGTCTTACCACCGACCCGCTGTTGCTGACAGGGCTGGCTCTCCTGCTTGCTACCATTTCCGACAACAAGGCCTACTCCTCTTCCCCGGGGCAGCGTGCTGCACCTTCCGCAGACATGCTCCTGGAGAACGCAGTGAGAGATGTGTCCCTTTCCTTAAGGCTCTTCCCACAGTCGCAACCATGCTTCTCTCTCAGGCAGAGGGGATGCACGGGCAAACAGGATTTCGCTCCATGAGGGTCTATTACACGGTGCTGTGGTGACTAGCTCAGGCAAGCAACCGCAGCCTCCCACAGACCCGACTCTGATTTTCCAAGGAATGCTGTGCTATCCCAGACGTGATACCCGGGCAAAGAGGCTTTCGCTGTATGCGGGTTTCTCCCACCTTGCTGCGAATACTAGGCTAAGGCAAGCAGCAACAGAAGCCAGCAGAACCGACTCTGATTTCTCAGCAAATGCTGGTGCTTTCGCAGAGGCTTTGGGCTTGGAGCCAACAGCACTTCGTCGCTGCTTCCTCAGCAAAGCTTTGGCCGTTCGCTCTTGGGCACCAGGAAAGAAGAGTTGCGGGAGAACTGGTTTCTCTTTGGCTTTGCTTTACCGGGCTCCATTTTCGCGTCCTGGGTTCAAATTGTCAAGGCAAAATAAGCAGACAGCCTCCAACCTGCAGCAGAGTGCGTGGCCTAGGATGGCACTCTTTGCACACTACCATCACCTGGCGTAGGCGAGGCTTGGCATTTTGCACTGGCGCTAAGGCGGACTCGGGGACAAGTTCTGGGCCTTCCCCACATGAGAGGAGAGGTGACAGAATCTTTGCACACCAACCGTGCACTCGGATCGGGGGGCTGTTGGGGACTTTCCCCACTCCTTCCCCGGACATCCCTTGCATCCGCGAACCCTTTCACATCTTGGAGGAAGACGGCATCTGACTGCCCGTTTTTTCAGGAATGTACTTCTGTGAGTTCAGGGTAGGTGCCTGGTCACAAACTCATATCTGCACCTTGGACAGGTGACCAAGCAGCTGCTTTCCCCTTGGGCCCAGGGGCCCAGGACAGGCATGCCTTCTGCTCAGACTCCTTCCTCTAGTGGAGGAAGCGCCCATGCCCTAGTCTTCCCTTCGTGTCTCCTTCTCACCAGGGTTCCGTCTCTCCGCACAGAGAGCGGGTGACACTAGTCTTACCACCGACCCGCTGTTGCTGACAGGGCTGGCTCTCCTGCTTGCTACCGTTTCCGACAACAAGGCCTACTCCTCTTCCCCGGGGCAGCGTGCTGCACCTTCCGCAGACATGCTCCTGGAGAACGCAGTGAGAGATGTGTCCCTTTCCTTAAGGCTCTTCCCACAGTCGCAACCATGCTTCTCTCTCAGGCAGAGGGGATGCACGGGCAAACAGGATTTCGCTCCATGAGGGTCTATTACACGGTGCTGTGGTGACTAGCTCAGGCAAGCAACCGCAGCCTCCCACAGACCCGACTCTGATTTTCCAAAGAATGCTGTGCTATCCCAGACGTGATACCCGGGCAAAGAGGCTTTCGCTGTATGCGGGTTTCTCCCACCTTGCTGCGAATACTAGGCTAAGGCAAGCAGCAACAGAAGCCAGCAGAACCGACTCTGATTTCTCAGCAAATGCTGGTGCTTTCGCAGAGGCTTTGGGCTTGGAGCCAACAGCACTTCGTCGCTGCTTCCTCAGCAAAGCTTTGGGCGTTCGCTCTTGGGCATCAGGAAAGAAGAGTTGCGGGAGAACTGGTTTCTCTTTGGCTTTGCTTTCCCGGGCTCCATTTTCGCGTCCTGGGTTCAAATTGTCAAGGCAAAATAAGCAGACAGCCTCCAACCTGCAGCAGAGTGCGTGGCCTAGGATGGCACTCTTTGCACACTACCATCACCTGGCGTAGGCGAGGCTTGGCATTTTGCACTGGCGCTAAGGCGGACTCGGGGACAAGTTCTGGGCCTTCCCCACAGGAGAGGAGAGGTGACAGAATCTTTGCACACCAACCGTGCACTCGGATCGGGGGGCTGTTGGGGACTTTCCCCACTCCTTCCCCGGACATCCCGTGCATCCGCGAACCCTTTCACATCTTGGAGGAAGACGGCATCTGACTGCCCGTTTTTTCAGGAATGTACTTCTGTGAGTTCAGGGTAGGTGCCTGGTCACAAACTCATATCTGCACCTTGGACAGGTGACCAAGCAGCTGCTTTCCCCTTGGGCCCAGGGGCCCAGGACAGGCATGACTTCTGCCCAGACTCCTTATCAGAGTGCAGCAAGCGCCCCATGTCTAGACTTCCACTAGTGTCTCCTCAGTCATGTTTCCGTCTCTCCGCACAGAGAGCTGGTGACACTTGTCTTACCACCAACCCACTGTTTCAGACAGGGCCGGCTCTCCTGTTTGCGACCGTTTCCGACAACAAGGCCATCGACCCCTCATCCCTGGGGCAGCGTGCTGCACTTTCCCAGACATGTTCCTGGGGAGCGCAGTGACAGACGTGTCCCTTTCCTTAAGGCTCTTCCCACAGGCGCAACCGAGCATCTCTGTCAGGCAGCGGGGATGCCCGGGCCAAGATGATTTCGCTCCATGCGGGCTTATTACACCGAGCTGTGGAGACAAGCTCAGGCAAGCAGCAGCCGCATCCCGCAGACCCGACTCTGATTTCCCAAAGAATGCTGTGCTTTCCCAGACGTGATGCCCGGGCAAAGAGGCTTTCGCTGTATGCGGGTTTCTCCCAAAGTGCTGCGGACACTAGGCTAAGGCAACCGGCACGAGCAGCCAAGAGACTGCTATGATTTCGCAGAGGTTTTAAGCTTGCTGCGAACCGCACTTCGCTGCTGCTTCCTCAGCAAGACTTTGGGCGTTCGCTCTGTCGCGTCAGGGATTAAGAGCTGCGGGAGAGCTGGTGCCTCTTGGGCCTTGCTTCCCGGGCTCCATGTTTGCGTCTTGGTTTCACCGTGCCATGCCGAAATAAGCAGATACAGTCACAACCCTGCAGTGGCATGCGTGGCCTAGGATGGCACTCTATGCACACTACTATCTCCCGGTGTAGGCCGGTGCTCTGCCGCTCAGGTGGACTCGGCGACAAGGTCAGGGCCTTCCCCACGGGAGAGGAGAGGCGACAGGATCTCTGCACACCACTCGTGCACTGGGATGGGGAGCAGTGAGGGTCTCTCCCCACTCCTTCCCCGGACATCCCGTGCATCCGCGAACGCTTTCACATCTTGGAGGAAGGCGGCATCTGACTGCCCGTTCTTTCAGGGAGCTACTTCTGCGAGATCAGGGTAGGCGCCTGGTGGCAAGCGCATGTCTGCGTCTGGGATAGTTGGCCAGGAACTGCTTTCCCCTTGGGCACAGGGGCCCAGGACAGACATGCCTTCTGCTCAGACTCCTTCCTCCAGTGGAGGAAGCGCCCATGCCCTAGTCTTCCCTTCGTGTCTCCTTCTCACCAGGTTCCGTCTCTCCGCACAGAGAGCGGGTGACACTAGACTTACCACCGACCCGCTGTTGCTGACAGGGCTGGCTCTCCTGCTTGCTACCGTTTCCGACAACAAGGCCTACTCTTCTTCCCCGGGGAAGCGTGCTGCACCTTCCGCAGACATGCTCCTGGAGAACGCAGTGAGAGATGTGTCCCTTTCCTTAAGGCTCTTCCCACAGTCGCAACCATGCTTCTCTCTCAGGCAGAGGGGATGCACGGGCAAACAGGATTTCGCTCCATGAGGGTCTATTACACGGTGCTGTGGTGACTAGCTCAGGCAAGCAACCGCAGCCTCCCACAGACCCGACTCTGATTTTCCAAAGAATGCTGTGCTATCCCAGACGTGATACCCGGGCAAAGAGGCTTTCGCTGTATGCGGGTTTCTCCCACCTTGCTGCGAATACTAGGCTAAGGCAAGCAGCAACAGAAGCCAGCAGAACCGACTCTGATTTCTCAGCAAATGCTGGTGCTTTCGCAGAGGCTTTGGGCTTGGAGCCAACAGCACTTCGTCGCTGCTTCCTCAGCAAAGCTTTGGGCGTTCGCTCTTGGGCATCAGGAAAGAAGAGTTGCGGGAGAACTGGTTTCTCTTTGGCTTTGCTTTCCCGGGCTCCATTTTCGCGTCCTGGGTTCAAATTGTCAAGGCAAAATAAGCAGACAGCCTCCAACCTGCAGCAGAGTGCGTGGCCTAGGATGGCACTCTTTGCACACTACCATCACCTGGCGTAGGCGAGGCTTGGCATTTTGCACTGGCGCTAAGGCGGACTCGGGGACAAGTTCTGGGCCTTCCCCACATGAGAGGAGAGGTGACAGAATCTTTGCACACCCACCGTGCACTCGGATCGGGGGGCTGTTGGGGACTTTCCCCACTCCTTCCCCGGACATCCCGTGCATCCGCGAACCCTTTCACATCTTGGAGGAAGAGGGCATCTGACTGCCCGTTTTTTCAGGAATGTACTTCTGTGAGTTCAGGGTAGGTGCCTGGTCACAAACTCATATCTGCACCTTGGACAGGTGACCAAGCAGCTGCTTTCCCCTTGGGCCCAGGGGCCCAGGACAGGCATGCCTTCTGCTCAGACTCCTTCCTCTAGTGGAGGAAGCGCCCATGCCCTAGTCTTCCCTTCGTGTCTCCTTCTCACCAGGGTTCCGTCTCTCCGCACAGAGAGCGGGTGACACTAGTCTTACCACCGACCCGCTGTTGCTGACAGGGCTGGCTCTCCTGCTTGCTACCGTTTCCGACAACAAGGCCTACTCCTCTTCCCCGGGGCAGCGTGCTGCACCTTCCGCAGACATGCTCCTGGAGAACGCAGTGAGAGATGTGTCCCTTTCCTTAAGGCTCTTCCCACAGTCGCAACCATGCTTCTCTCTCAGGCAGAGGGGATGCACGGGCAAACAGGATTTCGCTCCATGAGGGTCTATTACACGGTGCTGTGGTGACTAGCTCAGGCAAGCAACCGCAGCCTCCCACAGACCCGACTCTGATTTTCCAAAGAATGCTGTGCTATCCCAGACGTGATACCCGGGCAAAGAGGCTTTCGCTGTATGCGGGTTTCTCCCACCTTGCTGCGAATACTAGGCTAAGGCAAGCAGCAACAGAAGCCAGCAGAACCGACTCTGATTTCTCAGCAAATGCTGGTGCTTTCGCAGAGGCTTTGGGCTTGGAGCCAACAGCACTTCGTCGCTGCTTCCTCAGCAAAGCTTTGGGCGTTCGCTCTTGGGCATCAGGAAAGAAGAGTTGCGGGAGAACTGGTTTCTCTTTGGCTTTGCTTTCCCGGGCTCCATTTTCGCGTCCTGGGTTCAAATTGTCAAGGCAAAATAAGCAGGCAGCCTCCAACCTGCAGCAGAGTGCGTGGCCTAGGATGGCACTCTTTGCACACTACCATCACCTGGCGTAGGCGAGGCTTGGCATTTTGCACTGGCGCTAAGGCGGACTCGGGGACAAGTTCTGGGCCTTCCCCACAGGAGAGGAGAGGTGACAGAATCTTTGCACACCAACCGTGCACTCGGATCGGGGGGCTGTTGGGGACTTTCCCCACTCCTTCCCCGGACATCCCGTGCATCCGCGAACCCTTTCACATCTTGGAGGAAGACGGCATCTGACTGCCCGTTTTTTCAGGAATGTACTTCTGTGAGTTCAGGGTAGGTGCCTGGTCACAAACTCATATCTGCACCTTGGACAGGTGACCAAGCAGCTGCTTTCCCCTTGGGCCCAGGGGCCCAGGACAGGCATGACTTCTGCCCAGACTCCTTATCAGAGTGCAGCAAGCGCCCCATGTCTAAACTTCCACTAGTGTCTCCTCAGTCATGTTTCCGTCTCTCCGCACAGAGAGCTGGTGACACTTGTCTTACCACCAACCCACTGTTTCAGACAGGGCCGGCTCTCCTGTTTGCGACCGTTTCCGACAACAAGGCCATCGACCCCTCATCCCTGGGGCAGCGTGCTGCACTTTCCCAGACATGTTCCTGGGGAGCGCAGTGACAGACGTGTCCCTTTCCTTAAGGCTCTTCCCACAGGCGCAACCGAGCATCTCTGTCAGGCAGCGGGGATGCCCGGGCCAAGATGATTTCGCTCCATGCGGGCTTATTACACCGAGCTGTGGAGACAAGCTCAGGCAAGCAGCAGCCGCATCCCGCAGACCCGACTCTGATTTCCCAAAGAATGCTGTGCTTTCCCAGACGTGATGCCCGGGCAAAGAGGATTTCGCTGTATGCGGGTTTCTCCCAAAGTGCTGCGGACACTAGGCTAAGGCAACCGGCACGAGCAGCCAAGAGACTGCTATGATTTCGCAGAGGTTTTAAGCTTGCTGCGAACCGCACTTCGCTGCTGCTTCCTCAGCAAGACTTTGGGCGTTCGCTCTGTCGCGTCAGGGATTAAGAGCTGCGGGAGAGCTGGTGCCTCTTGGGCCTTGCTTCCCGGGCTCCATGTTTGCGTCCTGGTTTCACCGTGCCATGCCGAAATAAGCAGATACAGTCACAACCCTGCAGTGGCATGCGTGGCCTAGGATGGCACTCTATGCACACTACTATCTCCCGGTGTAGGCCGGTGCTCTGCCGCTCAGGTGGACTCGGCGACAAGGTCAGTGCCTTCCCCACGGGAGAGGAGAGGCGACAGGATCTCTGCACACCACTCGTGCACTGGGATGGGGAGCAGTGAGGGTCTCTCCCCACTCCTTCCCCGGACATCCCGTGCATCCGCGAACGCTTTCACATCTTGGAGGAAGGCGGCATCTGACTGCCCGTTCTTTCAGGGAGCTACTTCTGCGAGATCAGGGTAGGCGCCTGGTGGCAAGCGCATGTCTGCGTCTGGGATAGTTGGCCAGGAACTGCTTTCCCCTTGGGCACAGGGGCCCAGGACAGACATGCCTTCTGCTCAGACTCCTTCCTCCAGTGGAGGAAGCGCCCATGCCCTAGTCTTCCCTTCGTGTCTCCTTCTCACCAGGGTTCCGTCTCTCCGCACAGAGAGCGGGTGACACTAGTCTTACCACCGACCCGCTGTTGCTGACAGGGCTGGCTCTCCTGCTTGCTACCGTTTCCGACAACAAGGCCTACTCCTCTTCCCCGGGGCAGCGTGCTGCACCTTCCGCAGACATGCTCCTGGAGAACGCAGTGAGAGATGTGTCCCTTTCCTTAAGGCTCTTCCCACAGTCGCAACCATGCTTCTCTCTCAGGCAGAGGGGATGCACGGGCAAACAGGATTTCGCTCCATGAGGGTCTATTACACAGTGCTGTGGTGACTAGCTCAGGCAAGCAACCGCGGCCTCCCACAGACCCGACTCTGATTTTCCAAAGAATGCTGTGCTATCCCGGACGTGATACCCGGGCAAAGAGGCTTTCGCTGTATGCGGGTTTCTCCCACCTTGCTGCGAATACTAGGCTAAGGCAAGCAGCAACAGAAGCCAGCGGAACCGACTCTGATTTCTCAGCAAATGCTGGTGCTTTCGCAGAGGCTTTGGGCTTGGAGCCAACAGCATTTCGTCGCTGCTTCCTCAGCAAAGCTTTGGGCGTTCGCTCTTGGGCACCAGGAAAGAAGAGTTGCGGGAGAACTGGTTTCTCTTTGGCTTTGCTTTCCCGGGCTCCATTTTCGCGTCCTGGGTTCAAATTGTCAAGGCAAAATAAGCAGGCAGCCTCCAACCTGCAGCAGAGTGCGTGGCCTAGGATGGCACTCTTTGCACACTACCATCACCTGGCGTAGGCGAGGCTTGGCATTTTGCACTGGCGCTAAGGCGGACTCGGGGACAAGTTCTGGGCCTTCCCCACAGGAGAGGAGAGGTGACAGAATCTTTGCACACCAACCGTGCACTCGGATCGGGGGGCTGTTGGGGACTTTCCCCACTCCTTCCCCGGACATCCCGTGCATCCGCGAACCCTTTCACATCTTGGAGGAAGACGGCATCTGACTGCCCGTTTTTTCAGGAATGTACTTCTGTGAGTTCAGGGTAGGTGCCTGGTCACAAACTCATATCTGCACCTTGGACAGGTGACCAAGCAGCTGCTTTCCCCTTGGGCCCAGGGGCCCAGGACAGGCATGACTTCTGCCCAGACTCCTTATCAGAGTGCAGCAAGCGCCCCATGTCTAGACTTCCACTAGTGTCTCCTCAGTCATGTTTCCGTCTCTCCGCACAGAGAGCTGGTGACACTTGTCTTACCACCAACCCACTGTTTCAGACAGGGCCGGCTCTCCTGTTTGCGACCGTTTCCGACAACAAGGCCATCGACCCCTCATCCCTGGGGCAGCGTGCTGCACTTTCCCAGACATGTTCCTGGGGAGCGCAGTGACAGACGTGTCCCTTTCCTTAAGGCTCTTCCCACAGGCGCAACCGAGCATCTCTGTCAGGCAGCGGGGATGCCCGGGCCAAGATGATTTCGCTCCATGCGGGCTTATTACACCGAGCTGTGGAGACAAGCTCAGGCAAGCAGCAGCCGCATCCCGCAGACCCGACTCTGATTTCCCAAAGAATGCTGTGCTTTCCCAGACGTGATGCCCGGGCAAAGAGGCTTTCGCTGTATGCGGGTTTCTCCCAAAGTGCTGCGGACACTAGGCTAAGGCAACCGGCACGAGCAGCCAAGAGACTGCTATGATTTCGCAGAGGTTTTAAGCTTGCTGCGAACCGCACTTCGCTGCTGCTTCCTCAGCAAGACTTTGGGCGTTCGCTCTGTCGCGTCAGGGATTAAGAGCTGCGGGAGAGCTGGTGCCTCTTGGGCCTTGCTTCCCGGGCTCCATGTTTGCGTCTTGGTTTCACCGTGCCATGCCGAAATAAGCAGATACAGTCACAACCCTGCAGGGGCATGCGTGGCCTAGGATGGCACTCTATGCACACTACTATCTCCCGGTGTAGGCCGGTGCTCTGCCGCTCAGGTGGACTCGGCGACAAGGTCAGTGCCTTCCCCACGGGAGAGGAGAGGCGACAGGATCTCTGCACACCACTCGTGCACTGGGATGGGGAGCAGTGAGGGTCTCTCCCCACTCCTTCCCCGGACATCCCGTGCATCCGCGAACGCTTTCACATCTTGGAGGAAGACGGCATCTGACTGCCCGTTCTTTCAGGGAGCTACTTCTGCGAGATCAGGGTAGGCGCCTGGTGGCAAGCGCATGTCTGCGTCTGGGATAGTTGGCCAGGAACTGCTTTCCCCTTGATCCCAGGGGCCCAGGACAGGCATGCCTTCTGCTCAGACTCCTTCCTCCAGTGGAGGAAGCGCCCATGCCCTAGTCTTCCCTTCGTGTCTCCTTCTCACCAGGGTTCCGTCTCTCCGCACAGAGAGCGGGTGACACTAGTCTTACCACCGACCCGCTGTTGCTGACAGGGCTGGCTCTCCTGCTTGCTACCATTTCCGACAACAAGGCCTACTCCTCTTCCCCGGGGCAGCGTGCTGCACCTTCCGCAGACATGCTCCTGGAGAACGCAGTGAGAGATGTGTCCCTTTCCTTAAGGCTCTTCCCACAGTCGCAACCATGCTTCTCTCTCAGGCAGAGGGGATGCACGGGCAAACAGGATTTCGCTCCATGAGGGTCTATTACACGGTGCTGTGGTGACTAGCTCAGGCAAGCAACCGCAGCCTCCCACAGACCCGACTCTGATTTTCCAAGGAATGCTGTGCTATCCCAGACGTGATACCCGGGCAAAGAGGCTTTCGCTGTATGCGGGTTTCTCCCACCTTGCTGCGAATACTAGGCTAAGGCAAGCAGCAACAGAAGCCAGCAGAACCGACTCTGATTTCTCAGCAAATGCTGGTGCTTTCGCAGAGGCTTTGGGCTTGGAGCCAACAGCACTTCGTCGCTGCTTCCTCAGCAAAGCTTTGGCCGTTCGCTCTTGGGCACCAGGAAAGAAGAGTTGCGGGAGAACTGGTTTCTCTTTGGCTTTGCTTTACCGGGCTCCATTTTCGCGTCCTGGGTTCAAATTGTCAAGGCAAAATAAGCAGACAGCCTCCAACCTGCAGCAGAGTGCGTGGCCTAGGATGGCACTCTTTGCACACTACCATCACCTGGCGTAGGCGAGGCTTGGCATTTTGCACTGGCGCTAAGGCGGACTCGGGGACAAGTTCTGGGCCTTCCCCACAGGAGAGGAGAGGTGACAGAATCTTTGCACACCAACCGTGCACTCGGATCGGGGGGCTGTTGGGGACTTTCCCCACTCCTTCCCCGGACATCCCGTGCATCCGCGAACCCTTTCACATCTTGGAGGAAGACGGCATCTGACTGCCCGTTTTTTCAGGAATGTACTTCTGTGAGTTCAGGGTAGGTGCCTGGTCACAAACTCATATCTGCACCTTGGACAGGTGACCAAGCAGCTGCTTTCCCCTTGGGCCCAGGGGCCCAGGACAGGCATGACTTCTGCCCAGACTCCTTATCAGAGTGCAGCAAGCGCCCCATGTCTAAACTTCCACTAGTGTCTCCTCAGTCATGTTTCCGTCTCTCCGCACAGAGAGCTGGTGACACTTGTCTTACCACCAACCCACTGTTTCAGACAGGGCCGGCTCTCCTGTTTGCGACCGTTTCCGACAACAAGGCCATCGACCCCTCATCCCTGGGGCAGCGTGCTGCACTTTCCCAGACATGTTCCTGGGGAGCGCAGTGACAGACGTGTCCCTTTCCTTAAGGCTCTTCCCACAGGCGCAACCGAGCATCTCTGTCAGGCAGCGGGGATGCCCGGGCCAAGATGATTTCGCTCCATGCGGGCTTATTACACCGAGCTGTGGAGACAAGCTCAGGCAAGCAGCAGCCGCATCCCGCAGACCCGACTCTGATTTCCCAAAGAATGCTGTGCTTTCCCAGACGTGATGCCCGGGCAAAGAGGATTTCGCTGTATGCGGGTTTCTCCCAAAGTGCTGCGGACACTAGGCTAAGGCAACCGGCACGAGCAGCCAAGAGACTGCTATGATTTCGCAGAGGTTTTAAGCTTGCTGCGAACCGCACTTCGCTGCTGCTTCCTCAGCAAGACTTTGGGCGTTCGCTCTGTCGCGTCAGGGATTAAGAGCTGCGGGAGAGCTGGTGCCTCTTGGGCCTTGCTTCCCGGGCTCCATGTTTGCGTCCTGGTTTCACCGTGCCATGCCGAAATAAGCAGATACAGTCACAACCCTGCAGTGGCATGCGTGGCCTAGGATGGCACTCTATGCACACTACTATCTCCCGGTGTAGGCCGGTGCTCTGCCGCTCAGGTGGACTCGGCGACAAGGTCAGTGCCTTCCCCACGGGAGAGGAGAGGCGACAGGATCTCTGCACACCACTCGTGCACTGGGATGGGGAGCAGTGAGGGTCTCTCCCCACTCCTTCCCCGGACATCCCGTGCATCCGCGAACGCTTTCACATCTTGGAGGAAGGCGGCATCTGACTGCCCGTTCTTTCAGGGAGCTACTTCTGCGAGATCAGGGTAGGCGCCTGGTGGCAAGCGCATGTCTGCGTCTGGGATAGTTGGCCAGGAACTGCTTTCCCCTTGGGCACAGGGGCCCAGGACAGACATGCCTTCTGCTCAGACTCCTTCCTCCAGTGGAGGAAGCGCCCATGCCCTAGTCTTCCCTTCGTGTCTCCTTCTCACCAGGGTTCCGTCTCTCCGCACAGAGAGCGGGTGACACTAGTCTTACCACCGACCCGCTGTTGCTGACAGGGCTGGCTCTCCTGCTTGCTACCGTTTCCGACAACAAGGCCTACTCCTCTTCCCCGGGGCAGCGTGCTGCACCTTCCGCAGACATGCTCCTGGAGAACGCAGTGAGAGATGTGTCCCTTTCCTTAAGGCTCTTCCCACAGTCGCAACCATGCTTCTCTCTCAGGCAGAGGGGATGCACGGGCAAACAGGATTTCGCTCCATGAGGGTCTATTACACAGTGCTGTGGTGACTAGCTCAGGCAAGCAACCGCGGCCTCCCACAGACCCGACTCTGATTTTCCAAAGAATGCTGTGCTATCCCGGACGTGATACCCGGGCAAAGAGGCTTTCGCTGTATGCGGGTTTCTCCCACCTTGCTGCGAATACTAGGCTAAGGCAAGCAGCAACAGAAGCCAGCGGAACCGACTCTGATTTCTCAGCAAATGCTGGTGCTTTCGCAGAGGCTTTGGGCTTGGAGCCAACAGCATTTCGTCGCTGCTTCCTCAGCAAAGCTTTGGGCGTTCGCTCTTGGGCACCAGGAAAGAAGAGTTGCGGGAGAACTGGTTTCTCTTTGGCTTTGCTTTCCCGGGCTCCATTTTCGCGTCCTGGGTTCAAATTGTCAAGGCAAAATAAGCAGGCAGCCTCCAACCTGCAGCAGAGTGCGTGGCCTAGGATGGCACTCTTTGCACACTACCATCACCTGGCGTAGGCGAGGCTTGGCATTTTGCACTGGCGCTAAGGCGGACTCGGGGACAAGTTCTGGGCCTTCCCCACAGGAGAGGAGAGGTGACAGAATCTTTGCACACCAACCGTGCACTCGGATCGGGGGGCTGTTGGGGACTTTCCCCACTCCTTCCCCGGACATCCCGTGCATCCGCGAACCCTTTCACATCTTGGAGGAAGACGGCATCTGACTGCCCGTTTTTTCAGGAATGTACTTCTGTGAGTTCAGGGTAGGTGCCTGGTCACAAACTCATATCTGCACCTTGGACAGGTGACCAAGCAGCTGCTTTCCCCTTGGGCCCAGGGGCCCAGGACAGGCATGACTTCTGCCCAGACTCCTTATCAGAGTGCAGCAAGCGCCCCATGTCTAGACTTCCACTAGTGTCTCCTCAGTCATGTTTCCGTCTCTCCGCACAGAGAGCTGGTGACACTTGTCTTACCACCAACCCACTGTTTCAGACAGGGCCGGCTCTCCTGTTTGCGACCGTTTCCGACAACAAGGCCATCGACCCCTCATCCCTGGGGCAGCGTGCTGCACTTTCCCAGACATGTTCCTGGGGAGCGCAGTGACAGACGTGTCCCTTTCCTTAAGGCTCTTCCCACAGGCGCAACCGAGCATCTCTGTCAGGCAGCGGGGATGCCCGGGCCAAGATGATTTCGCTCCATGCGGGCTTATTACACCGAGCTGTGGAGACAAGCTCAGGCAAGCAGCAGCCGCATCCCGCAGACCCGACTCTGATTTCCCAAAGAATGCTGTGCTTTCCCAGACGTGATGCCCGGGCAAAGAGGCTTTCGCTGTATGCGGGTTTCTCCCAAAGTGCTGCGGACACTAGGCTAAGGCAACCGGCACGAGCAGCCAAGAGACTGCTATGATTTCGCAGAGGTTTTAAGCTTGCTGCGAACCGCACTTCGCTGCTGCTTCCTCAGCAAGACTTTGGGCGTTCGCTCTGTCGCGTCAGGGATTAAGAGCTGCGGGAGAGCTGGTGCCTCTTGGGCCTTGCTTCCCGGGCTCCATGTTTGCGTCTTGGTTTCACCGTGCCATGCCGAAATAAGCAGATACAGTCACAACCCTGCAGGGGCATGCGTGGCCTAGGATGGCACTCTATGCACACTACTATCTCCCGGTGTAGGCCGGTGCTCTGCCGCTCAGGTGGACTCGGCGACAAGGTCAGTGCCTTCCCCACGGGAGAGGAGAGGCGACAGGATCTCTGCACACCACTCGTGCACTGGGATGGGGAGCAGTGAGGGTCTCTCCCCACTCCTTCCCCGGACATCCCGTGCATCCGCGAACGCTTTCACATCTTGGAGGAAGACGGCATCTGACTGCCCGTTCTTTCAGGGAGCTACTTCTGCGAGATCAGGGTAGGCGCCTGGTGGCAAGCGCATGTCTGCGTCTGGGATAGTTGGCCAGGAACTGCTTTCCCCTTGATCCCAGGGGCCCAGGACAGGCATGCCTTCTGCTCAGACTCCTTCCTCCAGTGGAGGAAGCGCCCATGCCCTAGTCTTCCCTTCGTGTCTCCTTCTCACCAGGGTTCCGTCTCTCCGCACAGAGAGCGGGTGACACTAGTCTTACCACCGACCCGCTGTTGCTGACAGGGCTGGCTCTCCTGCTTGCTACCATTTCCGACAACAAGGCCTACTCCTCTTCCCCGGGGCAGCGTGCTGCACCTTCCGCAGACATGCTCCTGGAGAACGCAGTGAGAGATGTGTCCCTTTCCTTAAGGCTCTTCCCACAGTCGCAACCATGCTTCTCTCTCAGGCAGAGGGGATGCACGGGCAAACAGGATTTCGCTCCATGAGGGTCTATTACACGGTGCTGTGGTGACTAGCTCAGGCAAGCAACCGCAGCCTCCCACAGACCCGACTCTGATTTTCCAAGGAATGCTGTGCTATCCCAGACGTGATACCCGGGCAAAGAGGCTTTCGCTGTATGCGGGTTTCTCCCACCTTGCTGCGAATACTAGGCTAAGGCAAGCAGCAACAGAAGCCAGCAGAACCGACTCTGATTTCTCAGCAAATGCTGGTGCTTTCGCAGAGGCTTTGGGCTTGGAGCCAACAGCACTTCGTCGCTGCTTCCTCAGCAAAGCTTTGGCCGTTCGCTCTTGGGCACCAGGAAAGAAGAGTTGCGGGAGAACTGGTTTCTCTTTGGCTTTGCTTTACCGGGCTCCATTTTCGCGTCCTGGGTTCAAATTGTCAAGGCAAAATAAGCAGACAGCCTCCAACCTGCAGCAGAGTGCGTGGCCTAGGATGGCACTCTTTGCACACTACCATCACCTGGCGTAGGCGAGGCTTGGCATTTTGCACTGGCGCTAAGGCGGACTCGGGGACAAGTTCTGGGCCTTCCCCACATGAGAGGAGAGGTGACAGAATCTTTGCACACCAACCGTGCACTCGGATCGGGGGGCTGTTGGGGACTTTCCCCACTCCTTCCCCGGACATCCCTTGCATCCGCGAACCCTTTCACATCTTGGAGGAAGACGGCATCTGACTGCCCGTTTTTTCAGGAATGTACTTCTGTGAGTTCAGGGTAGGTGCCTGGTCACAAACTCATATCTGCACCTTGGACAGGTGACCAAGCAGCTGCTTTCCCCTTGGGCCCAGGGGCCCAGGACAGGCATGCCTTCTGCTCAGACTCCTTCCTCTAGTGGAGGAAGCGCCCATGCCCTAGTCTTCCCTTCGTGTCTCCTTCTCACCAGGGTTCCGTCTCTCCGCACAGAGAGCGGGTGACACTAGTCTTACCACCGACCCGCTGTTGCTGACAGGGCTGGCTCTCCTGCTTGCTACCGTTTCCGACAACAAGGCCTACTCCTCTTCCCCGGGGCAGCGTGCTGCACCTTCCGCAGACATGCTCCTGGAGAACGCAGTGAGAGATGTGTCCCTTTCCTTAAGGCTCTTCCCACAGTCGCAACCATGCTTCTCTCTCAGGCAGAGGGGATGCACGGGCAAACAGGATTTCGCTCCATGAGGGTCTATTACACGGTGCTGTGGTGACTAGCTCAGGCAAGCAACCGCAGCCTCCCACAGACCCGACTCTGATTTTCCAAAGAATGCTGTGCTATCCCAGACGTGATACCCGGGCAAAGAGGCTTTCGCTGTATGCGGGTTTCTCCCACCTTGCTGCGAATACTAGGCTAAGGCAAGCAGCAACAGAAGCCAGCAGAACCGACTCTGATTTCTCAGCAAATGCTGGTGCTTTCGCAGAGGCTTTGGGCTTGGAGCCAACAGCACTTCGTCGCTGCTTCCTCAGCAAAGCTTTGGGCGTTCGCTCTTGGGCATCAGGAAAGAAGAGTTGCGGGAGAACTGGTTTCTCTTTGGCTTTGCTTTCCCGGGCTCCATTTTCGCGTCCTGGGTTCAAATTGTCAAGGCAAAATAAGCAGACAGCCTCCAACCTGCAGCAGAGTGCGTGGCCTAGGATGGCACTCTTTGCACACTACCATCACCTGGCGTAGGCGAGGCTTGGCATTTTGCACTGGCGCTAAGGCGGACTCGGGGACAAGTTCTGGGCCTTCCCCACAGGAGAGGAGAGGTGACAGAATCTTTGCACACCAACCGTGCACTCGGATCGGGGGGCTGTTGGGGACTTTCCCCACTCCTTCCCCGGACATCCCGTGCATCCGCGAACCCTTTCACATCTTGGAGGAAGACGGCATCTGACTGCCCGTTTTTTCAGGAATGTACTTCTGTGAGTTCAGGGTAGGTGCCTGGTCACAAACTCATATCTGCACCTTGGACAGGTGACCAAGCAGCTGCTTTCCCCTTGGGCCCAGGGGCCCAGGACAGGCATGACTTCTGCCCAGACTCCTTATCAGAGTGCAGCAAGCGCCCCATGTCTAAACTTCCACTAGTGTCTCCTCAGTCATGTTTCCGTCTCTCCGCACAGAGAGCTGGTGACACTTGTCTTACCACCAACCCACTGTTTCAGACAGGGCCGGCTCTCCTGTTTGCGACCGTTTCCGACAACAAGGCCATCGACCCCTCATCCCTGGGGCAGCGTGCTGCACTTTCCCAGACATGTTCCTGGGGAGCGCAGTGACAGACGTGTCCCTTTCCTTAAGGCTCTTCCCACAGGCGCAACCGAGCATCTCTGTCAGGCAGCGGGGATGCCCGGGCCAAGATGATTTCGCTCCATGCGGGCTTATTACACCGAGCTGTGGAGACAAGCTCAGGCAAGCAGCAGCCGCATCCCGCAGACCCGACTCTGATTTCCCAAAGAATGCTGTGCTTTCCCAGACGTGATGCCCGGGCAAAGAGGCTTTCGCTGTATGCGGGTTTCTCCCAAAGTGCTGCGGACACTAGGCTAAGGCAACCGGCACGAGCAGCCAAGAGACTGCTATGATTTCGCAGAGGTTTTAAGCTTGCTGCGAACCGCACTTCGCTGCTGCTTCCTCAGCAAGACTTTGGGCGTTCGCTCTGTCGCGTCAGGGATTAAGAGCTGCGGGAGAGCTGGTGCCTCTTGGGCCTTGCTTCCCGGGCTCCATGTTTGCGTCTTGGTTTCACCGTGCCATGCCGAAATAAGCAGATACAGTCACAACCCTGCAGTGGCATGCGTGGCCTAGGATGGCACTCTATGCACACTACTATCTCCCGGTGTAGGCCGGTGCTCTGCCGCTCAGGTGGACTCGGCGACAAGGTCAGGGCCTTCCCCACGGGAGAGGAGAGGCGACAGGATCTCTGCACACCACTCGTGCACTGGGATGGGGAGCAGTGAGGGTCTCTCCCCACTCCTTCCCCGGACATCCCGTGCATCCGCGAACGCTTTCACATCTTGGAGGAAGGCGGCATCTGACTGCCCGTTCTTTCAGGGAGCTACTTCTGCGAGATCAGGGTAGGCGCCTGGTGGCAAGCGCATGTCTGCGTCTGGGATAGTTGGCCAGGAACTGCTTTCCCCTTGGGCACAGGGGCCCAGGACAGACATGCCTTCTGCTCAGACTCCTTCCTCCAGTGGAGGAAGCGCCCATGCCCTAGTCTTCCCTTCGTGTCTCCTTCTCACCAGGTTCCGTCTCTCCGCACAGAGAGCGGGTGACACTAGACTTACCACCGACCCGCTGTTGCTGACAGGGCTGGCTCTCCTGCTTGCTACCGTTTCCGACAACAAGGCCTACTCTTCTTCCCCGGGGAAGCGTGCTGCACCTTCCGCAGACATGCTCCTGGAGAACGCAGTGAGAGATGTGTCCCTTTCCTTAAGGCTCTTCCCACAGTCGCAACCATGCTTCTCTCTCAGGCAGAGGGGATGCACGGGCAAACAGGATTTCGCTCCATGAGGGTCTATTACACGGTGCTGTGGTGACTAGCTCAGGCAAGCAACCGCAGCCTCCCACAGACCCGACTCTGATTTTCCAAAGAATGCTGTGCTATCCCAGACGTGATACCCGGGCAAAGAGGCTTTCGCTGTATGCGGGTTTCTCCCACCTTGCTGCGAATACTAGGCTAAGGCAAGCAGCAACAGAAGCCAGCAGAACCGACTCTGATTTCTCAGCAAATGCTGGTGCTTTCGCAGAGGCTTTGGGCTTGGAGCCAACAGCACTTCGTCGCTGCTTCCTCAGCAAAGCTTTGGGCGTTCGCTCTTGGGCATCAGGAAAGAAGAGTTGCGGGAGAACTGGTTTCTCTTTGGCTTTGCTTTCCCGGGCTCCATTTTCGCGTCCTGGGTTCAAATTGTCAAGGCAAAATAAGCAGACAGCCTCCAACCTGCAGCAGAGTGCGTGGCCTAGGATGGCACTCTTTGCACACTACCATCACCTGGCGTAGGCGAGGCTTGGCATTTTGCACTGGCGCTAAGGCGGACTCGGGGACAAGTTCTGGGCCTTCCCCACATGAGAGGAGAGGTGACAGAATCTTTGCACACCCACCGTGCACTCGGATCGGGGGGCTGTTGGGGACTTTCCCCACTCCTTCCCCGGACATCCCGTGCATCCGCGAACCCTTTCACATCTTGGAGGAAGAGGGCATCTGACTGCCCGTTTTTTCAGGAATGTACTTCTGTGAGTTCAGGGTAGGTGCCTGGTCACAAACTCATATCTGCACCTTGGACAGGTGACCAAGCAGCTGCTTTCCCCTTGGGCCCAGGGGCCCAGGACAGGCATGCCTTCTGCTCAGACTCCTTCCTCTAGTGGAGGAAGCGCCCATGCCCTAGTCTTCCCTTCGTGTCTCCTTCTCACCAGGGTTCCGTCTCTCCGCACAGAGAGCGGGTGACACTAGTCTTACCACCGACCCGCTGTTGCTGACAGGGCTGGCTCTCCTGCTTGCTACCGTTTCCGACAACAAGGCCTACTCCTCTTCCCCGGGGCAGCGTGCTGCACCTTCCGCAGACATGCTCCTGGAGAACGCAGTGAGAGATGTGTCCCTTTCCTTAAGGCTCTTCCCACAGTCGCAACCATGCTTCTCTCTCAGGCAGAGGGGATGCACGGGCAAACAGGATTTCGCTCCATGAGGGTCTATTACACGGTGCTGTGGTGACTAGCTCAGGCAAGCAACCGCAGCCTCCCACAGACCCGACTCTGATTTTCCAAAGAATGCTGTGCTATCCCAGACGTGATACCCGGGCAAAGAGGCTTTCGCTGTATGCGGGTTTCTCCCACCTTGCTGCGAATACTAGGCTAAGGCAAGCAGCAACAGAAGCCAGCAGAACCGACTCTGATTTCTCAGCAAATGCTGGTGCTTTCGCAGAGGCTTTGGGCTTGGAGCCAACAGCAGTTCGTCGCTGCTTCCTCAGCAAAGCTTTGGGCGTTCGCTCTTGGGCATCAGGAAAGAAGAGTTGCGGGAGAACTGGTTTCTCTTTGGCTTTGCTTTCCCGGGCTCCATTTTCGCGTCCTGGGTTCAAATTGTCAAGGCAAAATAAGCAGACAGCCTCCAACCTGCAGCAGAGTGCGTGGCCTAGGATGGCACTCTTTGCACACTACCATCACCTGGCGTAGGCGAGGCTTGGCATTTTGCACTGGCGCTAAGGCGGACTCGGGGACAAGTTCTGGGCCTTCCCCACAGGAGAGGAGAGGTGACAGAATCTTTGCACACCAACCGTGCACTCGGATCGGGGGGCTGTTGGGGACTTTCCCCACTCCTTCCCCGGACATCCCGTGCATCCGCGAACCCTTTCACATCTTGGAGGAAGACGGCATCTGACTGCCCGTTTTTTCAGGAATGTACTTCTGTGAGTTCAGGGTAGGTGCCTTGTCACAAACTCATATCTGCACCTTGGACAGGTGACCAAGCAGCTGCTTTCCCCTTGGGCCCAGGGGCCCAGGACAGGCATGCCTTCTGCTCAGACTCCTTCCTCTAGTGGAGGAAGCGCCCATGCCCTAGTCTTCCCTTCGTGTCTCCTTCTCACCAGGGTTCCGTCTCTCCGCACAGAGAGCGGGTGACACTAGTCTTACCACCGACCCGCTGTTGCTGACAGGGCTGGCTCTCCTGCTTGCTACCGTTTCCGACAACAAGGCCTACTCCTCTTCCCCGGGGCAGCGTGCTGCACCTTCCGCAGACATGCTCCTGGAGAACGCAGTGAGAGATGTGTCCCTTTCCTTAAGGCTCTTCCCACAGTCGCAACCATGCTTCTCTCTCAGGCAGAGGGGATGCACGGGCAAACAGGATTTCGCTCCATGAGGGTCTATTACACGGTGCTGTGGTGACTAGCTCAGGCAAGCAACCGCAGCCTCCCACAGACCCGACTCTGATTTTCCAAAGAATGCTGTGCTATCCCAGACGTGATACCCGGGCAAAGAGGCTTTCGCTGTATGCGGGTTTCTCCCACCTTGCTGCGAATACTAGGCTAAGGCAAGCAGCAACAGAAGCCAGCAGAACCGACTTTGATTTCTCAGCAAATGCTGGTGCTTTCGCAGAGGATTTGGGCTTGGAGCCAACAGCACTTCGTCGCTGCTTCCTCAGCAAAGCTTTGGGCGTTCGCTCTTGGGCATCAGGAAAGAAGAGTTGCGGGAGAACTGGTTTCTCTTTGGCTTTGCTTTCCCGGGCTCCATTTTCGCGTCCTGGGTTCAAATTGTCAAGGCAAAATAAGCAGGCAGCCTCCAACCTGCAGCAGAGTGCGTGGCCTAGGATGGCACTCTTTGCACACTACCATCACCTGGCGTAGGCGAGGCTTGGCATTTTGCACTGGCGCTAAGGCGGACTCGGGGACAAGTTCTGGGCCTTCCCCACAGGAGAGGAGAGGTGACAGAATCTTTGCACACCAACCGTGCACTCGGATCGGGGGGCTGTTGGGGACTTTCCCCACTCCTTTCCCGGACATCCCGTGCATCCGCGAACCCTTTCACATCTTGGAGGAAGACGGCATCTGACTGCCCGTTTTTTCAGGAATGTACTTCTGTGAGTTCAGGGTAGGTGCCTGGTCACAAACTCATATCTGCACCTTGGACAGGTGACCAAGCAGCTGCTTTCCCCTTGGGCCCAGGGGCCCAGGACAGGCATGACTTCTGCCCAGACTCCTTATCAGAGTGCAGCAAGCGCCCCATGTCTAAACTTCCACTAGTGTCTCCTCAGTCATGTTTCCGTCTCTCCGCACAGAGAGCTGGTGACACTTGTCTTACCACCAACCCACTGTTTCAGACAGGGCCGGCTCTCCTGTTTGCGACCGTTTCCGACAACAAGGCCATCGACCCCTCATCCCTGGGGCAGCGTGCTGCACTTTCCCAGACATGTTCCTGGGGAGCGCAGTGACAGACGTGTCCCTTTCCTTAAGGCTCTTCCCACAGGCGCAACCGAGCATCTCTGTCAGGCAGCGGGGATGCCCGGGCCAAGATGATTTCGCTCCATGCGGGCTTATTACACCGAGCTGTGGAGACAAGCTCAGGCAAGCAGCAGCCGCATCCCGCAGACCCGACTCTGATTTCCCAAAGAATGCTGTGCTTTCCCAGACGTGATGCCCGGGCAAAGAGGATTTCGCTGTATGCGGGTTTCTCCCAAAGTGCTGCGGACACTAGGCTAAGGCAACCGGCACGAGCAGCCAAGAGACTGCTATGATTTCGCAGAGGTTTTAAGCTTGCTGCGAACCGCACTTCGCTGCTGCTTCCTCAGCAAGACTTTGGGCGTTCGCTCTGTCGCGTCAGGGATTAAGAGCTGCGGGAGAGCTGGTGCCTCTTGGGCCTTGCTTCCCGGGCTCCATGTTTGCGTCCTGGTTTCACCGTGCCATGCCGAAATAAGCAGATACAGTCACAACCCTGCAGTGGCATGCGTGGCCTAGGATGGCACTCTATGCACACTACTATCTCCCGGTGTAGGCCGGTGCTCTGCCGCTCAGGTGGACTCGGCGACAAGGTCAGTGCCTTCCCCACGGGAGAGGAGAGGCGACAGGATCTCTGCACACCACTCGTGCACTGGGATGGGGAGCAGTGAGGGTCTCTCCCCACTCCTTCCCCGGACATCCCGTGCATCCGCGAACGCTTTCACATCTTGGAGGAAGGCGGCATCTGACTGCCCGTTCTTTCAGGGAGCTACTTCTGCGAGATCAGGGTAGGCGCCTGGTGGCAAGCGCATGTCTGCGTCTGGGATAGTTGGCCAGGAACTGCTTTCCCCTTGGGCACAGGGGCCCAGGACAGACATGCCTTCTGCTCAGACTCCTTCCTCCAGTGGAGGAAGCGCCCATGCCCTAGTCTTCCCTTCGTGTCTCCTTCTCACCAGGGTTCCGTCTCTCCGCACAGAGAGCGGGTGACACTAGTCTTACCACCGACCCGCTGTTGCTGACAGGGCTGGCTCTCCTGCTTGCTACCGTTTCCGACAACAAGGCCTACTCCTCTTCCCCGGGGCAGCGTGCTGCACCTTCCGCAGACATGCTCCTGGAGAACGCAGTGAGAGATGTGTCCCTTTCCTTAAGGCTCTTCCCACAGTCGCAACCATGCTTCTCTCTCAGGCAGAGGGGATGCACGGGCAAACAGGATTTCGCTCCATGAGGGTCTATTACACAGTGCTGTGGTGACTAGCTCAGGCAAGCAACCGCGGCCTCCCACAGACCCGACTCTGATTTTCCAAAGAATGCTGTGCTATCCCGGACGTGATACCCGGGCAAAGAGGCTTTCGCTGTATGCGGGTTTCTCCCACCTTGCTGCGAATACTAGGCTAAGGCAAGCAGCAACAGAAGCCAGCGGAACCGACTCTGATTTCTCAGCAAATGCTGGTGCTTTCGCAGAGGCTTTGGGCTTGGAGCCAACAGCATTTCGTCGCTGCTTCCTCAGCAAAGCTTTGGGCGTTCGCTCTTGGGCACCAGGAAAGAAGAGTTGCGGGAGAACTGGTTTCTCTTTGGCTTTGCTTTCCCGGGCTCCATTTTCGCGTCCTGGGTTCAAATTGTCAAGGCAAAATAAGCAGGCAGCCTCCAACCTGCAGCAGAGTGCGTGGCCTAGGATGGCACTCTTTGCACACTACCATCACCTGGCGTAGGCGAGGCTTGGCATTTTGCACTGGCGCTAAGGCGGACTCGGGGACAAGTTCTGGGCCTTCCCCACAGGAGAGGAGAGGTGACAGAATCTTTGCACACCAACCGTGCACTCGGATCGGGGGGCTGTTGGGGACTTTCCCCACTCCTTCCCCGGACATCCCGTGCATCCGCGAACCCTTTCACATCTTGGAGGAAGACGGCATCTGACTGCCCGTTTTTTCAGGAATGTACTTCTGTGAGTTCAGGGTAGGTGCCTGGTCACAAACTCATATCTGCACCTTGGACAGGTGACCAAGCAGCTGCTTTCCCCTTGGGCCCAGGGGCCCAGGACAGGCATGACTTCTGCCCAGACTCCTTATCAGAGTGCAGCAAGCGCCCCATGTCTAGACTTCCACTAGTGTCTCCTCAGTCATGTTTCCGTCTCTCCGCACAGAGAGCTGGTGACACTTGTCTTACCACCAACCCACTGTTTCAGACAGGGCCGGCTCTCCTGTTTGCGACCGTTTCCGACAACAAGGCCATCGACCCCTCATCCCTGGGGCAGCGTGCTGCACTTTCCCAGACATGTTCCTGGGGAGCGCAGTGACAGACGTGTCCCTTTCCTTAAGGCTCTTCCCACAGGCGCAACCGAGCATCTCTGTCAGGCAGCGGGGATGCCCGGGCCAAGATGATTTCGCTCCATGCGGGCTTATTACACCGAGCTGTGGAGACAAGCTCAGGCAAGCAGCAGCCGCATCCCGCAGACCCGACTCTGATTTCCCAAAGAATGCTGTGCTTTCCCAGACGTGATGCCCGGGCAAAGAGGCTTTCGCTGTATGCGGGTTTCTCCCAAAGTGCTGCGGACACTAGGCTAAGGCAACCGGCACGAGCAGCCAAGAGACTGCTATGATTTCGCAGAGGTTTTAAGCTTGCTGCGAACCGCACTTCGCTGCTGCTTCCTCAGCAAGACTTTGGGCGTTCGCTCTGTCGCGTCAGGGATTAAGAGCTGCGGGAGAGCTGGTGCCTCTTGGGCCTTGCTTCCCGGGCTCCATGTTTGCGTCTTGGTTTCACCGTGCCATGCCGAAATAAGCAGATACAGTCACAACCCTGCAGGGGCATGCGTGGCCTAGGATGGCACTCTATGCACACTACTATCTCCCGGTGTAGGCCGGTGCTCTGCCGCTCAGGTGGACTCGGCGACAAGGTCAGGGCCTTCCCCACGGGAGAGGAGAGGCGACAGGATCTCTGCACACCACTAGTGCACTGGGATGGGGAGCAGTGAGGGTCTCTCCCCACTCCTTCCCCGGACATCCCGTGCATCCGCGAACGCTTTCACATCTTGGAGGAAGACGGCATCTGACTGCCCGTTCTTTCAGGGAGCTACTTCTGCGAGATCAGGGTAGACGCCTGGTGGCAAGCGCATGTCTGCGTCTGGGATAGTTGGCCAGGAACTGCTTTCCCCTTGATCCCAGGGGCCCAGGACAGGCATGCCTTCTGCTCAGACTCCTTCCTCCAGTGGAGGAAGCGCCCATGCCCTAGTCTTCCCTTCGTGTCTCCTTCTCACCAGGGTTCCGTCTCTCCGCACAGAGAGCGGGTGACACTAGTCTTACCACCGACCCGCTGTTGCTGACAGGGCTGGCTCTCCTGCTTGCTACCGTTTCCGACAACAAGGCCTACTCCTCTTCCCCGGGGCAGCGTGCTGCACCTTCCGCAGACATGCTCCTGGAGAACGCAGTGAGAGATGTGTCCCTTTCCTTAAGGCTCTTCCCACAGTCGCAACCATGCTTCTCTCTCAGGCAGAGGGGATGCACGGGCAAACAGGATTTCGCTCCATGAGGGTCTATTTCACGGTGCTGTGGTGACTAGCTCAGGCAAGCAACCGCAGCCTCCCACAGACCCGACTCTGATTTTCCAAGGAATGCTGTGCTATCCCAGACGTGATACCCGGGCAAAGAGGCTTTCGCTGTATGCGGGTTTCTCCCACCTTGCTGCGAATACTAGGCTAAGGCAAGCAGCAACAGAAGCCAGCAGAACCGACTCTGATTTCTCAGCAAATGCTGGTGCTTTCGCAGAGGCTTTGGGCTTGGAGCCAACAGCACTTCGTCGCTGCTTCCTCAGCAAAGCTTTGGGCGTTCGCTCTTGGGCACCAGGAAAGAAGAGTTGCGGGAGAACTGGTTTCTCTTTGTCTTTGCTTTCCCGGGCTCCATTTTCGCGTCCTGGGTTCAAATTGTCAAGGCAAAATAAGCAGACAGCCTCCAACCTGCAGCAGAGTGCGTGGCCTAGGATGGCACTCTTTGCACACTACCATCACCTGGCGTAGGCGAGGCTTGGCATTTTGCACTGGCGCTAAGGCGGACTCGGGGACAAGTTCTGGGCCTTCCCCACAGGAGAGGAGAGGTGACAGAATCTTTGCACACCAACCGTGCACTCGGATCGGGGGGCTGTTGGGGACTTTCCCCACTCCTTCCCCGGACATCCCGTGCATCCGCGAACCCTTTCACATCTTGGAGGAAGACGGCATCTGACTGCCCGTTTTTTCAGGAGTGTACTTCTGTGAGTTCAGGGTAGGTGCCTGGTCACAAACTCATATCTGCACCTTGGACAGGTGACCAAGCAGCTGCTTTCCCCTTGGGCCCAGGGGCCCAGGACAGGCATGCCTTCTGCTCAGACTCCTTCCTCTAGTGGAGGAAGCGCCCATGCCCTAGTCTTCCCTTCGTGTCTCCTTCTCACCAGGGTTCCGTCTCTCCGCACAGAGAGCGGGTGACACTAGTCTTACCACCGACCCGCTGTTGCTGACAGGGCTGGCTCTCCTGCTTGCTACCGTTTCCGACAACAAGGCCTACTCCTCTTCCCCGGGGCAGCGTGCTGCACCTTCCGCAGACATGCTCCTGGAGAACGCAGTGAGAGATGTGTCCCTTTCCTTAAGGCTCTTCCCACAGTCGCAACCATGCTTCTCTCTCAGGCAGAGGGGATGCACGGGCAAACAGGATTTCGCTCCATGAGGGTCTATTACACGGTGCTGTGGTGACTAGCTCAGGCAAGCAACCGCAGCCTCCCACAGACCCGACTCTGATTTTCCAAAGAATGCTGTGCTATCCCAGACGTGATACCCGGGCAAAGAGGCTTTCGCTGTATGCGGGTTTCTCCCACCTTGCTGCGAATACTAGGCTAAGGCAAGCAGCAACAGAAGCCAGCAGAACCGACTCTGATTTCTCAGCAAATGCTGGTGCTTTCGCAGAGGCTTTGGGCTTGGAGCCAACAGCACTTCGTCGCTGCTTCCTCAGCAAAGCTTTGGGCGTTCGCTCTTGGGCATCAGGAAAGAAGAGTTGCGGGAGAACTGGTTTCTCTTTGGCTTTGCTTTCCCGGGCTCCATTTTCGCGTCCTGGGTTCAAATTGTCAAGGCAAAATAAGCAGACAGCCTCCAACCTGCAGCAGAGTGCGTGGCCTAGGATGGCACTCTTTGCACACTACCATCACCTGGCGTAGGCGAGGCTTGGCATTTTGCACTGGCGCTAAGGCGGACTCGGGGACAAGTTCTGGGCCTTCCCCACAGGAGAGGAGAGGTGACAGAATCTTTGCACACCAACCGTGCACTCGGATCGGGGGGCTGTTGGGGACTTTCCCCACTCCTTCCCCGGACATCCCGTGCATCCGCGAACCCTTTCACATCTTGGAGGAAGACGGCATCTGACTGCCCGTTTTTTCAGGAATGTACTTCTGTGAGTTCAGGGTAGGTGCCTGGTCACAAACTCATATCTGCACCTTGGACAGGTGACCAAGCAGCTGCTTTCCCCTTGGGCCCAGGGGCCCAGGACAGGCATGACTTCTGCCCAGACTCCTTATCAGAGTGCAGCAAGCGCCCCATGTCTAGACTTCCACTAGTGTCTCCTCAGTCATGTTTCCGTCTCTCCGCACAGAGAGCTGGTGACACTTGTCTTACCACCAACCCACTGTTTCAGACAGGGCCGGCTCTCCTGTTTGCGACCGTTTCCGACAACAAGGCCATCGACCCCTCATCCCTGGGGCAGCGTGCTGCACTTTCCCAGACATGTTCCTGGGGAGCGCAGTGACAGACGTGTCCCTTTCCTTAAGGCTCTTCCCACAGGCGCAACCGAGCATCTCTGTCAGGCAGCGGGGATGCCCGGGCCAAGATGATTTCGCTCCATGCGGGCTTATTACACCGAGCTGTGGAGACAAGCTCAGGCAAGCAGCAGCCGCATCCCGCAGACCCGACTCTGATTTCCCAAAGAATGCTGTGCTTTCCCAGACGTGATGCCCGGGCAAAGAGGCTTTCGCTGTATGCGGGTTTCTCCCAAAGTGCTGCGGACACTAGGCTAAGGCAACCGGCACGAGCAGCCAAGAGACTGCTATGATTTCGCAGAGGTTTTAAGCTTGCTGCGAACCGCACTTCGCTGCTGCTTCCTCAGCAAGACTTTGGGCGTTCGCTCTGTCGCGTCAGGGATTAAGAGCTGCGGGAGAGCTGGTGCCTCTTGGGCCTTGCTTCCCGGGCTCCATGTTTGCGTCTTGGTTTCACCGTGCCATGCCGAAATAAGCAGATACAGTCACAACCCTGCAGTGGCATGCGTGGCCTAGGATGGCACTCTATGCACACTACTATCTCCCGGTGTAGGCCGGTGCTCTGCCGCTCAGGTGGACTCGGCGACAAGGTCAGGGCCTTCCCCACGGGAGAGGAGAGGCGACAGGATCTCTGCACACCACTCGTGCACTGGGATGGGGAGCAGTGAGGGTCTCTCCCCACTCCTTCCCCGGACATCCCGTGCATCCGCGAACGCTTTCACATCTTGGAGGAAGGCGGCATCTGACTGCCCGTTCTTTCAGGGAGCTACTTCTGCGAGATCAGGGTAGGCGCCTGGTGGCAAGCGCATGTCTGCGTCTGGGATAGTTGGCCAGGAACTGCTTTCCCCTTGGGCACAGGGGCCCAGGACAGACATGCCTTCTGCTCAGACTCCTTCCTCCAGTGGAGGAAGCGCCCATGCCCTAGTCTTCCCTTCGTGTCTCCTTCTCACCAGGTTCCGTCTCTCCGCACAGAGAGCGGGTGACACTAGACTTACCACCGACCCGCTGTTGCTGACAGGGCTGGCTCTCCTGCTTGCTACCGTTTCCGACAACAAGGCCTACTCTTCTTCCCCGGGGCAGCGTGCTGCACCTTCCGCAGACATGCTCCTGGAGAACGCAGTGAGAGATGTGTCCCTTTCCTTAAGGCTCTTCCCACAGTCGCAACCATGCTTCTCTCTCAGGCAGAGGGGATGCACGGGCAAACAGGATTTCGCTCCATGAGGGTCTATTACACGGTGCTGTGGTGACTAGCTCAGGCAAGCAACCGCAGCCTCCCACAGACCCGACTCTGATTTTCCAAAGAATGCTGTGCTATCCCAGACGTGATACCCGGGCAAAGAGGCTTTCGCTGTATGCGGGTTTCTCCCACCTTGCTGCGAATACTAGGCTAAGGCAAGCAGCAACAGAAGCCAGCAGAACCGACTCTGATTTCTCAGCAAATGCTGGTGCTTTCGCAGAGGCTTTGGGCTTGGAGCCAACAGCACTTCGTCGCTGCTTCCTCAGCAAAGCTTTGGGCGTTCGCTCTTGGGCATCAGGAAAGAAGAGTTGCGGGAGAACTGGTTTCTCTTTGGCTTTGCTTTCCCGGGCTCCATTTTCGCGTCCTGGGTTCAAATTGTCAAGGCAAAATAAGCAGACAGCCTCCAACCTGCAGCAGAGTGCGTGGCCTAGGATGGCACTCTTTGCACACTACCATCACCTGGCGTAGGCGAGGCTTGGCATTTTGCACTGGCGCTAAGGCGGACTCGGGGACAAGTTCTGGGCCTTCCCCACATGAGAGGAGAGGTGACAGAATCTTTGCACACCCACCGTGCACTCGGATCGGGGGGCTGTTGGGGACTTTCCCCACTCCTTCCCCGGACATCCCGTGCATCCGCGAACCCTTTCACATCTTGGAGGAAGACGGCATCTGACTGCCCGTTTTTTCAGGAATGTACTTCTGTGAGTTCAGGGTAGGTGCCTGGTCACAAACTCATATCTGCACCTTGGACAGGTGACCAAGCAGCTGCTTTCCCCTTGGGCCCAGGGGCCCAGGACAGGCATGCCTTCTGCTCAGACTCCTTCCTCTAGTGGAGGAAGCGCCCATGCCCTAGTCTTCCCTTCGTGTCTCCTTCTCACCAGGGTTCCGTCTCTCCGCACAGAGAGCGGGTGACACTAGTCTTACCACCGACCCGCTGTTGCTGACAGGGCTGGCTCTCCTGCTTGCTACCGTTTCCGACAACAAGGCCTACTCCTCTTCCCCGGGGCAGCGTGCTGCACCTTCCGCAGACATGCTCCTGGAGAACGCAGTGAGAGATGTGTCCCTTTCCTTAAGGCTCTTCCCACAGTCGCAACCATGCTTCTCTCTCAGGCAGAGGGGATGCACGGGCAAACAGGATTTCGCTCCATGAGGGTCTATTACACGGTGCTGTGGTGACTAGCTCAGGCAAGCAACCGCAGCCTCCCACAGACCCGACTCTGATTTTCCAAAGAATGCTGTGCTATCCCAGACGTGATACCCGGGCAAAGAGGCTTTCGCTGTATGCGGGTTTCTCCCACCTTGCTGCGAATACTAGGCTAAGGCAAGCAGCAACAGAAGCCAGCAGAACCGACTCTGATTTCTCAGCAAATGCTGGTGCTTTCGCAGAGGCTTTGGGCTTGGAGCCAACAGCACTTCGTCGCTGCTTCCTCAGCAAAGCTTTGGGCGTTCGCTCTTGGGCATCAGGAAAGAAGAGTTGCGGGAGAACTGGTTTCTCTTTGGCTTTGCTTTCCCGGGCTCCATTTTCGCGTCCTGGGTTCAAATTGTCAAGGCAAAATAAGCAGACAGCCTCCAACCTGCAGCAGAGTGCGTGGCCTAGGATGGCACTCTTTGCACACTACCATCACCTGGCGTAGGCGAGGCTTGGCATTTTGCACTGGCGCTAAGGCGGACTCGGGGACAAGTTCTGGGCCTTCCCCACAGGAGAGGAGAGGTGACAGAATCTTTGCACACCAACCGTGCACTCGGATCGGGGGGCTGTTGGGGACTTTCCCCACTCCTTCCCCGGACATCCCGTGCATCCGCGAACCCTTTCACATCTTGGAGGAAGACGGCATCTGACTGCCCGTTTTTTCAGGAATGTACTTCTGTGAGTTCAGGGTAGGTGCCTGGTCACAAACTCATATCTGCACCTTGGACAGGTGACCAAGCAGCTGCTTTCCCCTTGGGCCCAGGGGCCCAGGACAGGCATGCCTTCTGCTCAGACTCCTTCCTCTAGTGGAGGAAGCGCCCATGCCCTAGTCTTCCCTTCGTGTCTCCTTCTCACCAGGGTTCCGTCTCTCCGCACAGAGAGCGGGTGACACTAGTCTTACCACCGACCCGCTGTTGCTGACAGGGCTGGCTCTCCTGCTTGCTACCGTTTCCGACAACAAGGCCTACTCCTCTTCCCCGGGGCAGCGTGCTGCACCTTCCGCAGACATGCTCCTGGAGAACGCAGTGAGAGATGTGTCCCTTTCCTTAAGGCTCTTCCCACAGTCGCAACCATGCTTCTCTCTCAGGCAGAGGGGATGCACGGGCAAACAGGATTTCGCTCCATGAGGGTCTATTACACGGTGCTGTGGTGACTAGCTCAGGCAAGCAACCGCAGCCTCCCACAGACCCGACTCTGATTTTCCAAAGAATGCTGTGCTATCCCAGACGTGATACCCGGGCAAAGAGGCTTTCGCTGTATGCGGGTTTCTCCCACCTTGCTGCGAATACTAGGCTAAGGCAAGCAGCAACAGAAGCCAGCAGAACCGACTTTGATTTCTCAGCAAATGCTGGTGCTTTCGCAGAGGCTTTGGGCTTGGAGCCAACAGCACTTCGTCGCTGCTTCCTCAGCAAAGCTTTGGGCGTTCGCTCTTGGGCATCAGGAAAGAAGAGTTGCGGGAGAACTGGTTTCTCTTTGGCTTTGCTTTCCCGGGCTCCATTTTCGCGTCCTGGGTTCAAATTGTCAAGGCAAAATAAGCAGGCAGCCTCCAACCTGCAGCAGAGTGCGTGGCCTAGGATGGCACTCTTTGCACACTACCATCACCTGGCGTAGGCGAGGCTTGGCATTTTGCACTGGCGCTAAGGCGGACTCGGGGACAAGTTCTGGGCCTTCCCCACAGGAGAGGAGAGGTGACAGAATCTTTGCACACCAACCGTGCACTCGGATCGGGGGGCTGTTGGGGACTTTCCCCACTCCTTCCCCGGACATCCCGTGCATCCGCGAACCCTTTCACATCTTGGAGGAAGACGGCATCTGACTGCCCGTTTTTTCAGGAATGTACTTCTGTGAGTTCAGGGTAGGTGCCTGGTCACAAACTCATATCTGCACCTTGGACAGGTGACCAAGCAGCTGCTTTCCCCTTGGGCCCAGGGGCCCAGGACAGGCATGACTTCTGCCCAGACTCCTTATCAGAGTGCAGCAAGCGCCCCATGTCTAAACTTCCACTAGTGTCTCCTCAGTCATGTTTCCGTCTCTCCGCACAGAGAGCTGGTGACACTTGTCTTACCACCAACCCACTGTTTCAGACAGGGCCGGCTCTCCTGTTTGCGACCGTTTCCGACAACAAGGCCATCGACCCCTCATCCCTGGGGCAGCGTGCTGCACTTTCCCAGACATGTTCCTGGGGAGCGCAGTGACAGACGTGTCCCTTTCCTTAAGGCTCTTCCCACAGGCGCAACCGAGCATCTCTGTCAGGCAGCGGGGATGCCCGGGCCAAGATGATTTCGCTCCATGCGGGCTTATTACACCGAGCTGTGGAGACAAGCTCAGGCAAGCAGCAGCCGCATCCCGCAGACCCGACTCTGATTTCCCAAAGAATGCTGTGCTTTCCCAGACGTGATGCCCGGGCAAAGAGGATTTCGCTGTATGCGGGTTTCTCCCAAAGTGCTGCGGACACTAGGCTAAGGCAACCGGCACGAGCAGCCAAGAGACTGCTATGATTTCGCAGAGGTTTTAAGCTTGCTGCGAACCGCACTTCGCTGCTGCTTCCTCAGCAAGACTTTGGGCGTTCGCTCTGTCGCGTCAGGGATTAAGAGCTGCGGGAGAGCTGGTGCCTCTTGGGCCTTGCTTCCCGGGCTCCATGTTTGCGTCCTGGTTTCACCGTGCCATGCCGAAATAAGCAGATACAGTCACAACCCTGCAGTGGCATGCGTGGCCTAGGATGGCACTCTATGCACACTACTATCTCCCGGTGTAGGCCGGTGCTCTGCCGCTCAGGTGGACTCGGCGACAAGGTCAGTGCCTTCCCCACGGGAGAGGAGAGGCGACAGGATCTCTGCACACCACTCGTGCACTGGGATGGGGAGCAGTGAGGGTCTCTCCCCACTCCTTCCCCGGACATCCCGTGCATCCGCGAACGCTTTCACATCTTGGAGGAAGGCGGCATCTGACTGCCCGTTCTTTCAGGGAGCTACTTCTGCGAGATCAGGGTAGGCGCCTGGTGGCAAGCGCATGTCTGCGTCTGGGATAGTTGGCCAGGAACTGCTTTCCCCTTGGGCACAGGGGCCCAGGACAGACATGCCTTCTGCTCAGACTCCTTCCTCCAGTGGAGGAAGCGCCCATGCCCTAGTCTTCCCTTCGTGTCTCCTTCTCACCAGGGTTCCGTCTCTCCGCACAGAGAGCGGGTGACACTAGTCTTACCACCGACCCGCTGTTGCTGACAGGGCTGGCTCTCCTGCTTGCTACCGTTTCCGACAACAAGGCCTACTCCTCTTCCCCGGGGCAGCGTGCTGCACCTTCCGCAGACATGCTCCTGGAGAACGCAGTGAGAGATGTGTCCCTTTCCTTAAGGCTCTTCCCACAGTCGCAACCATGCTTCTCTCTCAGGCAGAGGGGATGCACGGGCAAACAGGATTTCGCTCCATGAGGGTCTATTACACAGTGCTGTGGTGACTAGCTCAGGCAAGCAACCGCGGCCTCCCACAGACCCGACTCTGATTTTCCAAAGAATGCTGTGCTATCCCGGACGTGATACCCGGGCAAAGAGGCTTTCGCTGTATGCAGGTTTCTCCCACCTTGCTGCGAATACTAGGCTAAGGCAAGCAGCAACAGAAGCCAGCGGAACCGACTCTGATTTCTCAGCAAATGCTGGTGCTTTCGCAGAGGCTTTGGGCTTGGAGCCAACAGCATTTCGTCGCTGCTTCCTCAGCAAAGCTTTGGGCGTTCGCTCTTGGGCACCAGGAAAGAAGAGTTGCGGGAGAACTGGTTTCTCTTTGGCTTTGCTTTCCCGGGCTCCATTTTCGCGTCCTGGGTTCAAATTGTCAAGGCAAAATAAGCAGGCAGCCTCCAACCTGCAGCAGAGTGCGTGGCCTAGGATGGCACTCTTTGCACACTACCATCACCTGGCGTAGGCGAGGCTTGGCATTTTGCACTGGCGCTAAGGCGGACTCGGGGACAAGTTCTGGGCCTTCCCCACAGGAGAGGAGAGGTGACAGAATCTTTGCACACCAACCGTGCACTCGGATCGGGGGGCTGTTGGGGACTTTCCCCACTCCTTCCCCGGACATCCCGTGCATCCGCGAACCCTTTCACATCTTGGAGGAAGACGGCATCTGACTGCCCGTTTTTTCAGGAATGTACTTCTGTGAGTTCAGGGTAGGTGCCTGGTCACAAACTCATATCTGCACCTTGGACAGGTGACCAAGCAGCTGCTTTCCCCTTGGGCCCAGGGGCCCAGGACAGGCATGACTTCTGCCCAGACTCCTTATCAGAGTGCAGCAAGCGCCCCATGTCTAGACTTCCACTAGTGTCTCCTCAGTCATGTTTCCGTCTCTCCGCACAGAGAGCTGGTGACACTTGTCTTACCACCAACCCACTGTTTCAGACAGGGCCGGCTCTCCTGTTTGCGACCGTTTCCGACAACAAGGCCATCGACCCCTCATCCCTGGGGCAGCGTGCTGCACTTTCCCAGACATGTTCCTGGGGAGCGCAGTGACAGACGTGTCCCTTTCCTTAAGGCTCTTCCCACAGGCGCAACCGAGCATCTCTGTCAGGCAGCGGGGATGCCCGGGCCAAGATGATTTCGCTCCATGCGGGCTTATTACACCGAGCTGTGGAGACAAGCTCAGGCAAGCAGCAGCCGCATCCCGCAGACCCGACTCTGATTTCCCAAAGAATGCTGTGCTTTCCCAGACGTGATGCCCGGGCAAAGAGGCTTTCGCTGTATGCGGGTTTCTCCCAAAGTGCTGCGGACACTAGGCTAAGGCAACCGGCACGAGCAGCCAAGAGACTGCTATGATTTCGCAGAGGTTTTAAGCTTGCTGCGAACCGCACTTCGCTGCTGCTTCCTCAGCAAGACTTTGGGCGTTCGCTCTGTCGCGTCAGGGATTAAGAGCTGCGGGAGAGCTGGTGCCTCTTGGGCCTTGCTTCCCGGGCTCCATGTTTGCGTCTTGGTTTCACCGTGCCATGCCGAAATAAGCAGAGACAGTCACAACCCTGCAGGGGCATGCGTGGCCTAGGATGGCACTCTATGCACACTACTATCTCCCGGTGTAGGCCGGTGCTCTGCCGCTCAGGTGGACTCGGCGACAAGGTCAGGGCCTTCCCCACGGGAGAGGAGAGGCGACAGGATCTCTGCACACCACTAGTGCACTGGGATGGGGAGCAGTGAGGGTCTCTCCCCACTCCTTCCCCGGACATCCCGTGCATCCGCGAACGCTTTCACATCTTGGAGGAAGACGGCATCTGACTGCCCGTTCTTTCAGGGAGCTACTTCTGCGAGATCAGGGTAGGCGCCTGGTGGCAAGCGCATGTCTGCGTCTGGGATAGTTGGCCAGGAACTGCTTTCCCCTTGATCCCAGGGGCCCAGGACAGGCATGCCTTCTGCTCAGACTCCTTCCTCCAGTGGAGGAAGCGCCCATGCCCTAGTCTTCCCTTCGTGTCTCCTTCTCACCAGGGTTCCGTCTCTCCGCACAGAGAGCGGGTGACACTAGTCTTACCACCGACCCGCTGTTGCTGACAGGGCTGGCTCTCCTGCTTGCTACCGTTTCCGACAACAAGGCCTACTCCTCTTCCCCGGGGCAGCGTGCTGCACCTTCCGCAGACATGCTCCTGGAGAACGCAGTGAGAGATGTGTCCCTTTCCTTAAGGCTCTTCCCACAGTCGCAACCATGCTTCTCTCTCAGGCAGAGGGGATGCACGGGCAAACAGGATTTCGCTCCATGAGGGTCTATTACACGGTGCTGTGGTGACTAGCTCAGGCAAGCAACCGCAGCCTCCCACAGACCCGACTCTGATTTTCCAAGGAATGCTGTGCTATCCCAGACGTGATACCCGGGCAAAGAGGCTTTCGCTGTATGCGGGTTTCTCCCACCTTGCTGCGAATACTAGGCTAAGGCAAGCAGCAACAGAAGCCAGCAGAACCGACTCTGATTTCTCAGCAAATGCTGGTGCTTTCGCAGAGGCTTTGGGCTTGGAGCCAACAGCACTTCGTCGCTGCTTCCTCAGCAAAGCTTTGGGCGTTCGCTCTTGGGCACCAGGAAAGAAGAGTTGCAGGAGAACTGGTTTCTCTTTGTCTTTGCTTTCCCGGGCTCCATTTTCGCGTCCTGGGTTCAAATTGTCAAGGCAAAATAAGCAGACAGCCTCCAACCTGCAGCAGAGTGCGTGGCCTAGGATGGCACTCTTTGCACACTACCATCACCTGGCGTAGGCGAGGCTTGGCATTTTGCACTGGCGCTAAGGCGGACTCGGGGACAAGTTCTGGGCCTTCCCCACAGGAGAGGAGAGGTGACAGAATCTTTGCACACCAACCGTGCACTCGGATCGGGGGGCTGTTGGGGACTTTCCCCACTCCTTCCCCGGACATCCCGTGCATCCGCGAACCCTTTCACATCTTGGAGGAAGACGGCATCTGACTGCCCGTTTTTTCAGGAATGTACTTCTGTGAGTTCAGGGTAGGTGCCTGGTCACAAACTCATATCTGCACCTTGGACAGGTGACCAAGCAGCTGCTTTCCCCTTGGCCCAGGGGCCCAGGACAGGCATGCCTTCTGCTCAGACTCCTTCCTCTAGTGGAGGAAGCGCCCATGCCCTAGTCTTCCCTTCGTGTCTCCTTCTCACCAGGGTTCCGTCTCTCCGCACAGAGAGCGGGTGACACTAGTCTTACCACCGACCCGCTGTTGCTGACAGGGCTGGCTCTCCTGCTTGCTACCGTTTCCGACAACAAGGCCTACTCCTCTTCCCCGGGGCAGCGTGCTGCACCTTCCGCAGACATGCTCCTGGAGAACGCAGTGAGAGATGTGTCCCTTTCCTTAAGGCTCTTCCCACAGTCGCAACCATGCTTCTCTGTCAGGCAGAGGGGATGCACGGGCAAACAGGATTTCGCTCCATGAGGGTCTATTACACGGTGCTGTGGTGACTAGCTCAGGCAAGCAACCGCAGCCTCCCACAGACCCGACTCTGATTTTCCAAAGAATGCTGTGCTATCCCAGACGTGATACCCGGGCAAAGAGGCTTTCGCTGTATGCGGGTTTCTCCCACCTTGCTGCGAATACTAGGCTAAGGCAAGCAGCAACAGAAGCCAGCAGAACCGACTCTGATTTCTCAGCAAATGCTGGTGCTTTCGCAGAGGCTTTGGGCTTGGAGCCAACAGCACTTCGTCGCTGCTTCCTCAGCAAAGCTTTGGGCGTTCGCTCTTGGGCATCAGGAAAGAAGAGTTGCGGGAGAACTGGTTTCTCTTTGGCTTTGCTTTCCCGGGCTTCATTTTCGCGTCCTGGGTTCAAATTGTCAAGGCAAAATAAGCAGACAGCCTCCAACCTGCAGCAGAGTGCGTGGCCTAGGATGGCACTCTTTGCACACTACCATCACCTGGCGTAGGCGAGGCTTGGCATTTTGCACTGGCGCTAAGGCGGACTCGGGGACAAGTTCTGGGCCTTCCCCACAGGAGAGGAGAGGTGACAGAATCTTTGCACACCAACCGTGCACTCGGATCGGGGGGCTGTTGGGGACTTTCCCCACTCCTTCCCCGGACATCCCGTGCATCCGCGAACCCTTTCACATCTTGGAGGAAGACGGCATCTGACTGCCCGTTTTTTTCAGGAATGTACTTCTGTGAGTTCAGGGTAGGTGCCTGGTCACAAACTCATATCTGCACCTTGGACAGGTGACCAAGCAGCTGCTTTCCCCTTGGGCCCAGGGGCCCAGGACAGGCATGCCTTCTGCTCAGACTCCTTCCTCTAGTGGAGGAAGCGCCCATGCCCTAGTCTTCCCTTCGTGTCTCCTTCTCACCAGGGTTCCGTCTCTCCGCACAGAGAGCGGGTGACACTAGTCTTACCACCGACCCGCTGTTGCTGACAGGGCTGGCTCTCCTGCTTGCTACCGTTTCCGACAACAAGGCCTACTCCTCTTCCCCGGGGCAGCGTGCTGCACCTTCCGCAGACATGCTCCTGGAGAACGCAGTGAGAGATGTGTCCCTTTCCTTAAGGCTCTTCCCACAGTCGCAACCATGCTTCTCTCTCAGGCAGAGGGGATGCACGGGCAAACAGGATTTCGCTCCATGAGGGTCTATTACACGGTGCTGTGGTGACTAGCTCAGGCAAGCAACCGCGGCCTCCCACAGACCCGACTCTGATTTTCCAAAGAATGCTGTGCTATCCCAGACGTGATACCCGGGGAAAGAGGCTTTCGCTGTATGCGGGTTTCTCCCACCTTGCTGCGAATACTAGGCTAAGGCAAGCAGCAACAGAAGCCAGCAGAACCGACTCTGATTTCTCAGCAAATGCTGGTGCTTTCGCAGAGGCTTTGGGCTTGGAGCCAACAGCACTTCGTCGCTGCTTCCTCAGCAAAGCTTTGGGCGTTCGCTCTTGGGCATCAGGAAAGAAGAGTTGCGGGAGAACTGGTTTCTCTTTGGCTTTGCTTTCCCGGGCTCCATTTTCGCGTCCTGGGTTCAAATTGTCAAGGCAAAATAAGCAGACAGCCTCCAACCTGCAGCAGAGTGCGTGGCCTAGGATGGCACTCTTTGCACACTACCATCACCTGGCGTAGGCGAGGCTTGGCATTTTGCACTGGCGCTAAGGCGGACTCGGGGACAAGTTCTGGGCCTTCCCCACAGGAGAGGAGAGGTGACAGAATCTTTGCACACCAACCGTGCACTCGGATCGGGGGGCTGTTGGGGACTTTCCCCACTCCTTCCCCGGACATCCCGTGCATCCGCGAACCCTTTCACATCTTGGAGGAAGACGGCATCTGACTGCCCGTTTTTTCAGGAATGTACTTCTGTGAGTTCAGGGTAGGTGCCTGGTCACAAACTCATATCTGCACCTTGGACAGGTGACCAAGCAGCTGCTTTCCCCTTGGGCCCAGGGGCCCAGGACAGGCATGCCTTCTGCTCAGACTCCTTCCTCTAGTGGAGGAAGCGCCCATGCCCTAGTCTTCCCTTCGTGTCTCCTTCTCACCAGGGTTCCGTCTCTCCGCACAGAGAGCGGGTGACACTAGTCTTACCACCGACCCGCTGTTGCTGACAGGGCTGGCTCTCCTGCTTGCTACCGTTTCCGACAACAAGGCCTACTCCTCTTCCCCGGGGCAGCGTGCTGCACCTTCCGCAGACATGCTCCTGGAGAACGCAGTGAGAGATGTGTCCCTTTCCTTAAGGCTCTTCCCACAGTCGCAACCATGCTTCTCTCTCAGGCAGAGGGGATGCACGGGCAAACAGGATTTCGCTCCATGAGGGTCTATTACACGGTGCTGTGGTGACTAGCTCAGGCAAGCAACCGCAGCCTCCCACAGACTCGACTCTGATTTTCCAAAGAATGCTGTGCTATCCCAGACGTGATACCCGGGCAAAGAGGCTTTCGCTGTATGCGGGTTTCTCCCACCTTGCTGCGAATACTAGGCTAAGGCAAGCAGCAACAGAAGCCAGCAGAACCGACTCTGATTTCTCAGCAAATGCTGGTGCTTTCGCAGAGGCTTTGGGCTTGGAGCCAACAGCACTTCGTCGCTGCTTCCTCAGCAAAGCTTTGGGCGTTCGCTCTTGGGCATCAGGAAAGAAGAGTTGCGGGAGAACTGGTTTCTCTTTGGCTTTGCTTTCCCGGGCTCCATTTTCGCGTCCTGGGTTCAAATTGTCAAGGCAAAATAAGCAGACAGCCTCCAACCTGCAGCAGAGTGCGTGGCCTAGGATGGCACTCTTTGCACACTACCATCACCTGGCGTAGGCGAGGCTTGGCATTTTGCACTGGCGCTAAGGCGGACTCGGGGACAAGTTCTGGGCCTTCCCCACAGGAGAGGAGAGGTGACAGAATCTTTGCACACCAACCGTGCACTCGGATCGGGGGGCTGTTGGGGACTTTCCCCACTCCTTCCCCGGACATCCCGTGCATCCGCGAACCCTTTCACATCTTGGAGGAAGACGGCATCTGACTGCCCGTTTTTTCAGGAATGTACTTCTGTGAGTTCAGGGTAGGTGCCTGGTCACAAACTCATATCTGCACCTTGGACAGGTGACCAAGCAGCTGCTTTCCCCTTGGGCCCAGGGGCCCAGGACAGGCATGACTTCTGCCCAGACTCCTTATCAGAGTGCAGCAAGCGCCCCATGTCTAAACTTCCACTAGTGTCTCCTCAGTCATGTTTCCGTCTCTCCGCACAGAGAGCTGGTGACACTTGTCTTACCACCAACCCACTGTTTCAGACAGGGCCGGCTCTCCTGTTTGCGACCGTTTCCGACAAGGCCATCGACCCCTCATCCCTGGGGCAGCGTGCTGCACTTTCCCAGACATGTTCCTGGGGAGCGCAGTGACAGACGTGTCCCTTTCCTTAAGGCTCTTCCCACAGGCGCAACCGAGCATCTCTGTCAGGCAGCGGGGATGCCCGGGCCAAGATGATTTCGCTCCATGCGGGCTTATTACACCGAGCTGTGGAGACAAGCTCAGGCAAGCAGCAGCCGCATCCCGCAGACCCGACTCTGATTTCCCAAAGAATGCTGTGCTTTCCCAGACGTGATGCCCGGGCAAAGAGGCTTTCGCTGTATGCGGGTTTCTCCCAAAGTGCTGCGGACACTAGGCTAAGGCAACCGGCACGAGCAGCCAAGAGACTGCTATGATTTCGCAGAGGTTTTAAGCTTGCTGCGAACCGCACTTCGCTGCTGCTTCCTCAGCAAGACTTTGGGCGTTCGCTCTGTCGCGTCAGGGATTAAGAGCTGCGGGAGAGCTGGTGCCTCTTGGGCCTTGCTTCCCGGGCTCCATGTTTGCGTCCTGGTTTCACCGTGCCATGCCGAAATAAGCAGATACAGTCACAACCCTGCAGTGGCATGCGTGGCCTAGGATGGCACTCTATGCACACTACTATCTCCCGGTGTAGGCCGGTGCTCTGCCGCTCAGGTGGACTCGGCGACAAGGTCAGTGCCTTCCCCACGGGAGAGGAGAGGCGACAGGATCTCTGCACACCACTCGTGCACTGGGATGGGGAGCAGTGAGGGTCTCTCCCCACTCCTTCCCCGGACATCCCGTGCATCCGCGAACGCTTTCACATCATGGAGGAAGGCGGCATCTGACTGCCCGTTCTTTCAGGGAGCTACTTCTGCGAGATCAGGGTAGGCGCCTGGTGGCAAGCGCATGTCTGCGTCTGGGATAGTTGGCCAGGAACTGCTTTCCCCTTGGGCACAGGGGCCCAGGACAGACATGCCTTCTGCTCAGACTCCTTCCTCCAGTGGAGGAAGCGCCCATGCCCTAGTCTTCCCTTCGTGTCTCCTTCTCACCAGGGTTCCGTCTCTCCGCACAGAGAGCGGGTGACACTAGTCTTACCACCGACCCGCTGTTGCTGACAGGGCTGGCTCTCCTGCTTGCTACCGTTTCCGACAACAAGGCCTACTCCTCTTCCCCGGGGCAGCGTGCTGCACCTTCCGCAGACATGCTCCTGGAGAACGCAGTGAGAGATGTGTCCCTTTCCTTAAGGCTCTTCCCACAGTCGCAACCATGCTTCTCTCTCAGGCAGAGGGGATGCACGGGCAAACAGGATTTCGCTCCATGAGGGTCTATTACACAGTGCTGTGGTGACTAGCTCAGGCAAGCAACCGCGGCCTCCCACAGACCCGACTCTGATTTTCCAAAGAATGCTGTGCTATCCCGGACGTGATACCCGGGCAAAGAGGCTTTCGCTGTATGCAGGTTTCTCCCACCTTGCTGCGAATACTAGGCTAAGGCAAGCAGCAACAGAAGCCAGCGGAACCGACTCTGATTTCTCAGCAAATGCTGGTGCTTTCGCAGAGGCTTTGGGCTTGGAGCCAACAGCATTTCGTCGCTGCTTCCTCAGCAAAGCTTTGGGCGTTCGCTCTTGGGCACCAGGAAAGAAGAGTTGCGGGAGAACTGGTTTCTCTTTGGCTTTGCTTTCCCGGGCTCCATTTTCGCGTCCTGGGTTCAAATTGTCAAGGCAAAATAAGCAGGCAGCCTCCAACCTGCAGCAGAGTGCGTGGCCTAGGATGGCACTCTTTGCACACTACCATCACCTGGCGTAGGCGAGGCTTGGCATTTTGCACTGGCGCTAAGGCGGACTCGGGGACAAGTTCTGGGCCTTCCCCACAGGAGAGGAGAGGTGACAGAATCTTTGCACACCAACCGTGCACTCGGATCGGGGGGCTGTTGGGGACTTTCCCCACTCCTTCCCCGGACATCCCGTGCATCCGCGAACCCTTTCACATCTTGGAGGAAGACGGCATCTGACTGCCCGTTTTTTCAGGAATGTACTTCTGTGAGTTCAGGGTAGGTGCCTGGTCACAAACTCATATCTGCACCTTGGACAGGTGACCAAGCAGCTGCTTTCCCCTTGGGCCCAGGGGCCCAGGACAGGCATGACTTCTGCCCAGACTCCTTATCAGAGTGCAGCAATCGCCCCATGTCTAGACTTCCACTAGTGTCTCCTCAGTCATGTTTCCGTCTCTCCGCACAGAGAGCTGGTGACACTTGTCTTACCACCAACCCACTGTTTCAGACAGGGCCGGCTCTCCTGTTTGCGACCGTTTCCGACAACAAGGCCATCGACCCCTCATCCCTGGGGCAGCGTGCTGCACTTTCCCAGACATGTTCCTGGGGAGCGCAGTGACAGACGTGTCCCTTTCCTTAAGGCTCTTCCCACAGGCGCAACCGAGCATCTCTGTCAGGCAGCGGGGATGCCCGGGCCAAGATGTTTTCGCTCCATGCGGGCTTATTACACCGAGCTGTGGAGACAAGCTCAGGCAAGCAGCAGCCGCATCCCGCAGACCCGACTCTGATTTCCCAAAGAATGCTGTGCTTTCCCAGACGTGATGCCCGGGCAAAGAGGCTTTCGCTGTATGCGGGTTTCTCCCAAAGTGCTGCGGACACTAGGCTAAGGCAACCGGCACGAGCAGCCAAGAGACTGCTATGATTTCGCAGAGGTTTTAAGCTTGCTGCGAACCGCACTTCGCTGCTGCTTCCTCAGCAAGACTTTGGGCGTTCGCTCTGTCGCGTCAGGGATTAAGAGCTGCGGGAGAGCTGGTGCCTCTTGGGCCTTGCTTCCCGGGCTCCATGTTTGCGTCTTGGTTTCACCGTGCCATGCCGAAATAAGCAGATACAGTCACAACCCTGCAGTGGCATGCGTGGCCTAGGATGGCACTCTATGCACACTACTATCTCCCGGTGTAGGCCGGTGCTCTGCCGCTCAGGTGGACTCGGCGACAAGGTCAGGGCCTTCCCCACGGGAGAGGAGAGGCGACAGGATCTCTGCACACCACTAGTGCACTGGGATGGGGAGCAGTGAGGGTCTCTCCCCACTCCTTCCCCGGACATCCCGTGCATCCGCGAACGCTTTCACATCTTGGAGGAAGACGGCATCTGACTGCCCGTTCTTTCAGGGAGCTACTTCTGCGAGATCAGGGTAGGCGCCTGGTGGCAAGCGCATATCTGCGTCTGGGATAGTTGGCCAGGAACTGCTTTCCCCTTGATCCCAGGGGCCCAGGACAGGCATGCCTTCTGCTCAGACTCCTTCCTCCAGTGGAGGAAGCGCCCATGCCCTAGTCTTCCCTTCGTGTCTCCTTCTCACCAGGGTTCCGTCTCTCCGCACAGAGAGCGGGTGACACTAGTCTTACCACCGACCCGCTGTTGCTGACAGGGCTGGCTCTCCTGCTTGCTACCGTTTCCGACAACAAGGCCTACTCCTCTTCCCCGGGGCAGCGTGCTGCACCTTCCGCAGACATGCTCCTGGAGAACGCAGTGAGAGATGTGTCCCTTTCCTTAAGGCTCTTCCCACAGTCGCAACCATGCTTCTCTCTCAGGCAGAGGGGATGCACGGGCAAACAGGATTTCGCTCCATGAGGGTCTATTACACGGTGCTGTGGTGACTAGCTCAGGCAAGCAACCGCAGCCTCCCACAGACCCGACTCTGATTTTCCAAGGAATGCTGTGCTATCCCAGACGTGATACCCGGGCAAAGAGGCTTTCGCTGTATGCGGGTATCTCCCACCTTGCTGCGAATACTAGGCTAAGGCAAGCAGCAACAGAAGCCAGCAGAACCGACTCTGATTTCTCAGCAAATGCTGGTGCTTTCGCAGAGGCTTTGGGCTTGGAGCCAACAGCACTTCGTCGCTGCTTCCTCAGCAAAGCTTTGGGCGTTCGCTCTTGGGCACCAGGAAAGAAGAGTTGCGGGAGAACTGGTTTCTCTTTGTCTTTGCTTTCCCGGGCTCCATTTTCGCGTCCTGGGTTCAAATTGTCAAGGCAAAATAAGCAGACAGCCTCCAACCTGCAGCAGAGTGCGTGGCCTAGGATGGCACTCTTTGCACACTACCATCACCTGGCGTAGGCGAGGCTTGGCATTTTGCACTGGCGCTAAGGCGGACTCGGGGACAAGTTCTGGGCCTTCCCCACAGGAGAGGAGAGGTGACAGAATCTTTGCACACCAACCGTGCACTCGGATCGGGGGGTTGTTGGGGACTTTCCCCACTCCTTCCCCGGACATCCCGTGCATCCGCGAACCCTTTCACATCTTGGAGGAAGACGGCATCTGACTGCCCGTTTTTTCAGGAATGTACTTCTGTGAGTTCAGGGTAGGTGCCTGGTCACAAACTCATATCTGCACCTTGGACAGGTGACCAAGCAGCTGCTTTCCCCTTGGGCCCAGGGGCCCAGGACAGGCATGCCCTCTGCTCAGACTCCTTCCTCTAGTGGAGGAAGCGCCCATGCCCTAGTCTTCCCTTCGTGTCTCCTTCTCACCAGGGTTCCGTCTCTCCGCACAGAGAGCGGGTGACACTAGTCTTACCACCGACCCGCTGTTGCTGACAGGGCTGGCTCTCCTGCTTGCTACCGTTTCCGACAACAAGGCCTACTCCTCTTCCCCGGGGCAGCGTGCTGCACCTTCCGCAGACATGCTCCTGGAGAACGCAGTGAGAGATGTGTCCCTTTCCTTAAGGCTCTTCCCACAGTCGCAACCATGCTTCTCTCTCAGGCAGAGGGGATGCACGGGCAAACAGGATTTCGCTCCATGAGGGTCTATTACACGGTGCTGTGGTGACTAGCTCAGGCAAGCAACCGCAGCCTCCCACAGACCCGACTCTGATTTTCCAAAGAATGCTGTGCTATCCCAGACGTGATACCCGGGCAAAGAGGCTTTCGCTGTATGCGGGTTTCTCCCACCTTGCTGCGAATACTAGGCTAAGGCAAGCAGCAACAGAAGCCAGCGGAACCGACTCTGATTTCTCAGCAAATGCTGGTGCTTTCGCAGAGGCTTTGGGCTTGGAGCCAACAGCACTTCGTCGCTGCTTCCTCAGCAAAGCTTTGGGCGTTCGCTCTTGGGCATCAGGAAAGAAGAGTTGCGGGAGAACTGGTTTCTCTTTGGCTTTGCTTTCCCGGGCTCCATTTTCGCGTCCTGGGTTCAAATTGTCAAGGCAAAATAAGCAGGCAGCCTCCAACCTGCAGCAGAGTGCGTGGCCTAGGATGGCACTCTTTGCACACTACCATCACCTGGCGTAGGCGAGGCTTGGCATTTTGCACTGGCGCTAAGGCGGACTCGGGGACAAGTTCTGGGCCTTCCCCACAGGAGAGGAGAGGTGACAGAATCTTTGCACACCAACCGTGCACTCGGATCGGGGGGCTGTTGGGGACTTTCCCCACTCCTTCCCCGGACATCCCGTGCATCCGCGAACCCTTTCACATCTTGGAGGAAGACGGCATCTGACTGCCCGTTTTTTCAGGAATGTACTTCTGTGAGTTCAGGGTAGGTGCCTGGTCACAAACTCATATCTGCACCTTGGACAGGTGACCAAGCAGCTGCTTTCCCCTTGGGCCCAGGGGCCCAGGACAGGCATGACTTCTGCCCAGACTCCTTATCAGAGTGCAGCAAGCGCCCCATGTCTAGACTTCCACTAGTGTCTCCTCAGTCATGTTTCCGTCTCTCCGCACAGAGAGCTGGTGACACTTGTCTTACCACCAACCCACTGTTTCAGACAGGGCCGGCTCTCCTGTTTGCGACCGTTTCCGACAACAAGGCCATCGACCCCTCATCCCTGGGGCAGCGTGCTGCACTTTCCCAGACATGTTCCTGGGGAGCGCAGTGACAGACGTGTCCCTTTCCTTAAGGCTCTTCCCACAGGCGCAACCGAGCATCTCTGTCAGGCAGCGGGGATGCCCGGGCCAAGATGATTTCGCTCCATGCGGGCTTATTACACCGAGCTGTGGAGACAAGCTCAGGCAAGCAGCAGCCGCATCCCGCAGACCCGACTCTGATTTCCCAAAGAATGCTGTGCTTTCCCAGACGTGATGCCCGGGCAAAGAGGCTTTCGCTGTATGCGGGTTTCTCCCAAAGTGCTGCGGACACTAGGCTAAGGCAACCGGCACGAGCAGCCAAGAGACTGCTATGATTTCGCAGAGGTTTTAAGCTTGCTGCGAACCGCACTTCGCTGCTGCTTCCTCAGCAAGACTTTGGGCGTTCGCTCTGTCGCGTCAGGGATTAAGAGCTGCGGGAGAGCTGGTGCCTCTTGGGCCTTGCTTCCCGGGCTCCATGTTTGCGTCTTGGTTTCACCGTGCCATGCCGAAATAAGCAGATACAGTCACAACCCTGCAGGGGCATGCGTGGCCTAGGATGGCACTCTATGCACACTACTATCTCCCGGTGTAGGCCGGTGCTCTGCCGCTCAGGTGGACTCGGCGACAAGGTCAGGGCCTTCCCCACGGGAGAGGAGAGGCGACAGGATCTCTGCACACCACTAGTGCACTGGGATGGGGAGCAGTGAGGGTCTCTCCCCACTCCTTCCCCGGACATCCCGTGCATCCGCGAACGCTTTCACATCTTGGAGGAAGACGGCATCTGACTGCCCGTTCTTTCAGGGAGCTACTTCTGCGAGATCAGGGTAGGCGCCTGGTGGCAAGCGCATGTCTGCGTCTGGGATAGTTGGCCAGGAACTGCTTTCCCCTTGATCCCAGGGGCCCAGGACAGGCATGCCTTCTGCTCAGACTCCTTCCTCCAGTGGAGGAAGCGCCCATGCCCTAGTCTTCCCTTCGTGTCTCCTTCTCACCAGGGTTCCGTCTCTCCGCACAGAGAGCGGGTGACACTAGTCTTACCACCGACCCGCTGTTGCTGACAGGGCTGGCTCTCCTGCTTGCTACCGTTTCCGACAACAAGGCCTACTCCTCTTCCCCGGGGCAGCGTGCTGCACCTTCCGCAGACATGCTCCTGGAGAACGCAGTGAGAGATGTGTCCCTTTCCTTAAGGCTCTTCCCACAGTCGCAACCATGCTTCTCTCTCAGGCAGAGGGGATGCACGGGCAAACAGGATTTCGCTCCTTGAGGGTCTATTACACGGTGCTGTGGTGACTAGCTCAGGCAAGCAACCGCGGCCTCCCACAGACCCGACTCTGATTTTCCAAAGAATGCTGTGCTATCCCAGACGTGATACCCGGGCAAAGAGCCTTTCGCTGTATGCGGGTTTCTCCCACCTTGCTGCGAATACTAGGCTAAGGCAAGCAGCAACAGAAGCCAGCAGAACCGACTCTGATTTCTCAGCAAATGCTGGTGCTTTCGCAGAGGCTTTGGGCTTGGAGCCAACAGCACTTCGTCGCTGCTTCCTCAGCAAAGCTTTGGGCGTTCGCTCTTGGGCATCAGGAAAGAAGAGTTGCGGGAGAACTGGTTTCTCTTTGGCTTTGCTTTCCCGGGCTCCATTTTCGCGTCCTGGGTTCAAATTGTCAAGGCAAAATAAGCAGACAGCCTCCAACCTGCAGCAGAGTGCGTGGCCTAGGATGGCACTCTTTGCACACTACCATCACCTGGCGTAGGCGAGGCTTGGCATTTTGCACTGGCGCTAAGGCGGACTCGGGGACAAGTTCTGGGCCTTCCCCACAGGAGAGGAGAGGTGACAGTATCTTTGCACACCAACCGTGCACTCGGATCAGGGGGCTGTTGGGGACTTTCCCCACTCCTTCCCCGGACATCCCGTGCATCCGCGAACCCTTTCACATCTTGGAGGAAGACGGCATCTGACTGCCCGTTTTTTCAGGAATGTACTTCTGTGAGTTCAGGGTAGGTGCCTGGTCACAAACTCATATCTGCACCTTGGACAGGTGACCAAGCAGCTGCTTTCCCCTTGGGCCCAGGGGCCCAGGACAGGCATGACTTCTGCCCAGACTCCTTATCAGAGTGCAGCAAGCGCCCCATGTCTAGACTTCCACTAGTGTCTCCTCAGTCATGTTTCCGTCTCTCCGCACAGAGAGCTGGTGACACTTGTCTTACCACCAACCCACTGTTTCAGACAGGGCCGGCTCTCCTGTTTGCGACCGTTTCCGACAACAAGGCCATCGACCCCTCATCCCTGGGGCAGCGTGCTGCACTTTCCCAGACATGTTCCTGGGGAGCGCAGTGACAGACGTGTCCCTTTCCTTAAGGCTCTTCCCACAGGCGCAACCGAGCATCTCTGTCAGGCAGCGGGGATGCCCGGGCCAAGATGATTTCGCTCCATGCGGGCTTATTACACCGAGCTGTGGAGACAAGCTCAGGCAAGCAGCAGCCGCATCCCGCAGACCCGACTCTGATTTCCCAAAGAATGCTGTGCTTTCCCAGACGTGATGCCCGGGCAAAGAGGCTTTCGCTGTATGCGGGTTTCTCCCAAAGTGCTGCGGACACTAGGCTAAGGCAACCGGCACGAGCAGCCAAGAGACTGCTATGATTTCGCAGAGGTTTTAAGCTTGCTGCGAACCGCACTTCGCTGCTGCTTCCTCAGCAAGACTTTGGGCGTTCGCTCTGTCGCGTCAGGGATTAAGAGCTGCGGGAGAGCTGGTGCCTCTTGGGCCTTGCTTCCCGGGCTCCATGTTTGCGTCTTGGTTTCACCGTGCCATGCCGAAATAAGCAGATCCAGTCACAACCCTGCAGTGGCATGCGTGGCCTAGGATGGCACTCTATGCACACTACTATCTCCCGGTGTAGGCCGGTGCTCTGCCGCTCAGGTGGACTCGGCGACAAGGTCAGGGCCTTCCCCACGGGAGAGGAGAGGCGACAGGATCTCTGCACACCACTCGTGCACTGGGATGGGGAGCAGTGAGGGTCTCTCCCCACTCCTTCCCCGGACATCCCGTGCATCCGCGAACGCTTTCACATCTTGGAGGAAGACGGCATCTGACTGCCCGTTCTTTCAGGGAGCTACTTCTGCGAGATCAGGGTAGGCGCCTGGTGGCAAGCGCATGTCTGCGTCTGGGATAGTTGGCCAGGAATTGCTTTCCCCTTGAGCCCAGGGGCCCAGGACAGGCATGCCTTCTGCTCAGACTCCTTCCTCCAGTGGAGGAAGCGCCCATGCCCTAGTCTTCCCTTCGTGTCTCCTTCTCACCAGGGTTCCGTCTCTCCGCACAGAGAGCGGGTGACACTAGTCTTACCACCGACCCGCTGTTGCTGACAGGGCTGGCTCTCCTGCTTGCTACCGTTTCCGACAACAAGGCCTACTCCTCTTCCCCGGGGCAGCGTGCTGCACCTTCCGCAGACATGCTCCTGGAGAACGCAGTGAGAGATGTGTCCCTTTCCTTAAGGCTCTTCCCACAGTCGCAACCATGCTTCTCTCTCAGGCAGAGGGGATGCACGGGCAAACAGGATTTCGCTCCATGAGGGTCTATTACACGGTGCTGTGGTGACTAGCTCAGGCAAGCAACCGCAGCCTCCCACAGACCCGACTCTGATTTTCCAAAGAATGCTGTGCTATCCCAGACGTGATACCCGGGCAAAGAGGCTTTCGCTGTATGCGGGTTTCTCCCACCTTGCTGCGAATACTAGGCTAAGGCAAGCAGCAACAGAAGCCAGCAGAACCGACTCTGATTTCTCAGCAAATGCTGGTGCTTTCGCAGAGGCTTTGGGCTTGGAGCCAACAGCACTTCGTCGCTGCTTCCTCAGCAAAGCTTTGGGCGTTCGCTCTTGGGCATCAGGAAAGAAGAGTAGCGGGAGAACTGGTTTCTCTTTGGCTTTGCTTTCCCGGGCTCCATTTTCGCGTCCTGGGTTCAAATTGTCAAGGCAAAATAAGCAGACAGCCTCCAACCTGCAGCAGAGTGCGTGGCCTAGGATGGCACTCTTTGCACACTACCATCACCTGGCGTAGGCGAGGCTTGGTATTTTGCACTGGCGCTAAGGCGGACTCGGGGACAAGTTCTGGGCCTTCCCCACAGGAGAGGAGAGGTGACAGAATCTTTGCACACCAACCGTGCACTCGGATCGGGGGGCTGTTGGGGACTTTCCCCACTCCTTCCCCGGACATCCCGTGCATCCGCGAACCCTTTCACATCTTGGAGGAAGACGGCATCTGACTGCCCGTTTTTTCAGGAATGTACTTCTGTGAGTTCAGGGTAGGTGCCTGGTCACAAACTCATATCTGCACCTTGGACAGGTGACCAAGCAGCTGCTTTCCCCTTGGGCCCAGGGGCCCAGGACAGGCATGACTTCTGCCCAGACTCCTTATCAGAGTGCAGCAAGCGCCCCATGTCTAGACTTCCACTAGTGTCTCCTCAGTCATGTTTCCGTCTCTCCGCACAGAGAGCTGGTGACACTTGTCTTACCACCAACCCACTGTTTCAGACAGGGCCGGCTCTCCTGTTTGCGACCGTTTCCGACAACAAGGCCATCGACCCCTCATCCCTGGGGCAGCGTGCTGCACTTTCCCAGACATGTTCCTGGGGAGCGCAGTGACAGACGTGTCCCTTTCCTTAAGGCTCTTCCCACAGGCGCAACCGAGCATCTCTGTCAGGCAGCGGGGATGCCCGGGCCAAGATGATTTCGCTCCATGCGGGCTTATTACACCGAGCTGTGGAGACAAGCTCAGGCAAGCAGCAGCCGCATCCCGCAGACCCGACTCTGATTTCCCAAAGAATGCTGTGCTTTCCCAGACGTGATGCCCGGGCAAAGAGGCTTTCGCTGTATGCGGGTTTCTCCCAAAGTGCTGCGGACACTAGGCTAAGGCAACCGGCACGAGCAGCCAAGAGACTGCTATGATTTCGCAGAGGTTTTAAGCTTGCTGCGAACCGCACTTCGCTGCTGCTTCCTCAGCAAGACTTTGGGCGTTCGCTCTGTCGCGTCAGGGATTAAGAGCTGCGGGAGAGCTGGTGCCTCTTGGGCCTTGCTTCCTGGGCTCCATGTTTGCGTCTTGGTTTCACCGTGCCATGCCGAAATAAGCAGATACAGTCACAACCCTGCAGTGGCATGCGTGGCCTAGGATGGCACTCTATGCACACTACTATCTCCCGGTGTAGGCCGGTGCTCTGCCGCTCAGGTGGACTCGGCGACAAGGTCAGGGCCTTCCCCACGGGAGAGGAGAGGCGACAGGATCTCTGCACACCACTCGTGCACTGGGATGGGGAGCAGTGAGGGTCTCTCCCCACTCCTTCCCCGGACATCCCGTGCATCCGCGAACGCTTTCACATCTTGGAGGAAGACGGCATCTGACTGCCCGTTCTTTCAGGGAGCTACTTCTGCGAGATCAGGGTAGGCGCCTGGTGGCAAGCGCATGTCTGCGTCTGGGATAGTTGGCCAGGAACTGCTTTCCCCTTGGGCACAGGGGCCCAGGACAGACATGCCTTCTGCTCAGACTCCTTCCTCTAGTGGAGGAAGCGCCCATGCCCTAGTCTTCCCTTCGTGTCTGCTTCTCACCAGGGTTCCGTCTCTCCGCACAGAGAGCGGGTGACACTAGTCTTACCACCGACCCGCTGTTGCTGACAGGGCTGGCTCTCCTGCTTGCTACCGTTTCCGACAACATGGCCTACTCCTCTTCCCCGGGGCAGCGTGCTGCACCTTCCGCAGACATGCTCCTGGAGAACGCAGTGAGAGATGTGTCCCTTTCCTTAAGGCTCTTCCCACAGTCGCAACCAGGCTTCTCTCTCAGGCAGAGGGGATGCACGGGCAAACAGGATTTCGCTCCATGAGGGTCTATTACACGGTGCTGTGGTGACTAGCTCAGGCAAGCAACCGCGGCCTCCCACAGACCCGAGTCTGATTTTCCAAAGAATGCTGTGCTATCCCAGACGTGATACCCGGGCAAAGAGGCTTTCGCTGTATGCGGGTTTCTCCCACCTTGCTGCGAATACTAGGCTAAGGCAAGCAGCAACAGAAGCCAGCAGAACCGACTCTGATTTCTCAGCAAATGCTGGTGCTTTCGCAGAGGCTTTGGGCTTGGAGCCAACAGCACTTCGTCGCTGCTTCCTCAGCAAAGCTTTGGGCGTTCGCTCTTGGGCATCAGGAAAGAAGCGTTGCGGGAGAACTGGTTTCTCTTTGGCTTTGCTTTCCCGGGCTCCATTTTCGCGTCCTGGGTTCAAATCATCAAGGCAAAATAAGCAGACAGCCTCCAACCTGCAGCAGAGTGCGTGGCCTAGGATGGCACTCTTTGCACACTACCATCACCTGGCGTAGGCGAGGCTTGGCATTTTGCACTGGCGCTAAGGCGGACTCGGGGACAAGTTCTGGGCCTTCCCCACAGTAGAGGAGAGGTGACAGAATCTTTGCACACCAACCGTGCACTCGGATCGGGGGGCTGTTGGGGACTTTCCCCACTCCTTCCCCGGACATCCCGTGCATCCGCGAACCCTTTCACATCTTGGAGGAAGACGGCATCTGACTGCCCGTTTTTTCAGGAATGTACTTCTGTGAGTTCAGGGTAGGTGCCTGGTCACAAACTCATATCTGCACCTTGGACAGGTGACCAAGCAGCTGCTTTCCCCTTGGGCCCAGGGGCCCAGGACAGGCATGACTTCTGCCCAGACTCCTTATCAGAGTGCAGCAAGCGCCCCATGTCTAGACTTCCACTAGTGTCTCCTCAGTCATGTTTCCGTCTCTCCGCACAGAGAGCTGGTGACACTTGTCTTACCACCAACCCACTGTTTCAGACAGGGCCGGCTCTCCTGTTTGCGACCGTTTCCGACAACAAGGCCATCGACCCCTCATCCCTGGGGCAGCGTGCTGCACTTTCCCAGACATGTTCCTGGGGAGCGCAGTGACAGACGTGTCCCTTTCCTTAAGGCTCTTCCCACAGGCGCAACCGAGCATCTCTGTCAGGCAGCGGGGATGCCCGGGCCAAGATGATTTCGCTCCATGCGGGCTTATTACACCGAGCTGTGGAGACAAGCTCAGGCAAGCAGCAGCCGCATACCGCGGACCCGACTCTGATTTCCCAAAGAATGCTGTGCTTTCCCAGACGTGATGCCCGGGCAAAGAGGCTTTCGCTGTATGCGGGTTTCTCCCAAAGTGCTGCGGACACTAGGCTAAGGCAACCGGCACGAGCAGCCAAGAGACTGCTATGATTTCGCAGAGGTTTTAAGCTTGCTGCGAACCGCACTTCGCTGCTGCTTCCTCAGCAAGACTTTGGGCGTTCGCTCTGTCGCGTCAGGGATTAAGAGCTGCGGGAGAGCTGGTGCCTCTTGGGCCTTGCTTCCCGGGCTCCATGTTTGCGTCTTGGTTTCACCGTGCCATGCCGAAATAAGCAGATACAGTCACAACCCTGCAGTGGCATGCGTGGCCTAGGATGGCACTCTATGCACACTACTATCTCCCGGTGTAGGCCGGTGCTCTGCCGCTCAGGTGGACTCGGCGACAAGGTCAGGGCCTTCCCCACGGGAGAGGAGAGGCGACAGGATCTCTGCACACCACTCGTGCACTGGGATGGGGAGCAGTGAGGGTCTCTCCCCACTCCTTCCCCGGACATCCCGTGCATCCGCGAACGCTTTCACATCTTGGAGGAAGACGGCATCTGACTGCCCGTTCTTTCAGGGAGCTACTTCTGCGAGATCAGGGTAGGCGCCTGGTGGCAAGCGCATGTCTGCGTCTGGGATAGTTGGCCAGGAACTGCTTTCCCCTTGAGCCCAGGGGCCCAGGACAGGCATGCCTTCTGCTCAGACTCCTTCCTCCAGTGGAGGAAGCGCCCATGCCCTAGTCTTCCCTTCGTGTCTCCTTCTCACCAGGGTTCCGTCTCTCCGCACAGAGAGCGGGTGACACTAGTCTTACCACCGACCCGCTGTTGCTGACAGGGCTGGCTCTCCTGCTTGCTACCGTTTCCGACAACAAGGCCTACTCCTCTTCCCCGGGGCAGCGTGCTGCACCTTCCGCAGACATGCTCCTGGAAAACGCAGTGAGAGATGTGTCCCTTTCCTTAAGGCTCTTCCCACAGTTGCAACCATGCTTCTCTCTCAGGCAGAGGGGATGCACGGGCAAACAGGATTTCGCTCCATGAGGGTCTATTACACGGTGCTGTGGTGACTAGCTCAGGCAAGCAACCGCGGCCTCCCACAGACCCGACTCTGATTTTCCAAAGAATGCTGTGCTATCCCAGACGTGATACCCGGGCAAAGAGGCTTTCGCTGTATGCGGGTTTCTCCCACCTTGCTGCGAATACTAGGCTAAGGCAAGCAGCAACAGAAGCCAGCAGAACCGACTCTGATTTCTCAGCAAATGCTGGTGCTTTCGCAGAGGCTTTGGGCTTGGAGCCAACAGCACTTCGTCGCTGCTTCCTCAGCAAAGCTTTGGGCGTTCGCTCTTGGGCATCAGGAAAGAAGAGTTGCGGGAGAACTGGTTTCTCTTTGGCTTTGCTTTCCCGGGCTCCATTTTCGCGTCCTGGGTTCAAATTGTCAAGGCAAAATAAGCAGACAGCCTCCAACCTGCAGCAGAGTGCGTGGCCTAGGATGGCACTCTTTGCACACTACCATCACCTGGCGTAGGCGAGGCTTGGCATTTTGCACTGGCGCTAAGGCGGACTCGGGGACAAGTTCTGGGCCTTCCCCACAGGAGAGGAGAGGTGACAGAATCTTTGCACACCAACCGTGCACTCGGATCGGGGGGCTGTTGGGGACTTTCCCCACTCCTTCCCCGGACATCCCGTGCATCCGCGAACCCTTTCACATCTTGGAGGAAGACGGCATCTGACTGCCCGTTTTTTCAGGAATGTACTTCTGTGAGTTCAGGGTAGGTGCCTGGTCACAAACTCATATCTGCACATTGGACAGGTGACCAAGCAGCTGCTTTCCCCTTGGGCCCAGGGGCCCAGGACAGGCATGACTTCTGCCCAGACTCCTTATCAGAGTGCAGCAAGCGCCCCATGTCTAGACTTCCACTAGTGTCTCCTCAGTCATGTTTCCGTCTCTCCGCACAGAGAGCTGGTGACACTTGTCTTACCACCAACCCACTGTTTCAGACAGGGCCGGCTCTCCTGTTTGCGACCGTTTCCGACAACAAGGCCATCGACCCCTCATCCCTGGGGCAGCGTGCTGCACTTTCCCAGACATGTTCCTGGGGAGCGCAGTGACAGACGTGTCCCTTTCCTTAAGGCTCTTCCCACAGGCGCAACCGAGCATCTCTGTCAGGCAGCGGGGATGCCCGGGCCAAGATGATTTCGCTCCATGCGGGCTTATTACACCGAGCTGTGGAGACAAGCTCAGGCAAGCAGCAGCCGCATCCCGCAGACCCGACTCTGATTTCCCAAAGAATGCTGTGCTTTCCCAGACGTGATGCCCGGGCAAAGAGGCTTTCGCTGTATGCGGGTTTCTCCCAAAGTGCTGCGGACACTAGGCTAAGGCAACCGGCACGAGCAGCCAAGAGACTGCTATGATTTCGCAGAGGTTTTAAGCTTGCTGCGAACCGCACTTCGCTGCTGCTTCCTCAGCAAGACTTTGGGCGTTCGCTCTGTCGCGTCAGGGATTAAGAGCTGCGGGAGAGCTGGTGCCTCTTGGGCCTTGCTTCCCGGGCTCCATGTTTGCGTCTTGGTTTCACCGTGCCATGCCGAAATAAGCAGATACAGTCACAACCCTGCAGTGGCATGCGTGGCCTAGGATGGCACTCTATGCACACTACTATCTCCCGGTGTAGGCCGGTGCTCTGCCGCTCAGGTGGACTCGGCGACAAGGTCAGGGCCTTCCCCACGGGAGAGGAGAGGCGACAGGATCTCTGCACACCACTCGTGCACTGGGATGGGGAGCAGTGAGGGTCTCTCCCCACTCCTTCCCCGGACATCCCGTGCATCCGCGAACGCTTTCACATCTTGGAGGAAGACGGCATCTGACTGCCCGTTCTTTCAGGGAGCTACTTCTGCGAGATCAGGGTAGGCGCCTGGTGGCAAGCGCATGTCTGCGTCTGGGATAGTTGGCCAGGAACTGCTTTCCCCTTGGGCACAGGGGCCCAGGACAGACATGCCTTCTGCTCAGACTCCTTCCTCTAGTGGAGGAAGCGCCCATGCCCTAGTCTTCCCTTCGTGTCTCCTTCTCACCAGGGTTCCGTCTCTCCGCACAGAGAGCGGGTGACACTAGTCTTACCACCGACCCGCTGTTGCTGACAGGGCTGGCTCTCCTGCTTGCTACCGTTTCCGACAACATGGCCTACTCCTCTTCCCCGGGGCAGCGTGCTGCACCTTCCGCAGACATGCTCCTGGAGAACGCAGTGAGAGATGTGTCCCTTTCCTTAAGGCTCTTCCCACAGTCGCAACCAGGCTTCTCTCTCAGGCAGAGGGGATGCACGGGCAAACAGGATTTCGCTCCATGAGGGTCTATTACACGGTGCTGTGGTGACTAGCTCAGGCAAGCAACCGCGGCCTCCCACAGACCCGAGTCTGATTTTCCAAAGAATGCTGTGCTATCCCAGACGTGATACCCGGGCAAAGAGGCTTTCGCTGTATGCGGGTTTCTCCCACCTTGCTGCGAATACTAGGCTAAGGCAAGCAGCAACAGAAGCCAGCAGAACCGACTCTGATTTCTCAGCAAATGCTGGTGCTTTCGCAGAGGCTTTGGGCTTGGAGCCAACAGCACTTCGTCGCTGCTTCCTCAGCAAAGCTTTGGGCGTTCGCTCTTGGGCATCAGGAAAGAAGCGTTGCGGGAGAACTGGTTTCTCTTTGGCTTTGCTTTCCCGGGCTCCATTTTCGCGTCCTGGGTTCAAATCGTCAAGGCAAAATAAGCAGACAGCCTCCAACCTGCAGCAGAGTGCGTGGCCTAGGATGGCACTCTTTGCACACTACCATCACCTGGCGTAGGCGAGGCTTGGCATTTTGCACTGGCGCTAAGGCGGACTCGAGGACAAGTTCTGGGCCTTCCCCACAGGAGAGGAGAGGTGACAGAATCTTTGCACACCAACCGTGCACTCGGATCGGGGGGCTGTTGGGGACTTTCCCCACTCCTTCCCCGGACATCCCGTGCATCCGCGAACCCTTTCACATCTTGGAGGAAGACGGCATCTGACTGCCCGTTTTTTCAGGAATGTACTTCTGTGAGTTCAGGGTAGGTGCCTGGTCACAAACTCATATCTGCACCTTGGACAGGTGACCAAGCAGCTGCTTTCCCCTTGGGCCCAGGGGCCCAGGACAGGCATGACTTCTGCCCAGACTCCTTATCAGAGTGCAGCAAGCGCCCCATGTCTAGACTTCCACTAGTGTCTCCTCAGTCATGTTTCCGTCTCTCCGCACAGAGAGCTGGTGACACTTGTCTTACCACCAACCCACTGTTTCAGACAGGGCCGGCTCTCCTGTTTGCGACCGTTTCCGACAACAAGGCCATCGACCCCTCATCCCTGGGGCAGCGTGCTGCACTTTCCCAGACATGTTCCTGGGGAGCGCAGTGACAGACGTGTCCCTTTCCTTAAGGCTCTTCCCACAGGCGCAACCGAGCATCTCTGTCAGGCAGCGGGGATGCCCGGGCCAAGATGATTTCGCTCCATGCGGGCTTATTACACCGAGCTGTGGAGACAAGCTCAGGCAAGCAGCAGCCGCATCCCGCAGACCCGACTCTGATTTCCCAAAGAATGCTGTGCTTTCCCAGACGTGATGCCCGGGCAAAGAGGCTTTCGCTGTATGCGGGTTTCTCCCAAAGTGCTGCGGACACTAGGCTAAGGCAACCGGCACGAGCAGCCAAGAGACTGCTATGATTTCACAGAGGTTTTAAGCTTGCTGCGAACCGCACTTCGCTGCTGCTTCCTCAGCAAGACTTTGGGCGTTCGCTCTGTCGCGTCAGGGATTAAGAGCTGCGGGAGAGCTGGTGCCTCTTGGGCCTTGCTTCCCGGGCTCCATGTTTGCGTCTTGGTTTCACCGTGCCATGCCGAAATAAGCAGATACAGTCACAACCCTGCAGTGGCATGCGTGGCCTAGGATGGCACTCTATGCACACTACTATCTCCCGGTGTAGGCCGGTGCTCTGCCGCTCAGGTGGACTCGGCGACAAGGTCAGGGCCTTCCCCACGGGAGAGGAGAGGCGACAGGATCTCTGCACACCACTCGTGCACTGGGATGGGGAGCAGTGAGGGTCTCTCCCCACTCCTTCCCCGGACATCCCGTGCATCCGCGAACGCTTTCACATCTTGGAGGAAGACGGCATCTGACTGCCCGTTCTTTCAGGGAGCTACTTCTGCGAGATCAGGGTAGGCGCCTGGTGGCAAGCGCATGTCTGCGTCTGGGATAGTTGGCCAGGAACTGCTTTCCCCTTGAGCCCAGGGGCCCAGGACAGGCATGCCTTCTGCTCAGACTCCTTCCTCCAGTGGAGGAAGCGCCCATTTCCTAGTCTTCCCTTCGTGTCTCCTTCTCACCAGGGTTCCGTCTCTCCGCACAGAGAGCGGGTGACACTAGTCTTACCACCGACCCGCTGTTGCTGACAGGGCTGGCTCTCCTGCTTGCTACCGTTTCCGACAACAAGGCCTACTCCTCTTCCCCGGGGCAGCGTGCTGCACCTTCCGCAGACATGCTCCTGGAGAACGCAGTGAGAGATGTGTCCCTTTCCTTAAGGCTCTTCCCACAGTTGCAACCATGCTTCTCTCTCAGGCAGAGGGGATGCACGGGCAAACAGGATTTCGCTCCATGAGGGTCTATTACACGGTGCTGTGGTGACTAGCTCAGGCAAGCAACCGCGGCCTCCCACAGACCCGACTCTGATTTTCCAAAGAATGCTGTGCTATCCCAGACGTGATACCCGGGCAAAGAGGCTTTCGCTGTATGCGGGTTTCTCCCACCTTGCTGCGAATACTAGGCTAAGGCAAGCAGCAACAGAAGCCAGCAGAACCGACTCTGATTTCTCAGCAAATGCTGGTGCTTTCGCATAGGCTTTGGGCTTGGAGCCAACAGCACTTCGTCGCTGCTTCCTCAGCAAAGCTTTGGGCGTTCGCTCTTGGGCATCAGGAAAGAAGAGTTGCGGGAGAACTGGTTTCTCTTTGGCTTTGCTTTCCCGGGCTCCATTTTCGCGTCCTGGGTTCAAATTGTCAAGGCAAAATAAGCAGACAGCCTCCAACCTGCAGCAGAGTGCGTGGCCTAGGATGGCACTCTTTGCACACTACCATCACCTGGCGTAGGCGAGGCTTGGCATTTTGCACTGGCGCTAAGGCGGACTCGGGGACAAGTTCTGGGCCTTCCCCACAGGAGAGGAGAGGTGACAGAATCTTTGCACACCAACCGTGCACTCGGATCGGGGGGCTGTTGGGGACTTTCCCCACTCCTTCCCCGGACATCCCGTGCATCCGCGAACCCTTTCACATCTTGGAGGAAGACGGCATCTGACTGCCCGTTTTTTCAGGAATGTACTTCTGTGAGTTCAGGGTAGGTGCCTGGTCACAAACTCATATCTGCACATTGGACAGGTGACCAAGCAGCTGCTTTCCCCTTGGGCCCAGGGGCCCAGGACAGGCATGACTTCTGCCCAGACTCCTTATCAGAGTGCAGCAAGCGCCCCATGTCTAGACTTCCACTAGTGTCTCCTCAGTCATGTTTCCGTCTCTCCGCACAGAGAGCTGGTGACACTTGTCTTACCACCAACCCACTGTTTCAGACAGGGCCGGCTCTCCTGTTTGCGACCGTTTCCGACAACAAGGCCATCGACCCCTCATCCCTGGGGCAGCGTGCTGCACTTTCCCAGACATGTTCCTGGGGAGCGCAGTGACAGACGTGTCCCTTTCCTTAAGGCTCTTCCCACAGGCGCAACCGAGCATCTCTGTCAGGCAGCGGGGATGCCCGGGCCAAGATGATTTCGCTCCATGCGGGCTTATTACACCGAGCTGTGGAGACAAGCTCAGGCAAGCAGCAGCCGCATCCCGCAGACCCGACTCTGATTTCCCAAAGAATGCTGTGCTTTCCCAGACCTGATGCCCGGGCAAAGAGGCTTTCGCTGTATGCGGGTTTCTCCCAAAGTGCTGCGGACACTAGGCTAAGGCAACCGGCACGAGCAGCCAAGAGACTGCTATGATTTCGCAGAGGTTTTAAGCTTGCTGCGAACCGCACTTCGCTGCTGCTTCCTCAGCAAGACTTTGGGCGTTCGCTCTGTCGCGTCAGGGATTAAGAGCTGCGGGAGAGCTGGTGCCTCTTGGGCCTTGCTTCCCGGGCTCCATGTTTGCGTCTTGGTTTCACCGTGCCATGCCGAAATAAGCAGATCCAGTCACAACCCTGCAGTGGCATGCGTGGCCTAGGATGGCACTCTATGCACACTACTATCTCCCGGTGTAGGCCGGTGCTCTGCCGCTCAGGTGGACTCGGCGACAAGGTCAGGGCCTTCCCCACGGGAGAGGAGAGGCGACAGGATCTCTGCACACCACTCGTGCACTGGGATGGGGAGCAGTGAGGGTCTCTCCCCACTCCTTCCCCGGACATCCCGTGCATCCGCGAACGCTTTCACATCTTGGAGGAAGACGGCATCTGACTGCCCGTTCTTTCAGGGAGCTACTTCTGCGAGATCAGGGTAGGCGCCTGGTGGCAAGCGCATGTCTGCGTCTGGGATAGTTGGCCAGGAACTGCTTTCCCCTTGGGCACAGGGGCCCAGGACAGACATGCCTTCTGCTCAGACTCCTTCCTCTAGTGGAGGAAGCGCCCATGCCCTAGTCTTCCCTTCGTGTCTCCTTCTCACCAGGGTTCCGTCTCTCCGCACAGAGAGCGGGTGACACTAGTCTTACCACCGACCCGCTGTTGCTGACAGGGCTGGCTCTCCTGCTTGCTACCGTTTCCGACAACATGGCCTACTCCTCTTCCCCGGGGCAGCGTGCTGCACCTTCCGCAGACATGCTCCTGGAGAACGCAGTGAGAGATGTGTCCCTTTCCTTAAGGCTCTTCCCACAGTCGCAACCAGGCTTCTCTCTCAGGCAGAGGGGATGCACGGGCAAACAGGATTTCGCTCCATGAGGGTCTATTACACGGTGCTGTGGTGACTAGCTCAGGCAAGCAACCGCGGCCTCCCACAGACCCGAGTCTGATTTTCCAAAGAATGCTGTGCTATCCCAGACGTGATACCCGGGCAAAGAGGCTTTCGCTGTATGCGGGTTTCTCCCACCTTGCTGCGAATACTAGGCTAAGGCAAGCAGCAACAGAAGCCAGCAGAACCGACTCTGATTTCTCAGCAAATGCTGGTGCTTTCGCAGAGGCTTTGGGCTTGGAGCCAACAGCACTTCGTCGCTGCTTCCTCAGCAAAGCTTTGGGCGTTCGCTCTTGGGCATCAGGAAAGAAGCGTTGCGGGAGAACTGGTTTCTCTTTGGCTTTGCTTTCCCGGGCTCCATTTTCGCGTCCTGGGTTCAAATCGTCAAGGCAAAATAAGCAGACAGCCTCCAACCTGCAGCAGAGTGCGTGGCCTAGGATGGCACTCTTTGCACACTACCATCACCTGGCGTAGGCGAGGCTTGGCATTTTGCACTGGCGCTAAGGCGGACTCGGGGACAAGTTCTGGGCCTTCCCCACAGGAGAGGAGAGGTGACAGAATCTTTGCACACCAACCGTGCACTCGGATCGGGGGGCTGTTGGGGACTTTCCCCACTCCTTCCCCGGACATCCCGTGCATCCGCGAACCCTTTCACATCTTGGAGGAAGACGGCATCTGACTGCCCGTTTTTTCAGGAATGTACTTCTGTGAGTTCAGGGTAGGTGCCTGGTCACAAACTCATATCTGCACCTTGGACAGGTGACCAAGCAGCTGCTTTCCCCTTGGGCCCAGGGGCCCAGGACAGGCATGACTTCTGCCCAGACTCCTTATCAGAGTGCAGCAAGCGCCCCATGTCTAGACTTCCACTAGTGTCTCCTCAGTCATGTTTCCGTCTCTCCGCACAGAGAGCTGGTGACACTTGTCTTACCACCAACCCACTGTTTCAGACAGGGCCGGCTCTCCTGTTTGCGACCGTTTCCGACAACAAGGCCATCGACCCCTCATCCCTGGGGCAGCGTGCTGCACTTTCCCAGACATGTTCCTGGGGAGCGCAGTGACAGACGTGTCCCTTTCCTTAAGGCTCTTCCCACAGGCGCAACCGAGCATCTCTGTCAGGCAGCGGGGATGCCCGGGCCAAGATGATTTCGCTCCATGCGGGCTTATTACACCGAGCTGTGGAGACAAGCTCAGGCAAGCAGCAGCCGCATCCCGCAGACCCGACTCTGATTTCCCAAAGAATGCTGTGCTTTCCCAGACGTGATGCCCGGGCAAAGAGGCTTTCGCTGTATGCGGGTTTCTCCCAAAGTGCTGCGGACACTAGGCTAAGGCAACCGGCACGAGCAGCCAAGAGACTGCTATGATTTCACAGAGGTTTTAAGCTTGCTGCGAACCGCACTTCGCTGCTGCTTCCTCAGCAAGACTTTGGGCGTTCGCTCTGTCGCGTCAGGGATTAAGAGCTGCGGGAGAGCTGGTGCCTCTTGGGCCTTGCTTCCCGGGCTCCATGTTTGCGTCTTGGTTTCACCGTGCCATGCCGAAATAAGCAGATACAGTCACAACCCTGCAGTGGCATGCGTGGCCTAGGATGGCACTCTATGCACACTACTATCTCCCGGTGTAGGCCGGTGCTCTGCCGCTCAGGTGGACTCGGCGACAAGGTCAGGGCCTTCCCCACGGGAGAGGAGAGGCGACAGGATCTCTGCACACCACTCGTGCACTGGGATGGGGAGCAGTGAGGGTCTCTCCCCACTCCTTCCCCGGACATCCCGTGCATCCGCGAACGCTTTCACATCTTGGAGGAAGACGGCATCTGACTGCCCGTTCTTTCAGGGAGCTACTTCTGCGAGATCAGGGTAGGCGCCTGGTGGCAAGCGCATGTCTGCGTCTGGGATAGTTGGCCAGGAACTGCTTTCCCCTTGAGCCCAGAGGCCCAGGACAGGCATGCCTTCTGCTCAGACTCCTTCCTCCAGTGGAGGAAGCGCCCATGCCCTAGTCTTCCCTTCGTGTCTCCTTCTCACCAGGGTTCCGTCTCTCCGCACAGAGAGCGGGTGACACTAGTCTTACCACCGACCCGCTGTTGCTGACAGGGCTGGCTCTCCTGCTTGCTACCGTTTCCGACAACATGGCCTACTCCTCTTCCCCGGGGCAGCGTGCTGCACCTTCCGCAGACATGCTCCTGGAGAACGCAGTGAGAGATGTGTCCCTTTCCTTAAGGCTCTTCCCACAGTCGCAACCATGCTTCTCTCTCAGGCAGAGGGGATGCACGGGCAAACAGGATTTCGCTCCATGAGGGTCTATTACACGGTGCTGTGGTGACTAGCTCAGGCAAGCAACCGCGGCCTCCCACAGACCCGACTCTGATTTTCCAAAGAATGCTGTGCTATCCCAGACGTGATACCCGGGCAAAGAGGCTTTCGCTGTATGCGGGTTTCTCCCACCTTGCTGCGAATACTAGGCTAAGGCAAGCAGCAACAGAAGCCAGCAGAACCGACTCTGATTTCTCAGCAAATGCTGGTGCTTTCGCAGAGGCTTTGGGCTTGGAGCCAACAGCACTTCGTCGCTGCTTCCTCAGCAAAGCTTTGGGCGTTCGCTCTTGGGCATCAGGAAAGAAGAGTTGCGGGAGAACTGGTTTCTCTTTGGCTTTGCTTTCCCGGGCTCTATTTTCGCGTCCTGGGTTCAAATCGTCAAGGCAAAATAAGCAGACAGCCTCCAACCTGCAGCAGAGTGCGTGGCCTAGGATGGCACTCTTTGCACACTACCATCACCTGGCGTAGGCGAGGCTTGGCATTTTGCACTGGCGCTAAGGCGGACTCGGGGACAAGTTCTGGGCCTTCCCCACAGGAGAGGAGAGGTGACAGAATCTTTGCACACCAACCGTGCACTCGGATCGGGGGGCTGTTGGGGACTTTCCCCACTCCTTCCCCGGACATCCCGTGCATCCGCGAACCCTTTCACATCTTGGAGGAAGACGGCATCTGACTGCCCGTTTTTTCAGGAATGTACTTCTGTGAGTTCAGGGTAGGTGCCTGGTCACAAACTCATATCTGCACCTTGGACAGGTGACCAAGCAGCTGCTTTCCCCTTGGGCCCAGGGGCCCAGGACAGGCATGACTTCTGCCCAGACTCCTTATCAGAGTGCAGCAAGCGCCCCATGTCTAGACTTCCACTAGTGTCTCCTCAGTCATGTTTCCGTCTCTCCGCACAGAGAGCTGGTGACACTTGTCTTACCACCAACCCACTGTTTCAGACAGGGCCGGCTCTCCTGTTTGCGACCGTTTCCGACAACAAGGCCATCGACCCCTCATCCCTGGGGCAGCGTGCTGCACTTTCCCAGACATGTTCCTGGGGAGCGCAGTGACAGACGTGTCCCTTTCCTTAAGGCTCTTCCCACAGGCGCAACCGAGCATCTCTGTCAGGCAGCGGGGATGCCCGGGCCAAGATGATTTCGCTCTATGCGGGCTTATTACACCGAGCTGTGGAGACAAGCTCAGGCAAGCAGCAGCCGCATCCCGCAGACCCGACTCTGATTTCCCAAAGAATGCTGTGCTTTCCCAGACGTGATGCCCGGGCAAAGAGGCTTTCGCTGTATGCGGGTTTCTCCCAAAGTGCTGCGGACACTAGGCTAAGGCAACCGGCACGAGCAGCCAAGAGACTGCTATGATTTCGCAGAGGTTTTAAGCTTGCTGCGAACCGCACTTCGCTGCTGCTTCCTCAGCAAGACTTTGGGCGTTCGCTCTGTCGCGTCAGGGATTAAGAGCTGCGGGAGAGCTGGTGCCTCTTGGGCCTTGCTTCCCGGGCTCCATGTATGCGTCTTGGTTTCACCGTGCCATGCCGAAATAAGCAGATACAGTCACAACCCTGCAGTGGCATGCGTGGCCTAGGATGGCACTCTATGCACACTACTATCTCCCGGTGTAGGCCGGTGCTCTGCCGCTCAGGTGGACTCGGCGACAAGGTCAGGGCCTTCCCCACGGGAGAGGAGAGGCGACAGGATCTCTGCACACCACTCGTGCACTGGGATGGGGAGCAGTGAGGGTCTCTCCCCACTCCTTCCCCGGACATCCCGTGCATCCGCGAACGCTTTCACATCTTGGAGGAAGACGGCATCTGACTGCCCGTTCTTTCAGGGAGCTACTTCTGCGAGATCAGGGTAGGCGCCTGGTGGCAAGCGCATGTCTGCGTCTGGGATAGTTGGCCAGGAACTGCTTTCCCCTTGAGCCCAGAGGCCCAGGACAGGCATGCCTTCTGCTCAGACTCCTTCCTCCAGTGGAGGAAGCGCCCATGCCCTAGTCTTCCCTTCGTGTCTCCTTCTCACCAGGGTTCCGTCTCTCCGCACAGAGAGCGGGTGACACTAGTCTTACCACCGACCCGCTGTTGCTGACAGGGCTGGCTCTCCTGCTTGCTACCGTTTCCGACAACAAGGCCTACTCCTCTTCCCCGGGGCAGCGTGCTGCACCTTCCGCAGACATGCTCCTGGAGAACGCAGTGAGAGATGTGTCCCTTTCCTTAAGGCTCTTCCCACAGTCGCAACCGTGCTTCTCTCTCAGGCAGAGGGGATGCACGGGCAAACAGGATTTCGCTCCATGAGGGTCTATTACACGGTGCTGTGGTGACTAGCTCAGGCAAGCAACCGCGGCCTCCCACAGACCCGACTCTGATTTTCCAAAGAATGCTGTGCTATCCCAGACGTGATACCCGGGCAAAGAGGCTTTCGCTGTATGCGGGTTTCTCCCACCTTGCTGCGAATACTAGGCTAAGGCAAGCAGCAACAGAAGCCAGCAGAACCGACTCTGATTTCTCAGCAAATGCTGGTGCTTTCGCAGAGGCTTTGGGCTTGGAGCCAACAGCACTTCGTCGCTGCTTCCTCAGCAAAGCTTTGGGCGTTCGCTCTTGGGCATCAGGAAAGAAGAGTTGCGGGAGAACTGGTTTCTCTTTGGCTTTGCTTTCCCGGGCTCCATTTTCGCGTCCTGGGTTCAAATTGTCAAGGCAAAATAAGCAGACAGCCTCCAACCTGCAGCAGAGTGCGTGGCCTAGGATGGCACTCTTTGCACACTACCATCACCTGGCGTAGGCGAGGCTTGGCATTTTGCACTGGCGCTAAGGCGGACTCGGGGACAAGTTCTGGGCCTTCCCCACAGGAGAGGAGAGGTGACAGAATCTTTGCACACCAACCGTGCACTCGGATCGGGGGGCTGTTGGGGACTTTCCCCACTCCTTCCCCGGACATCCCGTGCATCCGCGAACCCTTTCACATCTTGGAGGAAGACGGCATCTGACTGCCCGTTTTTTCAGGAATGTACTTCTGTGAGTTCAGGGTAGGTGCCTGGTCACAAACTCATATCTGCACCTTGGACAGGTGACCAAGCAGCTGCTTTCCCCTTGGGCCCAGGGGCCCAGGACAGGCATGACTTCTGCCCAGACTCCTTATCAGAGTGCAGCAAGCGCCCCATGTCTAGACTTCCACTAGTGTCTCCTCAGTCATGTTTCCGTCTCTCCGCACAGAGAGCTGGTGACACTTGTCTTACCACCAACCCACTGTTTCAGACAGGGCCGGCTCTCCTGTTTGCGACCGTTTCCGACAACAAGGCCATCGACCCCTCATCCCTGGGGCAGCGTGCTGCACTTTCCCAGACATGTTCCTGGGGAGCGCAGTGACAGACGTGTCCCTTTCCTTAAGGCTCTTCCCACAGGCGCAACCGAGCATCTCTGTCAGGCAGCGGGGATGCCCGGGCCAAGATGATTTCGCTCCATGCGGGCTTATTACACCGAGCTGTGGAGACAAGCTCAGGCAAGCAGCAGCCGCATCCCGCAGACCCGACTCTGATTTCCCAAAGAATGCTGTGCTTTCCCAGACGTGATGCCCGGGCAAAGAGGCTTTCGCTGTATGCGGGTTTCTCCCAAAGTGCTGCGGACACTAGGCTAAGGCAACCGGCACGAGCAGCCAAGAGACTGCTATGATTTCGCAGAGGTTTTAAGCTTGCTGCGAACCGCACTTCGCTGCTGCTTCCTCAGCAAGACTTTGGGCGTTCGCTCTGTCGCGTCAGGGATTAAGAGCTGCGGGAGAGCTGGTGCCTCTTGGGCCTTGCTTCCCGGGCTCCATGTTTGCGTCTTGGTTTCACCGTGCCATGCCGAAATAAGCAGATACAGTCACAACCCTGCAGTGGCATGCGTGGCCTAGGATGGCACTCTATGCACACTACTATCTCCCGGTGTAGGCCGGTGCTCTGCCGCTCAGGTGGACTCGGCGACAAGGTCAGGGCCTTCCCCCGGGAGAGGAGAAGCGACAGGATCTCTGCACACCACTCGTGCACTGGGATGGGGAGCAGTGAGGGTCTCTCCCCACTCCTTCCCCGGACATCCCGTGCATCCGCGAACGCTTTCACATCTTGGAGGAAGACGGCATCTGACTGCCCGTTCTTTCAGGGAGCTACTTCTGCGAGATCAGGGTAGGCGCCTGGTGGCAAGCGCATGTCTGCGTCTGGGATAGTTGGCCAGGAACTGCTTTCCCCTTGGGCACAGGGGCCCAGGACAGACATGCCTTCTGCTCAGACTCCTTCCTCTAGTGGAGGAAGCGCCCATGCCCTAGTCTTCCCTTCCTGTCTCCTTCTCACCAGGGTTCCGTCTCTCCGCACAGAGAGCGGGTGACATTAGTCTTACCACCGACCCGCTGTTGCTGACAGGGCTGGCTCTCCTGCTTGCTACCGTTTCTGACAACAAGGCCTACTCCTCTTCCATGGGGCAGCGTGCTGCACCTTCCGCAGACATGCTCCTGGAGAACACAGTGAGAGATGTGTCCCTTTCCTTAAGGCTCTTCCCACAGTCGCAACCATGCTTCTCTCTCAGGCAGAGGGGATGCACGGGCAAACAGGATTTCGCTCCATGAGGGTCTATTACACGGTGCTGTGGTGACTAGCTCAGGCAAGCAACCGCAGCCTCCCACAGACCCGACTCTGATTTTCCAAAGAATGCTGTGCTATCCCAGACGTGATACCCGGGCAAAGAGGCTTTCGCTGTATGCGGGTTTCTCCCACCTTGCTGCGAATACTAGGCTAAGGCAAGCAGCAACAGAAGCCAGCGGAACCGACTCTGATTTCTCAGCAAATGCTGGTGCTTTCGCAGAGGCTTTGGGCTTGGAGCCAACAGCACTTCGTCGCTGCTTCCTCAGCAAAGCTTTGGGCGTTCGCTCTTGGGCACCAGGTAAGAAGAGTTGCGGGAGAACTGGTTTCTCTTTGGCTTTGCTTTCCCGGGCTCCATTTTCGCGTCCTGGGTTCAAATTGTCAAGGCAAAATAAGCAGACAGCCTCCAACCTGCAGCAGAGTGCGTGGCCTAGGATGGCACTCTTTGCACACTACCATCACCTGGCGTAGGCGAGGCTTGGCATTTTGCACTGGCGCTAAGGCGGACTCGGGGACAAGTTCTGGGCCTTCCCCACAGGAGAGGAGAGGTGACAGAATCTTTGCACACCAACCGTGCACTCGGATCGGGGGGCTGTTGGGGACTTTCCCCACTCCTTCCCCGGACATCCCGTGCATCCGGGAACCCTTTCACATCTTGGAGGAAGACGGCATCTGACTGCCCGTTTTTTCAGGAATGTACTTCTGTGAGTTCAGGGTAGGTGCCTGGTCACAAACTCATATCTGCACCTTGGACAGGTGACCAAGCAGCTGCTTTCCCCTTGGGCCCAGGGGCCCAGGACAGGCATGACTTCTGCCCAGACTCCTTATCAGAGTGCAGCAAGCGCCCCATGTCTAGACTTCCACTAGTGTCTCCTCAGTCATGTTTCCGTCTCTCCGCACAGAGAGCTGGTGACACTTGTCTTACCACCAACCCACTGTTTCAGACAGGGCCGGCTCTCCTGTTTGCGACCGTTTCCGACAACAAGGCCATCGACCCCTCATCCCTGGGGCAGCGTGCTGCACTTTCCCAGACATGTTCCTGGGGAGCGCAGTGACAGACGTGTCCCTTTCCTTAAGGCTCTTCCCACAGGCGCAACCGAGCATCTCTGTCAGGCAGCGGGGATGCCCGGGCCAAGATGATTTCGCTCCATGCGGGCTTATTACACCGAGCTGTGGAGACAAGCTCAAGCAAGCAGCAGCCGCATCCCGCGGACCCGACTCTGATTTCCCAAAGAATGCTGTGCTTTCCCAGACGTGATGCCCGGGCCAAGAGTCTTTCGCTGTATGCGGGTTTCTCCCAAAGTGCTGCGGACACTAGGCTAAGGCAACCGGCACGAGCAGCCAAGAGACTGCTATGATTTCGCAGAGGTTTTAAGCTTGCTGCGAACCGCACTTCGCTGCTGCTTCCTCAGCAAGACTTTGGGCGTTCGCTCTGTCGCGTCAGGGATTAAGAGCTGCGGGAGAGCTGGTGCCTCTTGGGCCTTGCTTCCCGGGCTCCATGTATGCGTCTTGGTTTCACCGTGCCATGCCGAAATAAGCAGATACAGTCACAACCCTGCAGTGGCATGCGTGGCCTAGGATGGCACTCTATGCACACTACTATCTCCCGGTGTAGGCCGGTGCTCTGCCGCTCAGGTGGACTCGGCGACAAGGTCAGGGCCTTCCCCACGGGAGAGGAGAGGCGACAGGATCTCTGCACACCACTCGTGCACTGGGATGGGGAGCAGTGAGGGTCTCTCCCCACTCCTTCCCCGGACATCCCGTGCATCCGCGAACGCTTTCACATCTTGGAGGAAGACGGCATCTGACTGCCCGTTCTTTCAGGGAGCTACTTCTGCGAGATCAGGGTAGGCGCCTGGTGGCAAGCGCATGTCTGCGTCTGGGATAGTTGGCCAGGAACTGCTTTCCCCTTGAGCCCAGAGGCCCAGGACAGGCATGCCTTCTGCTCAGACTCCTTCCTCCAGTGGAGGAAGCGCCCATGCCCTAGTCTTCCCTTCGTGTCTCCTTCTCACCAGGGTTCCGTCTCTCCGCACAGAGAGCGGGTGACACTAGTCTTACCACCGACCCGCTGTTGCTGACAGGGCTGGCTCTCCTGCTTGCTACCGTTTCCGACAACAAGGCCTACTCCTCTTCCCCGGGGCAGCGTGCTGCACCTTCCGCAGACATGCTCCTGGAGAACGCAGTGAGAGATGTGTCCCTTTCCTTAAGGCTCTTCCCACAGTCGCAACCATGCTTCTCTCTCAGGCAGAGGGGATGCACGGGCAAACAGGATTTCGCTCCATGAGGGTCTATTACACGGTGCTGTGGTGACTAGCTCAGGCAAGCAACCGCGGCCTCCCACAGACCCGACTCTGATTTTCCAAAGAATGCTGTGCTATCCCAGACGTGATACCCGGGCAAAGAGGCTTTCGCTGTATGCGGGTTTCTCCCACCTTGCTGCGAATACTAGGCTAAGGCAAGGAGCAACAGAAGCCAGCAGAACCGACTCTGATTTCTCAGCAAATGCTGGTGCTTTCGCAGAGGCTTTGGGCTTGGAGCCAACAGCACTTCGTCGCTGCTTCCTCAGCAAAGCTTTGGGCGTTCGCTCTTGGGCATCAGGAAAGAAGAGTTGCGGGAGAACTGGTTTCTCTTTGGCTTTGCTTTCCCGGGCTCCATTTTCGCGTCCTGGGTTCAAATTGTCAAGGCAAAATAAGCAGACAGCCTCCAACCTGCAGCAGAGTGCGTGGCCTAGGATGGCACTCTTTGCACACTACCATCACCTGGCGTAGGCGAGGCTTGGCATTTTGCACTGGCGCTAAGGCGGACTCGGGGACAAGTTCTGGGCCTTCCCCACAGGAGAGGAGAGGTGACAGAATCTTTGCACACCAACCGTGCACTCGGATCGGGGGGCTGTTGGGGACTTTCCCCACTCCTTCCCCGGACATCCCGTGCATCCGCGAACCCTTTCACATCTTGGAGGAAGACGGCATCTGACTGCCCGTTTTTTCAGGAATGTACTTCTGTGAGTTCAGGGTAGGTGCCTGGTCACAAACTCATATCTGCACCTTGGACAGGTGACCAAGCAGCTGCTTTCCCCTTGGGCCCAGGGGCCCAGGACAGGCATGACTTCTGCCCAGACTCCTTATCAGAGTGCAGCAAGCGCCCCATGTCTAGACTTCCACTAGTGTCTCCTCAGTCATGTTTCCGTCTCTCCGCACAGAGAGCTGGTGACACTTGTCTTACCACCAACCCACTGTTTCAGACAGGGCCGGCTCTCCTGTTTGCGACCGTTTCCGACAACAAGGCCATCGACCCCTCATCCCTGGGGCAGCGTGCTGCACTTTCCCAGACATGTTCCTGGGGAGCGCAGTGACAGACGTGTCCCTTTCCTTAAGGCTCTTCCCACAGGCGCAACCGAGCATCTCTGTCAGGCAGCGGGGATGCCCGGGCCAAGATGATTTCGCTCCATGCGGGCTTATTACACCGAGCTGTGGAGACAAGCTCAGGCAAGCAGCAGCCGCATCCCGCAGACCCGACTCTGATTTCCCAAAGAATGCTGTGCTTTCCCAGACGTGATGCCCGGGCAAAGAGGCTTTCGCTGTATGCGGGTTTCTCCCAAAGTGCTGCGGACACTAGGCTAAGGCAACCGGCACGAGCAGCCAAGAGACTGCTATGATTTCGCAGAGGTTTTAAGCTTGCTGCGAACCGCACTTCGCTGCTGCTTCCTCAGCAAGACTTTGGGCGTTCGCTCTGTCGCGTCAGGGATTAAGAGCTGCGGGAGAGCTGGTGCCTCTTGGGCCTTGCTTCCCGGGCTCCATGTTTGCGTCTTGGTTTCACCGTGCCATGCCGAAATAAGCAGATACAGTCACAACCCTGCAGTGGCATGCGTGGCCTAGGATGGCACTCTATGCACACTACTATCTCCCGGTGTAGGCCGGTGCTCTGCCGCTCAGGTGGACTCGGCGACAAGGTCAGGGCCTTCCCCCGGGAGAGGAGAAGCGACAGGATCTCTGCACACCACTCGTGCACTGGGATGGGGAGCAGTGAGGGTCTCTCCCCACTCCTTCCCCGGACATCCCGTGCATCCGCGAACGCTTTCACATCTTGGAGGAAGACGGCATCTGACTGCCCGTTCTTTCAGGGAGCTACTTCTGCGAGATCAGGGTAGGCGCCTGGTGGCAAGCGCATGTCTGCGTCTGGGATAGTTGGCCAGGAACTGCTTTCCCCTTGGGCACAGGGGCCCAGGACAGACATGCCTTCTGCTCAGACTCCTTCCTCTAGTGGAGGAAGCGCCCATGCCCTAGTCTTCCCTTCGTGTCTCCTTCTCACCAGGGTTCCGTCTCTCCGCACAGAGAGCGGGTGACATTAGTCTTACCACCGACCCGCTGTTGCTGACAGGGCTGGCTCTCCTGCTTGCTACCGTTTCTGACAACAAGGCCTACTCCTCTTCCATGGGGCAGCGTGCTGCACCTTCCGCAGACATGCTCCTGGAGAACACAGTGAGAGATGTGTCCCTTTCCTTAAGGCTCTTCCCACAGTCGCAACCATGCTTCTCTCTCAGGCAGAGGGGATGCACGGGCAAACAGGATTTCGCTCCATGAGGGTCTATTACACGGTGCTGTGGTGACTAGCTCAGGCAAGCAACCGCAGCCTCCCACAGACCCGACTCTGATTTTCCAAAGAATGCTGTGCTATCCCAGACGTGATACCCGGGCAAAGAGGCTTTCGCTGTATGCGGGTTTCTCCCACCTTGCTGCGAATACTAGGCTAAGGCAAGCAGCAACAGAAGCCAGCGGAACCGACTCTGATTTCTCAGCAAATGCTGGTGCTTTCGCAGAGGCTTTGGGCTTGGAGCCAACAGCACTTCGTCGCTGCTTCCTCAGCAAAGCTTTGGGCGTTCGCTCTTGGGCACCAGGTAAGAAGAGTTGCGGGAGAACTGGTTTCTCTTTGGCTTTGCTTTCCCGGGCTCCATTTTCGCGTCCTGGGTTCAAATTGTCAAGGCAAAATAAGCAGACAGCCTCCAACCTGCAGCAGAGTGCGTGGCCTAGGATGGCACTCTTTGCACACTACCATCACCTGGCGTAGGCGAGGCTTGGCATTTTGCACTGGCGCTAAGGCGGACTCGGGGACAAGTTCTGGGCCTTCCCCACAGGAGAGGAGAGGTGACAGAATCTTTGCACACCAACCGTGCACTCGGATCGGGGGGCTGTTGGGGACTTTCCCCACTCCTTCCCCGGACATCCCGTGCATCCGGGAACCCTTTCACATCTTGGAGGAAGACGGCATCTGACTGCCCGTTTTTTCAGGAATGTACTTCTGTGAGTTCAGGGTAGGTGCCTGGTCACAAACTCATATCTGCACCTTGGACAGGTGACCAAGCAGCTGCTTTCCCCTTGGGCCCAGGGGCCCAGGACAGGCATGACTTCTGCCCAGACTCCTTATCAGAGTGCAGCAAGCGCCCCATGTCTAGACTTCCACTAGTGTCTCCTCAGTCATGTTTCCGTCTCTCCGCACAGAGAGCTGGTGACACTTGTCTTACCACCAACCCACTGTTTCAGACAGGGCCGGCTCTCCTGTTTGCGACCGTTTCCGACAACAAGGCCATCGACCCCTCATCCCTGGGGCAGCGTGCTGCACTTTCCCAGACATGTTCCTGGGGAGCGCAGTGACAGACGTGTCCCTTTCCTTAAGCTCTTCCCACAGGCGCAACCGAGCATCTCTGTCAGGCAGCGGGGATGCCCGGGCCAAGATGATTTCGCTCCATGCGGGCTTATTACACCGAGCTGTGGAGACAAGCTCAGGCAAGCAGCAGCCGCATCCCGCGGACCCGACTCTGATTTCCCAAAGAATGCTGTGCTTTCCCAGACGTGATGCCCGGGCCAAGAGTCTTTCGCTGTATGCGGGTTTCTCCCAAAGTGCTGCGGACACTAGGCTAAGGCAACCGGCACGAGCAGCCAAGAGACTGCTATGATTTCGCAGAGGTTTTAAGCTTGCTGCGAACCGCACTTCGCTGCTGCTTCCTCAGCAAGACTTTGGGCGTTCGCTCTGTCGCGTCAGGGATTAAGAGCTGCGGGAGAGCTGGTGCCTCTTGGGCCTTGCTTCCCGGGCTCCATGTTTGCGTCTTGGTTTCACCGTGCCATGCCGAAATAAGCAGATACAGTCACAACCCTGCAGTGGCATGCGTGGCCTAGGATGGCACTCTATGCACACTACTATCTCCCGGTGTAGGCCGGTGCTCTGCCGCTCAGGTGGACTCGGCGACAAGGTCAGGGCCTTCCCCACGGGAGAGGAGAGGCGACAGGATCTCTGCACACCACTCGTGCACTGGGATGGGGAGCAGTGAGGGTCTCTCCCCACTCCTTCCCCGGACATCCCGTGCATCCGCGAACGCTTTCACATCTTGGAGGAAGACGGCATCTGACTGCCCGTTCTTTCAGGGAGCTACTTCTGCGAGATCAGGGTAGGCGCCTGGTGGCAAGCGCATGTCTGCGTCTGGGATAGTTGGCCAGGAACTGCTTTCCCCTTGAGCCCAGAGGCCCAGGACAGGCATGCCTTCTGCTCAGACTCCTTCCTCCAGTGGAGGAAGCGCCCATGCCCTAGTCTTCCCTTCGTGTCTCCTTCTCACCAGGGTTCCGTCTCTCCGCACAGAGAGCGGGTGACATTAGTCTTACCACCGACCCGCTGTTGCTGACAGGGCTGGCTCTACTGCTTGCTACCGTTTCCGACAACAAGGCCTACTCCTCTTCCCCGGGGCAGCGTGCTGCACCTTCCGCAGACATGCTCCTGGAGAACGCAGTGAGAGATGTGTCCCTTTCCTTAAGGCTCTTCCCACAGTCGCAACCATGCTTCTCTCTCAGGCAGAGGGGATGCACGGGCAAACAGGATTTCGCTCCATGAGGGTCTATTACACGGTGCTGTGGTGAATAGCTCAGGCAAGCAACCGCGGCCTCCCACAGACCCGACTCTGATTTTCCAAAGAATGCTGTGCTATCCCAGACGTGATACCCGGGCAAAGAGGCTTTCGCTGTATGCGGGTTTCTCCCACCTTGCTGCGAATACTAGGCTAAGGCAAGCAGCAACAGAAGCCAGCAGAACCGACTCTGATTTCTCAGCAAATGCTGGTGCTTTCGCAGAGGCTTTGGGCTTGGAGCCAACAGCACTTCGTCGCTGCTTCCTCAGCAAAGCTTTGGGCGTTCGCTCTTGGGCATCAGGAAAGAAGAGTAGCGGGAGAACTGGTTTCTCTTTGGCTTTGCTTTACCGGGCTCCATTTTCGCGTCCTGGGTTCAAATTGTCAAGGCAAAATAAGCAGACATCCTCCAACCTGCAGCAGAGTGCGTGGCCTAGGATGGCACTCTTTGCACACTACCATCACCTGGCGTAGGCGAGGCTTGGTATTTTGCACTGGCGCTAAGGCGGACTCGGGGACAAGTTCTGGGCCTTCCCCACAGGAGAGGAGAGGTGACAGAATCTTTGCACACCAACCGTGCACTCGGATCGGGGGGCTGTTGGGGACTTTCCCCACTCCTTCCCCGGACATCCCGTGCATCCGCGAACCCTTTCACATCTTGGAGGAAGACGGCATCTGACTGCCCGTTTTTTCAGGAATGTACTTCTGTGAGTTCAGTGTAGGTGCCTGGTCACAAACTCATATCTGCACCTTGGACAGGTGACCAAGCAGCTGCTTTCCCCTTGGGCCCAGGGGCCCAGGACAGGCATGACTTCTGCCCAGACTCCTTATCAGAGTGCAGCAAGCGCCCCATGTCTAGACTTCCACTAGTGTCTCCTCAGTCATGTTTCCGTCTCTCCGCACAGAGAGCTGGTGACACTTGTCTTACCACCAACCCACTGTTTCAGACAGGGCCGGCTCTCCTGTTTGCGACCGTTTCCGACAACAAGGCCATCGACCCCTCATCCCTGGGGCAGCGTGCTGCACTTTCCCAGACATGTTCCTGGGGAGCGCAGTGACAGACGTGTCCCTTTCCTTAAGGCTCTTCCCACAGGCGCAACCGAGCATCTCTGTCAGGCAGCGGGGATGCCCGGGCCAAGATGATTTCGCTCCATGCGGGCTTATTACACCGAGCTGTGGAGACAAGCTCAGGCAAGCAGCAGCCGCATACCGCGGACCCGACTCTGATTTCCCAAAGAATGCTGTGCTTTCACAGACGTGATGCTCGGGCAAAGAGGCTTTCGCTGTATGCGGGTTTCTCCCAAAGTGCTGCGGACACTAGGCTAAGGCAACCGGCACGAGCAGCCAAGAGACTGCTATGAGTTCGCAGAGGTTTTAAGCTTGCTGCGAACCGCACTTCGCTGCTGCTTCCTCAGCAAGACTTTGGGCGTTCGCTCTGTCGCGTCAGGGATTAAGAGCTGCGGGAGAGCTGGTGCCTCTTGGGCCTTGCTTCCCGGGCTCCATGTTTGCGTCTTGGTTTCACCGTGCCATGCCGAAATAAGCAGATACAGTCACAACCCTGCAGTGGCATGCGTGGCCTAGGATGGCACTCTATGCACACTACTATCTCCCGGTGTAGGCCGGTGCTCTGCCGCTCAGGTGGACTCGGCGACAAGGTCAGGGCCTTCCCCACGGGAGAGGAGAGGCGACAGGATCTCCGCACACCACTCGTGCACTGGGATGGGGAGCAGTGAGGGTCTCTCCCCACTCCTTCCCCGGACATCCCGTGCATCCGCGAACGCTTTCACATCTTGGAGGAAGACGGCATCTGACTGCCCGTTCTTTCAGGGAGCTACTTCTGCGAGATCAGGGTAGGCGCCTGGTGGCAAGCGCATGTCTGCGTCTGGGATAGTTGGCCAGGAACTGCTTTCCCCTTGAGCCCAGAGGCCCAGGACAGGCATGCCTTCTGCTCAGACTCCTTCCTCCAGTGGAGGAAGCGCCCATGCCCTAGTCTTCCCTTCGTGTCTCCTTCTCACCAGGGTTCCGTCTCTCCGCACAGAGAGCGGGTGACACTAGTCTTACCACCGACCCGCTGTTGCTGACAGGGCTGGCTCTCCTGCTTGCTACCGTTTCCGACAACATGGCCTACTCCTCTTCCCCGGGGCAGCGTGCTGCACCTTCCGCAGACATGCTCCTGGAGAACGCAGTGAGAGATGTGTCCCTTTCCTTAAGGCTCTTCCCACAGTCGCAACCATGCTTCTCTCTCAGGCAGAGGGGATGCACGGGTAAACAGGATTTCGCTCCATGAGGGTCTATTACACGGTGCTGTGGTGACTAGCTCAGGCAAGCAACCGCGGCCTCCCACAGACCCGACTCTGATTTTCCAAAGAATGCTGTGCTATCCCAGACGTGATACCCGGGCAAAGAGGCTTTCGCTGTATGCGGGTTTCTCCCACCTTGCTGCGAATACTAGGCTAAGGCAAGCAGCAACAGAAGCCAGCAGAACCGACTCTGATTTCTCAGCAAATGCTGGTGCTTTCGCAGAGGCTTTGGGCTTGGAGCCAACAGCACTTCGTCGCTGCTTCCTCAGCAAAGCTTTGGGCGTTCGCTCTTGGGCATCAGGAAAGAAGAGTTGCGGGAGAACTGGTTTCTCTTTGGCTTTGCTTTCCCGGGCTCCATTTTCGCGTCCTGGGTTCAAATCGTCAAGGCAAAATAAGCAGACAGCCTCCAACCTGCAGCAGAGTGCGTGGCCTAGGATGGCACTCTTTGCACACTACCATCACCTGGCGTAGGCGAGGCTTGGCATTTTGCACTGGCGCTAAGGCGGACTCGGGGACAAGTTCTGGGCCTTCCCCACAGGAGAGGAGAGGTGACAGTATCTTTGCACACCAACCGTGCACTCGGATCAGGGGGCTGTTGGGGACTTTCCCCACTCCTTCCCCGGACATCCCGTGCATCCGCGAACCCTTTCACATCTTGGAGGAAGACGGCATCTGACTGCCCGTTTTTTCAGGAATGTACTTCTTAAAGTTCAGGGTAGGTGCCTGGTCACAAACTCATATCTGCACCTTGGACAGGTGACCAAGCAGCTGCTTTCCCCTTGGGCCCAGGGGCCCAGGACAGGCATGACTTCTGCCCAGACTCCTTATCAGAGTGCAGCAAGCGCCCCATGTCTAGACTTCCACTAGTGTCTCCTCAGTCATGTTTCCGTCTCTCCGCACAGAGAGCTGGTGACACTTGTCTTACCACCAACCCACTGTTTCAGACAGGGCCGGCTCTCCTGTTTGCGACCGTTTCCGACAACAAGGCCATCGACCCCTCATCCCTGGGGCAGCGTGCTGCACTTTCCCAGACATGTTCCTGGGGAGCGCAGTGACAGACGTGTCCCTTTCCTTAAGGCTCTTCCCACAGGCGCAACCGAGCATCTCTGTCAGGCAGCGGGGATGCCCGGGCCAAGATGATTTCGCTCCATGCGGGCTTATTACACCGAGCTGTGGAGACAAGCTCAGGCAAGCAGCAGCCGCATCCCGCAGACCCGACTCTGATTTCCCAAAGAATGCTGTGCTTTCCCAGACGTGATGCCCGGGCAAAGAGGCTTTCGCTGTATGCGGGTTTCTCCCAAAGTGCTGCGGACACTAGGCTAAGGCAACCGGCACGAGCAGCCAAGAGACTGCTATGATTTCGCAGAGGTTTTAAGCTTGCTGCGAACCGCACTTCGCTGCTGCTTCCTCAGCAAGACTTTGGGCGTTCGCTCTGTCGCGTCAGGGATTAAGAGCTGCGGGAGAGCTGGTGCCTCTTGGGCCTTGCTTCCCGGGCTCCATGTTTGCGTCTTGGTTTCACCGTGCCATGCCGAAATAAGCAGATACAGTCACAACCCTGCAGTGGCATGCGTGGCCTAGGATGGCACTCTATGCACACTACTATCTCCCGGTGTAGGCCGGTGCTCTGCCGCTCAGGTGGACTCGGCGACAAGGTCAGGGCCTTCCCCACGGGAGAGGAGAGGCGACAGGATCTCCGCACACCACTCGTGCACTGGGATGGGGAGCAGTGAGGGTCTCTCCCCACTCCTTCCCCGGACATCCCGTGCATCCGCGAACGCTTTCACATCTTGGAGGAAGACGGCATCTGACTGCCCGTTCTTTCAGGGAGCTACTTCTGCGAGATCAGGGTAGGCGCCTGGTGGCAAGCGCATGTCTGCGTCTGGGATAGTTGGCCAGGAACTGCTTTCCCCTTGAGCCCAGAGGCCCAGGACAGGCATGCCTTCTGCTCAGACTCCTTCCTCCAGTGGAGGAAGCGCCCATGCCCTAGTCTTCCCTTCGTGTCTCCTTCTCACCAGGGTTCCGTCTCTCCGCACAGAGAGCGGGTGACACTAGTCTTACCACCGACCCGCTGTTGCTGACAGGGCTGGCTCTCCTGCTTGCTACCGTTTCCGACAACATGGCCTACTCCTCTTCCCCGGGGCAGCGTGCTGCACCTTCCGCAGACATGCTCCTGGAGAACGCAGTGAGAGATGTGTCCCTTTCCTTAAGGCTCTTCCCACAGTCGCAACCATGCTTCTCTCTCAGGCAGAGGGGATGCACGGGTAAACAGGATTTCGCTCCATGAGGGTCTATTACACGGTGCTGTGGTGACTAGCTCAGGCAAGCAACCGCGGCCTCCCACAGACCCGACTCTGATTTTCCAAAGAATGCTGTGCTATCCCAGACGTGATACCCGGGCAAAGAGGCTTTCGCTGTATGCGGGTTTCTCCCACCTTGCTGCGAATACTAGGCTAAGGCAAGCAGCAACAGAAGCCAGCAGAACCGACTCTGATTTCTCAGCAAATGCTGGTGCTTTCGCAGAGGCTTTGGGCTTGGAGCCAACAGCACTTCGTCGCTGCTTCCTCAGCAAAGCTTTGGGCGTTCGCTCTTGGGCATCAGGAAAGAAGAGTTGCGGGAGAACTGGTTTCTCTTTGGCTTTGCTTTCCCGGGCTCCATTTTCGCGTCCTGGGTTCAAATCGTCAAGGCAAAATAAGCAGACAGCCTCCAACCTGCAGCAGAGTGCGTGGCCTAGGATGGCACTCTTTGCACACTACCATCACCTGGCGTAGGCGAGGCTTGGCATTTTGCACTGGCGCTAAGGCGGACTCGGGGACAAGTTCTGGGCCTTCCCCACAGGAGAGGAGAGGTGACAGTATCTTTGCACACCAACCGTGCACTCGGATCAGGGGGCTGTTGGGGACTTTCCCCACTCCTTCCCCGGACATCCCGTGCATCCGCGAACCCTTTCACATCTTGGAGGAAGACGGCATCTGACTGCCCGTTTTTTCAGGAATGTACTTCTTAAAGTTCAGGGTAGGTGCCTGGTCACAAACTCATATCTGCACCTTGGACAGGTGACCAAGCAGCTGCTTTCCCCTTGGGCCCAGGGGCCCAGGACAGGCATGACTTCTGCCCAGACTCCTTATCAGAGTGCAGCAAGCGCCCCATGTCTAGACTTCCACTAGTGTCTCCTCAGTCATGTTTCCGTCTCTCCGCACAGAGAGCTGGTGACACTTGTCTTACCACCAACCCACTGTTTCAGACAGGGCCGGCTCTCCTGTTTGCGACCGTTTCCGACAACAAGGCCATCGACCCCTCATCCCTGGGGCAGCGTGCTGCACTTTCCCAGACATGTTCCTGGGGAGCGCAGTGACAGACGTGTCCCTTTCCTTAAGGCTCTTCCCACAGGCGCAACCGAGCATCTCTGTCAGGCAGCGGGGATGCCCGGGCCAAGATGATTTCGCTCCATGCGGGCTTATTACACCGAGCTGTGGAGACAAGCTCAGGCAAGCAGCAGCCGCATCCCGCAGACCCGACTCTGATTTCCCAAAGAATGCTGTGCTTTCCCAGACGTGATGCCCGGGCAAAGAGGCTTTCGCTGTATGCGGGTTTCTCCCAAAGTGCTGCGGACACTAGGCTAAGGCAACCGGCACGAGCAGCCAAGAGACTGCTATGATTTCGCAGAGGTTTTAAGCTTGCTGCGAACCGCACTTCGCTGCTGCTTCCTCAGCAAGACTTTGGGCGTTCGCTCTGTCGCGTCAGGGATTAAGAGCTGCGGGAGAGCTGGTGCCTCTTGGGCCTTGCTTCCCGGGCTCCATGTTTGCGTCTTGGTTTCACCGTGCCATGCCGAAATAAGCAGATACAGTCACAACCCTGCAGTGGCATGCGTGGCCTAGGATGGCACTCTATGCACACTACTATCTCCCGGTGTAGGCCGGTGCTCTGCCGCTCAGGTGGACTCGGCGACAAGGTCAGGGCCTTCCCCACGGGAGAGGAGAGGCGACAGGATCTCTGCACACCACTCGTGCACTGGGATGGGGAGCAGTGAGGGTCTCTCCCCACTCCTTCCCCGGACATCCCGTGCATCCGCGAACGCTTTCACATCTTGGAGGAAGACGGCATCTGACTGCCCGTTCTTTCAGGGAGCTACTTCTGCGAGATCAGGGTAGGCGCCTGGTGGCAAGCGCATGTCTGCGTCTCGGATAGTTGGCCAGGAACTGCTTTCCCCTTGGGCACAGGGGCCCAGGACAGACATGCCTTCTGCTCAGACTCCTTCCTCTAGTGGAGGAAGCGCCCATGCCCTAGTCTTCCCTTCGTGTCTCCTTCTCACCAGGGTTCCGTCTCTCCGCACAGAGAGCGGGTGACATTAGTCTTACCACCGACCCGCTGTTGCTGACAGGGCTGGCTCTCCTGCTTGCTACCGTTTCTGACAACAAGGCCTACTCCTCTTCCATGGGGCAGCGTGCTGCACCTTCCGCAGACATGCTCCTGGAGAACGCAGTGAGAGATGTGTCCCTTTCCTTAAGGCTCTTCCCACAGTCGCAACCATGCTTCTCTCTCAGGCAGAGGGGATGCACGGTGCAAACAGGATTTCGCTCCATGAGGGTCTATTACACGGTGCTGTGGTGACTAGCTCAGGCAAGCAACCGCAGCCTCCCACAGACCCGACTCTGATTTTCCAAAGAATGCTGTGCTATCCCAGACGTGATACCCGGGCAAAGAGGCTTTCGCTGTATGCGGGTTTCTCCCACCTTGCTGCGAATACTAGGCTAAGGCAAGCAGCAACAGAAGCCAGCGGAACCGACTCTGATTTCTCAGCAAATGCTGGTGCTTTCGCAGAGGCTTTGGGCTTGGAGCCAACAGCACTTCGTCGCTGCTTCCTCAGCAAAGCTTTGGGCGTTCGCTCTTGGGCACCAGGTAAGAAGAGTTGCGGGAGAACTGGTTTCTCTTTGGCTTTGCTTTCCCGGGCTCCATTTTCGCGTCCTGGGTTCAAATTGTCAAGGCAAAATAAGCAGACAGCCTCCAACCTGCAGCAGAGTGCGTGGCCTAGGATGGCACTCTTTGCACACTACCATCACCTGGCGTAGGCGAGGCTTGGCATTTTGCACTGGCGCTAAGGCGGACTCGGGGACAAGTTCTGGGCCTTCCCCACAGGAGAGGAGAGGTGACAGAATCTTTGCACACAAACCGTACACTCGGATCGGGGGGCTGTTGGGGACTTTCCCCACTCCTTCCCCGGACATCCCGTGCATCCGGGAACCCTTTCACATCTTGGAGGAAGACGGCATCTGACTGCCCGTTTTTTCAGGAATGTACTTCTGTGAGTTCAGGGTAGGTGCCTGGTCACAAACTCATATCTGCACCTTGGACAGGTGACCAAGCAGCTGCTTTCCCCTTGGGCCCAGGGGCCCAGGACAGGCATGACTTCTGCCCAGACTCCTTATCAGAGTGCAGCAAGCGCCCCATGTCTAGACTTCCACTAGTGTCTCCTCAGTCATGTTTCCGTCTCTCCGCACAGAGAGCTGGTGACACTTGTCTTACCACCAACCCACTGTTTCAGACAGGGCCGGCTCTCCTGTTTGCGACCGTTTCCGACAACAAGGCCATCGACCCCTCATCCCTGGGGCAGCGTGCTGCACTTTCCCAGACATGTTCCTGGGGAGCGCAGTGACAGACGTGTCCCTTTCCTTAAGGCTCTTCCCACAGGCGCAACCGAGCATCTCTGTCAGGCAGCGGGGATGCCCGGGCCAAGATGATTTCGCTCCATGCGGGCTTATTACACCGAGCTGTGGAGACAAGCTCAGGCAAGCAGCAGCCGCATCCCGCAGACCCGACTCTGATTTCCCAAAGAATGCTGTGCTTTCCCAGACGTGATGCCCGGGCAAAGAGGCTTTCGCTGTATGCGGGTTTCTCCCAAAGTGCTGCGGACACTAGGCTAAGGCAACCGGCACGAGCAGCCAAGAGACTGCTATGATTTCGCAGAGGTTTTAAGCTTGCTGCGAACCGCACTTCGCTGCAGCTTCCTCAGCAAGACTTTGGGCGTTCGCTCTGTCGCGTCAGGGATTAAGAGCTGCGGGAGAGCTGGTGCCTCTTGGGCCTTGCTTCCCGGGCTCCATGTTTGCGTCTTGGTTTCACCGTGCCATGCCGAAATAAGCAGATACAGTCACAACCCTGCAGTGGCATGCGTGGCCTAGGATGGCACTCTATGCACACTACTATCTCCCGGTGTAGGCCGGTGCTCTGCCGCTCAGGTGGACTCGGCGACAAGGTCAGGGCCTTCCCCACGGGAGAGGAGAGGCGACAGGATCTCTGCACACCACTCGTGCACTGGGATGGGGAGCAGTGAGGGTCTCTCCCCACTCCTTCCCCGGACATCCCGTGCATCCGCGAACGCTTTCACATCTTGGAGTAAGACGGCATCTGACTGCCCGTTCTTTCAGGGAGCTACTTCTGCGAGATCAGGGTAGGCGCCTGGTGGCAAGCGCATGTCTGCGTCTGGGATAGTTGGCCAGGAACTGCTTTCCCCTTGAGCCCAGGGGCCCAGGACAGGCATGCCTTCTGCTCAGACTCCTTCCTCCAGTGGAGGAAGCGCCCATGCCCTAGTCTTCCCTTCGTGTCTCCTTCTCACCAGGGTTCCGTCTCTCCGCACAGAGAGCGGGTGACACTAGTCTTACCACCGACCCGCTGTTGCTGACAGGGCTGGCTCTCCTGCTTGCTACCGTTTCCGACAACAAGGCCTACTCCTCTTCCCCGGGGCAGCGTGCTGCACCTTCCGCAGACATGCTCCTGGAGAACGCAGTGAGAGATGTGTCCCTTTCCTTAAGGCTCTTCCCACAGTCGCAACCATGCTTCTCTCTCAGGCAGAGGGGATGCACGGGCAAACAGGATTTCGCTCCATGAGGGTCTATTACACGGTGCTGTGGTGACTAGCTCAGGCAAGCAACCGCAGCCTCCCACAGACCCGACTCTGATTTTCCAAAGAATGCTGTGCTATCCCAGACGTGATACCCGGGCAAAGAGGCTTTCGCTGTATGCGGGTTTCTCCCACCTTGCTGCGAATACTAGGCTAAGGCAAGCAGCAACAGAAGCCAGCAGAACCGACTCTGATTTCTCAGCAAATGCTGGTGCTTTCGCAGAGGCTTTGGGCTTGGAGCCAACAGCACTTCGTCGCTGCTTCCTCAGCAAAGCTTTGGGCGTTCGCTCTTGGGCATCAGGAAAGAAGAGTTGCGGGAGAACTGGTTTCTCTTTGGCTTTGCTTTCCCGGGCTCCATTTTCGCGTCCTGGGTTCAAATCGTCAAGGCAAAATAAGCAGACAGCCTCCAACCTGCAGCAGAGTGCGTGGCCTAGGATGGCACTCTTTGCACACTACCATCACCTGGCGTAGGCGAGGCTTGGCATTTTGCACTGGCGCTAAGGCGGACTCGGGGACAAGTTCTGGGCCTTCCCCACAGGAGAGGAGAGGTGACAGAATCTTTGCACACCAACCGTGCACTCGGATCGGGGGGCTGTTGGGGACTTTCCCCACTCCTTCCCCGGACATCCCGTGCATCCGCGAACCCTTTCACATCTTGGAGGAAGACGGCATCTGACTGCCCGTTTTTTCAGGAATGTACTTCTGTGAGTTCAGGGTAGGTGCCTGGTCACAAACTCATATCTGCACCTTGGACAGGTGACCAAGCAGCTGCTTTCCCCTTGGGCCCAGGGGCCCAGGACAGGCATGACTTCTGCCCAGACTCCTTATCAGAGTGCAGCAAGCGCCCCATGTCTAGACTTCCACTAGTGTCTCCTCAGTCATGTTTCCGTCTCTCCGCACAGAGAGCTGGTGACACTTGCCTTACCACCAACCCACTGTTTCAGACAGGGCCGGCTCTCCTGTATGCGACCGTTTCCGACAACAAGGCCATCGACCCCTCATCCCTGGGGCAGCGTGCTGCACTTTCCCAGACATGTTCCTGGGGAGCGCAGTGACAGACGTGTCCCTTTCCTTAAGGCTCTTCCCACAGGCGCAACCGAGCATCTCTGTCAGGCAGCGGGGATGCCCGGGCCAAGATGATTTCGCTCCATGCGGGATTATTACACCGAGCTGTGGAGACAAGCTCAGGCAAGCAGCAGCCGCATCCCGCGGACCCGACTCTGATTTCCCAAAGAATGCTGTGCTTTCCCAGACGTGATGCCCGGGCAAAGAGGCTTTCGCTGTATGCGGGTTTCTCCCAAAGTGCTGCGGACACTAGGCTAAGGCAACCGGCACGAGCAGCCAAGAGACTGCTATGATTTCACAGAGGTTTTAAGCTTGCTGCGAACCGCACTTCGCTGCTGCTTCCTCAGCAAGACTTTGGGCGTTCGCTCTGTCGCATCAGGGATTAAGAGCTGCGGGAGAGCTGGTGCCTCTTGGGCCTTGCTTCCCGGGCTCCATGTTTGCGTCTTGGTTTCACCGTGCCATGCCGAAATAAGCAGATACAGTCACAACCCTGCAGTGGCATGCGTGGCCTAGGATGGCACTCTATGCACACTACTATCTCCCGGTGTAGGCCGGTGCTCTGCCGCTCAGGTGGACTCGGCGACAAGGTCAGGGCCTTCCCCACGGGAGAGGAGAGGCGACAGGATCTCTGCACACCACTCGTGCACTGGGATGGGGAGCAGTGAGCGTCTCTCCCCACTCCTTCCCCGGACATCCCGTGCATCCGCGAACGCTTTCACATCTTGGAGTAAGACGGCATCTGACTGCCCGTTCTTTCAGGGAGCTACTTCTGCGAGATCAGGGTAGGCGCCTGGTGGCAAGCGCATGTCTGCGTCTGGGATAGTTGGCCAGGAACTGCTTTCCCCTTGAGCCCAGGGGCCCAGGACAGGCATGCCTTCTGCTCAGACTCCTTCCTCCAGTGGAGGAAGCGCCCATGCCCTAGTCTTCCCTTCATGTCTCCTTCTCACCAGGGTTCCGTCTCTCCGCACAGAGAGCGGGTGACACTAGTCTTACCACCGACCCGCTGTTGCTGACAGGGCTGGCTCTCCTGCTTGCTACCGTTTCCGACAACAAGGCCTACTCCTCTTCCCCGGGGCAGCGTGCTGCACCTTCCGCAGACATGCTCCTGGAGAACGCAGTGAGAGATGTGTCCCTTTCCTTAAGGCTCTTCCCACAGTCGCAACCATGCTTCTCTCTCAGGCAGAGGGGATGCACGGGCAAACAGGATTTCGCTCCATGAGGGTCTATTACACGGTGCTGTGGTGACTAGCTCAGGCAAGCAACCGCAGCCTCCCACAGACCCGACTCTGATTTTCCAAAGAATGCTGTGCTATCACAGACGTGATACCCGGGCAAAGAGGCTTTCGCTGTATGCGGGTTTCTCCCACCTTGCTGCGAATACTAGGCTAAGGCAAGCAGCAACAGAAGCCAGCAGAACCGACTCTGATTTCTCAGCAAATGCTGGTGCTTTCGCAGAGGCTTTGGGCTTGGAGCCAACAGCACTTCGTCGCTGCTTCCTCAGCAAAGCTTTGGGCGTTCGCTCTTGGGCATCAGGAAAGAAGAGTTGCGGGAGAACTGGTTTCTCTTTGGCTTTGCTTTCCCGGGCTCCATTTTCGCGTCCTGGGTTCAAATCGTCAAGGCAAAATAAGCAGACAGCCTCCAACCTGCAGCAGAGTGCGTGGCCTAGGATGGCACTCTTTGCACACTACCATCACCTGGCGTAGGCGAGGCTTGGCATTTTGCACTGGCGCTAAGGCGGACTCGGGGACAAGTTCTGGGCCTTCCCCACAGGAGAGGAGAGGTGACAGAATCTTTGCACACCAACCGTGCACTCGGATCGGGGGGCTGTTGGGGACTTTCCCCACTCCTTCCCCGGACATCCCGTGCATCCGCGAACCCTTTCACATCTTGGAGGAAGACGGCATCTGACTGCCCGTTTTTTCAGGAATGTACTTCTGTGAGTTCAGGGTAGGTGCCTGGTCACAAACTCATATCTGCACCTTGGACAGGTGACCAAGCAGCTGCTTTCCCCTTGGGCCCAGGGGCCCAGGACAGGCATGACTTCTGCCCAGACTCCTTATCAGAGTGCAGCAAGCGCCCAATGTCTAGACTTCCACTAGTGTCTCCTCAGTCATGTTTCCGTCTCTCCGCACAGAGAGCTGGTGACACTTGCCTTACCACCAACCCACTGTTTCAGACAGGGCCGGCTCTCCTGTATGCGACCGTTTCCGACAACAAGGCCATCGACCCCTCATCCCTGGGGCAGCGTGCTGCACTTTCCCAGACATGTTCCTGGGGAGCGCAGTGACAGACGTGTCCCTTTCCTTAAGGCTCTTCCCACAGGCGCAACCGAGCATCTCTGTCAGGCAGCGGGGATGCCCGGGCCAAGATGATTTCGCTCCATGCGGGCTTATTACACCGAGCTGTGGAGACAAGCTCAGGCAAGCAGCAGCCGCATCCCGCGGACCCGACTCTGATTTCCCAAAGAATGCTGTGCTTTCCCAGACGTGATGCCCGGGCAAAGAGGCTTTCGCTGTATGCGGGTTTCTCCCAAAGTGCTGCGGACACTAGGCTAAGGCAACCGGCACGAGCAGCCAAGAGACTGCTATGATTTCACAGAGGTTTTAAGCTTGCTGCGAACCGCACTTCGCTGCTGCTTCCTCAGCAAGACTTTGGGCGTTCGCTCTGTCGCGTCAGGGATTAAGAGCTGCGGGAGAGCTGGTGCCTCTTGGGCCTTGCTTCCCGGGCTCCATGTTTGCGTCTTGGTTTCACCGTGCCATGCCGAAATAAGCAGATACAGTCACAACCCTGCAGTGGCATGCGTGGCCTAGGATGGCACTCTATGCACACTACTATCTCCCGGTGTAGGCCGGTGCTCTGCCGCTCAGGTGGACTCGGCGACAAGGTCAGGGCCTTCCCCACGGGAGAGGAGAGGCGACAGGATCTCTGCACACCACTCGTGCACTGGGATGGGGAGCAGTGAGGGTCTCTCCCCACTCCTTCCCCGGACATCCCGTGCATCCGCGAACGCTTTCACATCTTGGAGGAAGACGGCATCTGACTGCCCGTTCTTTCAGGGAGCTACTTCTGCGAGATCAGGGTAGGCGCCTGGTGGCAAGCGCATGTCTGCGTCTGGGATAGTTGGCCAGGAACTGCTTTCCCCTTGAGCCCAGGGGCCCAGGACAGGCATGCCTTCTGCTCAGACTCCTTCCTCCAGTGGAGGAAGCGCCCATGCCCTAGTCTTCCCTTCGTGTCTCCTTCTCACCAGGGTTCCGTCTCTCCGCACAGAGAGCGGGTGACACTAGTCTTACCACCGACCCGCTGTTGCTGACAGGGCTGGCTCTCCTGCTTGCTACCGTTTGCGACAACAAGGCCTGCTCCTCTTCCCCGGGGCAGCGTGCTGCACCTTCCGCAGACATGCTCCTGGAGAACGCAGTGAGAGATGTGTCCCTTTCCTTAAGGCTCTTCCCACAGTCGCAACCATGCTTCTCTCTCAGGCAGAGGGGATGCACGGGCAAACAGGATTTCGCTCCATGAGGGTCTATTACACGGTGCTGTGGTGACTAGCTCAGGCAAGCAACCGCGGCCTCCCACAGACCCGACTCTGATTTTCCAAAGAATGCTGTGCTATCCCAGACGTGATACCCGGGCAAAGAGGCTTTCGCTGTATGCGGGTTTCTCCCACCTTGCTGCGAATACTAGGCTAAGGGAAGCAGCAACAGAAGCCAGCGGAACCCACTCTGATTTCTCAGCAAATGCTGGTGCTTTCGCAGAGGCTTTGGGCTTGGAGCCAACAGCACTTCGTCGCTGCTTCCTCAGCAAAGCTTTGGGCGTTCGCTCTTGGGCATCAGGAAAGAAGAGTTGCGGGAGAACTGGTTTCTCTTTGGCTTTGCTTTCCCGGGCTCCATTTTCGCGTCCTGGGTTCAAATTGTCAAGGCAAAATAAGCAGACAGCCTCCAACCTGCAGCAGAGTGCGTGGCCTAGGATGGCACCCTTTGCACACTACCATCACCTGGCGTAGGCGAGGCTTGGCATTTTGCACTGGCGCTAAGGCGGACTCGGGGACAATTTCTGGGCATTCCCCACAGGAGAGGAGAGGTGACAGAATCTTTGCACACCAACCGTGCACTCGGATCGGGGGGCTGTTGGGGACTTTCCCCACTCCTTCCCCGGACATCCCGTGCATCCGCGAACCCTTTCACATCTTGGAGGAAGACGGCATCTGACTGCCCGTTTTTTCAGGAATGTACTTCTGTGAGTTCAGGGTAGGTGCCTTGTCACAAACTCATATCTGCATCTTGGACAGGTGACCAAGCAGCTGCTTTCCCCTTGGTCACAGGGGCCCAGGACAGGCATGACTTCTGCCCAGACTCCTTATCAGAGTGCAGCAAGCGCCCCATGTCTAGACTTCCACTAGTGTCTCCTCAGTCATGTTTCCGTCTCTCCGCACAGAGAGCTGGTGACACTTGTCTTACCACCAACCCACTGTTTCAGACAGGGCCGGCTCTCCTGTTTGCGACCGTTTCCGACAACAAGGCCATCGACCCCTCATCCCTGGGGCAGCGTGCTGCACTTTCCCAGACATGTTCCTGGGGAGCGCAGTGACAGACGTGTCCCTTTCCTTAAGGCTCTTCCCACAGGCGCAACCGAGCATCTCTGTCAGGCAGCGGGGATGCCCGGGCCAAGATGATTTCGCTCCATGCGGGCTTATTACACCGAGCTGTGGAGACAAGCTCAGGCAAGCAGCAGCCGCATCCCGCAGACCCGAATCTGATTTCCCAAAGAATGCTGTGCTTTCCCAGACGTGATGCCCGGACAAAGAGGCTTTCGCTGTATGCGGGTTTCTCCCAAAGTGCTGCGGACACTAGGCTAAGGCAACCGGCACGAGCAGCCAAGAGACTGCTATGATTTCGCAGAGGATTTAAGCTTGCTGCGAACCGCACTTCGCTGCTGCTTCCTCAGCAAGACTTTGGGCGTTCGCTCTGTCGCGTCAGGGATTAAGAGCTGCGGGAGAGCTGGTGCCTCTTGGGCCTTGCTTCCCGGGCTCCATGTTTGCGTCTTGGTTTCACCGTGCCATGCCGAAATAAGCAGATACAGTCACAACCCTGCAGTGGCATGCGTGGCCTAGGATGGCACTCTATGCACACTACTATCTCCCGGTGTAGGCCGGTGCTCTGCCGCTCAGGTGGACTCGGCGACAAGGTCAGGGCCTTCCCCACGGGAGAGGAGAGGCGACAGGATCTCTGCACACCACTCGTGCACTGGGATGGGGAGCAGTGAGCGTCTCTCCCCACTCCTTCCCCGGACATCCCGTGCATCCGCGAACGCTTTCACATCTTGGAGTAAGACGGCATCTGACTGCCCGTTCTTTCAGGGAGCTACTTCTGCGAGATCAGGGTAGGCGCCTGGTGGCAAGCGCATGTCTGCGTCTGGGATAGTTGGCCAGGAACTGCTTTCCCCTTGAGCCCAGGGGCCCAGGACAGGCATGCCTTCTGCTCAGACTCCTTCCTCCAGTGGAGGAAGCGCCCATGCCCTAGTCTTCCCTTCATGTCTCCTTCTCACCAGGGTTCCGTCTCTCCGCACAGAGAGCGGGTGACACTAGTCTTACCACCGACCCGCTGTTGCTGACAGGGCTGGCTCTCCTGCTTGCTACCGTTTCCGACAACAAGGCCTACTCCTCTTCCCCGGGGCAGCGTGCTGCACCTTCCGCAGACATGCTCCTGGAGAACGCAGTGAGAGATGTGTCCCTTTCCTTAAGGCTCTTCCCACAGTCGCAACCATGCTTCTCTCTCAGGCAGAGGGGATGCACGGGCAAACAGGATTTCGCTCCATGAGGGTCTATTACACGGTGCTGTGGTGACTAGCTCAGGCAAGCAACCGCAGCCTCCCACAGACCCGACTCTGATTTTCCAAAGAATGCTGTGCTATCCCAGACGTGATACCCGGGCAAAGAGGCTTTCGCTGTATGCGGGTTTCTCCCACCTTGCTGCGAATACTAGGCTAAGGCAAGCAGCAACAGAAGCCAGCAGAACCGACTCTGATTTCTCAGCAAATGCTGGTGCTTTCGCAGAGGCTTTGGGCTTGGAGCCAACAGCACTTCGTCGCTGCTTCCTCAGCAAAGCTTTGGGCGTTCGCTCTTGGGCATCAGGAAAGAAGAGTTGCGGGAGAACTGGTTTCTCTTTGGCTTTGCTTTCCCGGGCTCCATTTTCGCGTCCTGGGTTCAAATCGTCAAGGCAAAATAAGCAGACAGCCTCCAACCTGCAGCAGAGTGCGTGGCCTAGGATGGCACTCTTTGCACACTACCATCACCTGGCGTAGGCGAGGCTTGGCATTTTGCACTGGCGCTAAGGCGGACTCGGGGACAAGTTCTGGGCCTTCCCCACAGGAGAGGAGAGGTGACAGAATCTTTGCACACCAACCGTGCACTCGGATCGGGGGGCTGTTGGGGACTTTCCCCACTCCTTCCCCGGACATCCCGTGCATCAGCGAACCCTTTCACATCTTGGAGGAAGACGGCATCTGACTGCCCGTTTTTTCAGGAATGTACTTCTGTGAGTTCAGGGTAGGTGCCTGGTCACAAACTCATATCTGCACCTTGGACAGGTGACCAAGCAGCTGCTTTCCCCTTGGGCCCAGGGGCCCAGGACAGGCATGACTTCTGCCCAGACTCCTTATCAGAGTGCAGCAAGCGCCCCATGTCTAGACTTCCACTAGTGTCTCCTCAGTCATGTTTCCGTCTCTCCGCACAGAGAGCTGGTGACACTTGCCTTACCACCAACCCACTGTTTCAGACAGGGCCGGCTCTCCTGTATGCGACCGTTTCCGACAACAAGGCCATCGACCCCTCATCCCTGGGGCAGCGTGCTGCACTTTCCCAGACATGTTCCTGGGGAGCGCAGTGACAGACGTGTCCCTTTCCTTAAGGCTCTTCCCACAGGCGCAACCGAGCATCTCTGTCAGGCAGCGGGGATGCCCGGGCCAAGATGATTTCGCTCCATGCGGGCTTATTACACCGAGCTGTGGAGACAAGCTCAGGCAAGCAGCAGCCGCATCCCGCGGACCCGAATCTGATTTCCCAAAGAATGCTGTGCTTTCCCAGACGTGATGCCCGGGCAAAGAGGCTTTCGCTGTATGCGGGTTTCTCCCAAAGTGCTGCGGACACTAGGCTAAGGCAACCGGCACGAGCAGCCAAGAGACTGCTATGATTTCACAGAGGTTTTAAGCTTGCTGCGAACCGCACTTCGCTGCTGCTTCCTCAGCAAGACTTTGGGCGTTCGCTCTGTCGCGTCAGGGATTAAGAGCTGCGGGAGAGCTGGTGCCTCTTGGGCCTTGCTTCCCGGGCTCCATGTTTGCGTCTTGGTTTCACCGTGCCATGCCGAAATAAGCAGATACAGTCACAACCCTGCAGTGGCATGCGTGGCCTAGGATGGCACTCTATGCACACTACTATCTCCCGGTGTAGGCCGGTGCTCTGCCGCTCAGGTGGACTCGGCGACAAGGTCAGGGCCTTCCCCACGGGAGAGGAGAGGCGACAGGATCTCTGCACACCACTCGTGCACTGGGATGGGGAGCAGTGAGCGTCTCTCCCCACTCCTTCCCCGGACATCCCGTGCATCCGCGAACGCTTTCACATCTTGGAGGAAGACGGCATCTGACTGCCCGTTCTTTCAGGGAGCTACTTCTGCGAGATCAGGGTAGGCGCCTGGTGGCAAGCGCATGTCTGCGTCTGGGATAGTTGGCCAGGAACTGCTTTCCCCTTGAGCCCAGGGGCCCAGGACAGGCATGCCTTCTGCTCAGACTCCTTCCTCCAGTGGAGGAAGCGCCCATGCCCTAGTCTTCCCTTCGTGTCTCCTTCTCACCAGGGTTCCGTCTCTCCGCACAGAGAGCGGGTGACACTAGTCTTACCACCGACCCGCTGTTGCTGACAGGGCTGGCTCTCCTGCTTGCTACCGTTTGCGACAACAAGGCCTACTCCTCTTCCCCGGGGCAGCGTGCTGCACCTTCCGCAGACATGCTCCTGGAGAACGCAGTGAGAGATGTGTCCCTTTCCTTAAGGCTCTTCCCACAGTCGCAACCATGCTTCTCTCTCAGGCAGAGGGGATGCACGGGCAAACAGGATTTCGCTCCATGAGGGTCTATTACACGGTGCTGTGGTGACTAGCTCAGGCAAGCAACCGCGGCCTCCCACAGACCCGACTCTGATTTTCCAAAGAATGCTGTGCTATCCCAGACGTGATACCCGGGCAAAGAGGCTTTCGCTGTATGCGGGTTTCTCCCACCTTGCTGCGAATACTAGGCTAAGGGAAGCAGCAACAGAAGCCAGCGGAACCCACTCTGATTTCTCAGCAAATGCTGGTGCTTTCGCAGAGGCTTTGGGCTTGGAGCCAACAGCACTTCGTCACTGCTTCCTCAGCAAAGCTTTGGGCGTTCGCTCTTGGGCATCAGGAAAGAAGAGTTGCGGGAGAACTGGTTTCTCTTTGGCTTTGCTTTCCCGGGCTCCATTTTCGCGTCCTGGGTTCAAATTGTCAAGGCAAAATAAGCAGACAGCCTCCAACCTGCAGCAGAGTGCGTGGCCTAGGATGGCACCCTTTGCACACTACCATCACCTGGCGTAGGCGAGGCTTGGCATTTTGCACTGGCGCTAAGGCGGACTCGGGGACAATTTCTGGGCATTCCCCACAGGAGAGGAGAGGTGACAGAATCTTTGCACACCAACCGTGCACTCGGATCGAGGGGCTGTTGGGGACTTTCCCCACTCCTTCCCCGGACATCCCGTGCATCCGCGAACCCTTTCACATCTTGGAGGAAGACGGCATCTGACTGCCCGTTTTTTCAGGAATGTACTTCTGTGAGTTCAGGGTAGGTGCCTTGTCACAAACTCATATCTGCATCTTGGACAGGTGACCAAGCAGCTGCTTTCCCCTTGGTCACAGGGGCCCAGGACAGGCATGACTTCTGCCCAGACTCCTTATCAGAGTGCAGCAAGCGCCCCATGTCTAGACTTCCACTAGTGTCTCCTCAGTCATGTTTCCGTCTCTCCGCACAGAGAGCTGGTGACACTTGTCTTACCACCAACCCACTGTTTCAGACAGGGCCGGCTCTCCTGTTTGCGACCGTTTCCGACAACAAGGCCATCGACCCCTCATCCCTGGGGCAGCGTGCTGCACTTTCCCAGACATGTTCCTGGGGAGCGCAGTGACAGACGTGTCCCTTTCCTTAAGGCTCTTCCCACAGGCGCAACCGAGCATCTCTGTCAGGCAGCGGGGATGCCCGGGCCAAGATGATTTCGCTCCATGCGGGCTTATTACACCGAGCTGTGGAGACAAGCTCAGGCAAGCAGCAGCCGCATCCCGCAGACCCGAATCTGATTTCCCAAAGAATGCTGTGCTTTCCCAGACGTGATGCCCGGACAAAGAGGCTTTCGCTGTATGCGGGTTTCTCCCAAAGTGCTGCGGACACTAGGCTAAGGCAACCGGCACGAGCAGCCAAGAGACTGCTATGATTTCGCAGAGGATTTAAGCTTGCTGCGAACCGCACTTCGCTGCTGCTTCCTCAGCAAGACTTTGGGCGTTCGCTCTGTCGCGTCAGGGATTAAGAGCTGCGGGAGAGCTGGTGCCTCTTGGGCCTTGCTTCCCGGGCTCCATGTTTGCGTCTTGGTTTCACCGTGCCATGCCGAAATAAGCAGATACAGTCACAACCCTGCAGTGGCATGCGTGGCCTAGGATGGCACTCTATGCACACTACTATCTCCCCGTGTAGGCCGGTGCTCTGCCGCTCAGGTGGACTCGGCGACAAGGTCAGGGCCTTCCCCACGGGAGAGGAGAGGCGACAGGATCTCTGCACACCACTCGTGCACTGGGATGGGGAGCAGTGAGGGTCTCTCCACACTCCTTCCCCGGACATCCCGTGCATCCGCGAACGCTTTCACATCTTGGAGGAAGACGGCATCTGAATGCCCGTTCTTTCAGGGAGCTACTTCTGCGAGATCAGGGTAGGCGCCTGGTGGCAAGCGCATGTCTGCGTCTGGGATAGTTGGCCAGGAACTGCTTTCCCCTTGAGCCCAGGGGCCCAGGACAGGCATGCCTTCTGCTCAGACTCCTTCCTCCAGTGGAGGAAGCGCCCATGCCCTAGTCTTCCCTTCGTGTCTCCTTCTCACCAGGGTTCCGTCTCTCCGCACAGAGAGCGGGTGACACTAGTCTTACCACCGACCCGCTGTTGCTGACAGGGCTGGCTCTCCTGCTTGCTACCGTTTCCGACAACATGGCCTACTCCTCTTCCCCGGGGCAGCGTGCTGCACCTTCCGCAGACATGCTCCTGGAGAACGCAGTGAGAGATGTGTCCCTTTCCTTAAGGCTCTTCCCACAGTCGCAACCATGCTTCTCTCTCAGGCAGAGGGGATGCACGGGCAAACAGGATTTCGCTCCATGAGGGTCTATTACACGGTGCTGTGGTGACTAGCTCAGGCAAGCAACGGCGGCCTCCCACAGACCCGACTCTGATTTTCCAAAGAATTCTGTGCTATCCCAGTCGTGATACCCGGGCAAAGAGGCTTTCGCTGTATGCGGGTTTCTCCCACCTTGCTGCGAATACTAGGCTAAGGCAAGCAGCAACAGAAGCCAGCAGAACCGACTCTGATTTCTCAGCAAATGCTGGTGCTTTCGCAGAGGCTTTGGGCTTGGAGCCAACAGCACTTCGTCGCTGCTTCCTCAGCAAAGCTTTGGGCGTTCGCTCTTGGGCATCAGGAAAGAAGAGTTGCGGGAGAACTGGTTTCTCTTTGGCTTTGCTTTCCCGGGCTCCATTTTCGCGTCCTGGGTTCAAATCGTCAAGGCAAAATAAGCAGACAGCCTCCAACCTGCAGCAGAGTGCGTGGCCTAGGATGGCACTCTTTGCACACTACCATCACCTGGCGTAGGCGAGGCTTGGCATTTTGCACTGGCGCTAAGGCGGACTCGGGGACAAGTTCTGGGCCTTCCCCACAGGAGAGGAGAGGTGACAGAATCTTTGCACACCAACCGTGCACTCGGATCGGGGGGCTGTTGGGGACTTTCCCCACTCCTTCCCTGGACATCCCGTGCATCCGCGAACCCTTTCACATCTTGGAGGAAGACGGCATCTGACTGCCCGTTTTTTCAGGAATGTACTTCTGTGAGTTCAGGGTAGGTGCCTGGTCACAAACTCATATCTGCACCTTGGACAGGTGACCAAGCAGCTGCTTTCCCCTTGGGCCCAGGGGCCCAGGACAGGCATGCCTTCTGCTCAGACTCCTTCCTCTAGTGGAGGAAGAGCCCATGCCCTAGTCTTCCCTTCGTGTCTCCTTCTCACCAGGGTTCCGTCTCTCCGCACAGAGAGCTGGTGACACTTGTCTTACCACCAACCCACTGTTTCAGACAGGGCCGGCTCTCCTGTTTGCGACCGTTTCCGACAACAAGGCCATCGACCCCTCATCCCTGGGGCAGCGTGCTGCACTTTCCCAGACATGTTCCTGGGGAGCGCAGTGACAGACGTGTCCCTTTCCTTAAGGCTCTTCCCACAGGCGCAACCGAGCATCTCTGTCAGGCAGCGGGGATGCCCGGGCCAAGATGATTTCGCTCCATGCGGGCTTATTACACCGAGCTGTGGAGACAAGCTCAGGCAAGCAGCAGCCGCATCCCGCAGACCCGACTCTGATTTCCCAAAGAATGCTGTGCTTTCCCAGACGTGATGCCCGGGCAAAGAGGCTTTCGCTGTATGCGGGTTTCTCCCAAAGTGCTGCGGACACTAGGCTAAGGCAACCGGCACGAGCAGCCAAGAGACTGCTATGATTTCGCAGAGGTTTTAAGCTTGCTGCGAACCGCACTTCGCTGCTGCTTCCTCAGCAAGACTTTGGGCGTTCGCTCTGTCGCGTCAGGGATTAAGAGCTGCGGGAGAGCTGGTGCCTCTTGGGCCTTGCTTCCCGGGCTCCATGTTTGCGTCTTGGTTTCACCGTGCCATGCCGAAATAAGCAGATACAGTCACAACCCTGCAGTGGCATGCGTGGCCTAGGATGGCACTCTATGCACACTACTATCTCCCGGTGTAGGCCGGTGCTCTGCCGCTCAGGTGGACTCGGCGACAAGGTCAGGGCCTTCCCCACGGGAGAGGAGAGGCGACAGGATCTCTGCACACCACTCGTGCACTGGGATGGGGAGCAGTGAGGGTCTCTCCACACTCCTTCCCCGGACATCCCGTGCATCCGCGAACGCTTTCACATCTTGGAGGAAGACGGCATCTGACTGCCCGTTCTTTCAGGGAGCTACTTCTGCGAGATCAGGGTAGGCGCCTGGTGGCAAGCGCATGTCTGCGTCTGGGATAGTTGGCCAGGAACTGCTTTCCCCTTGAGCCCAGGGGCCCAGGACAGGCATGCCTTCTGCTCAGACTCCTTCCTCCAGTGGAGGAAGCGCCCATGCCCTAGTCTTCCCTTCGTGTCTCCTTCTCACCAGGGTTCCGTCTCTCCGCACAGAGAGCGGGTGACACTAGTCTTACCACCGACCCGCTGTTGCTGACAGGGCTGGCTCTCCTGCTTGCTACCGTTTGCGACAACAAGGCCTACTCCTCTTCCCCGGGGCAGCGTGCTGCACCTTCCGCAGACATGCTCCTGGAGAACGCAGTGAGAGATGTGTCCCTTTCCTTAAGGCTCTTCCCACAGTCGCAACCATGCTTCTCTCTCAGGCAGAGGGGATGCACGGGCAAACAGGATTTCGCTCCATGAGGGTCTATTACACGGTGCTGTGGTGACTAGCTCAGGCAAGCAACCGCAGCCTCCCACAGACCCGACTCTGATTTTCCAAAGAATGCTGTGCTATCCCAGACGTGATACCCGGGCAAAGAGGCTTTCGCTGTATGCGGGTTTCTCCCACCTTGCTGCGAATACTAGGCTATGGCAAGCAGCAACAGAACCCAGCGGAACCGACTCTGATTTCTCAGCAAATGCTGGTGCTTTCGCAGAGGCTTTGGGCTTGGAGCCAACAGCACTTCGTCGCTGCTTCCTCAGCAAAGCTTTGGGCGTTCGCTCTTGGGCATCAGGAAAGAAGAGTTGCGGGAGAACTGGTTTCTCTTTGGCTTTGCTTTCCCGGGCTCCATTTTCGCGTCCTGGGTTCAAATCGTCAAGGCAAAATAAGCAGACAGCCTCCAACCTGCAGCAGAGTGCGTGGCCTAGGATGGCACTCTTTGCACACTACCATCACCTGGCGTAGGCGAGGCTTGGCATTTTGCACTGGCGCTAAGGCGGACTCGGGGACAAGTTCTGGGCCTTCCCCACAGGAGAGGAGAGGTGACAGAATCTTTGCACACCAACCGTGCACTCGGATCGGGGGGCTGTTGGGGACTTTCCCCACTCCTTCCCCGGACATCCCGTGCATCCGCGAACCCTTTCACATCTTGGAGGAAGACGGCATCTGACTGCCCGTTTTTTCAGGAATGTACTTCTGTGAGTTCAGGGTAGGTGCCTGGTCACAAACTCATATCTGCACCTTGGACAGGTGACCAAGCAGCTGCTTTCCCCTTGGGCCCAGGGGCCCAGGACAGGCATGACTTCTGCCCAGACTCCTTATCAGAGTGCAGCAAGCGCCCAATGTCTAGACTTCCACTAGTGTCTCCTCAGTCATGTTTCCGTCTCTCCGCACAGAGAGCTGGTGACACTTGCCTTACCACCAACCCACTGTTTCAGACAGGGCCGGCTCTCCTGTATGCGACCGTTTCCGACAACAAGGCCATCGACCCCTCATCCCTGGGGCAGCGTGCTGCACTTTCCCAGACATGTTCCTGGGGAGCGCAGTGACAGACGTGTCCCTTTCCTTAAGGCTCTTCCCACAGGCGCAACCGAGCATCTCTGTCAGGCAGCGGGGATGCCCGGGCCAAGATGATTTCGCTCCATGCGGGCTTATTACACCGAGCTGTGGAGACAAGCTCAGGCAAGCAGCAGCCGCATCCCGCGGACCCGACTCTGATTTCCCAAAGAATGCTGTGCTTTCCCAGACGTGATGCCCGGGCAAAGAGGCTTTCGCTGTATGCGGGTTTCTCCCAAAGTGCTGCGGACACTAGGCTAAGGCAACCGGCACGAGCAGCCAAGAGACTGCTATGATTTCACAGAGGTTTTAAGCTTGCTGCGAACCGCACTTCGCTGCTGCTTCCTCAGCAAGACTTTGGGCGTTCGCTCTGTCGCGTCAGGGATTAAGAGCTGCGGGAGAGCTGGTGCCTCTTGGGCCTTGCTTCCCGGGCTCCATGTTTGCGTCTTGGTTTCACCGTGCCATGCCGAAATAAGCAGATACAGTCACAACCCTGCAGTGGCATGCGTGGCCTAGGATGGCACTCTATGCACACTACTATCTCCCGGTGTAGGCCGGTGCTCTGCCGCTCAGGTGGACTCGGCGACAAGGTCAGGGCCTTCCCCACGGGAGAGGAGAGGCGACAGGATCTCTGCACACCACTCGTGCACTGGGATGGGGAGCAGTGAGGGTCTCTCCACACTCCTTCCACGGACATCCCGTGCATCCGCGAACGCTTTCACATCTTGGAGGAAGACGGCATCTGACTGCCCGTTCTTTCAGGGAGCTACTTCTGCGAGATCAGGGTAGGCGCCTGGTGGCAAGCGCATGTCTGCGTCTGGGATAGTTGGCCAGGAACTGCTTTCCCCTTGAGCCCAGGGGCCCAGGACAGGCATGCCTTCTGCTCAGACTCCTTCCTCCAGTGGAGGAAGCGCCCATGCCCTAGTCTTCCCTTCGTGTCTCCTTCTCACCAGGGTTCCGTCTCTCCGCACAGAGAGCGGGTGACACTAGTCTTACCACCGACCCGCTGTTGCTGACAGGGCTGGCTCTCCTGCTTGCTACCGTTTGCGACAACAAGGCCTACTCCTCTTCCCCGGGGCAGCGTGCTGCACCTTCCGCAGACATGCTCCTGGAGAACGCAGTGAGAGATGTGTCCCTTTCCTTAAGGCTCTTCCCACAGTCGCAACCATGCTTCTCTCTCAGGCAGAGGGGATGCACGGGCAAACAGGATTTCGCTCCATGAGGGTCTATTACACGGTGCTGTGGTGACTAGCTCAGGCAAGCAACCGCGGCCTCCCACAGACCCGACTCTGATTTTCCAAAGAATGCTGTGCTATCCCAGACGTGATACCCGGGCAAAGAGGCTTTCGCTGTATGCGGGTTTCTCCCACCTTGCTGCGAATACTAGGCTAAGGGAAGCAGCAACAGAAGCCAGCGGAACCCACTCTGATTTCTCAGCAAATGCTGGTGCTTTCGCAGAGGCTTTGGGCTTGGAGCCAACAGCACTTCGTCGCTGCTTCCTCAGCAAAGCTTTGGGCGTTCGCTCTTGGGCATCAGGAAAGAAGAGTTGCGGGAGAACTGGTTTCTCTTTGGCTTTGCTTTCCCGGGCTCCATTTTCGCGTCCTGGGTTCAAATTGTCAAGGCAAAATAAGCAGACAGCCTCCAACCTGCAGCAGAGTGCGTGGCCTAGGATGGCACCCTTTGCACACTACCATCACCTGGCGTAGGCGAGGCTTGGCATTTTGCACTGGCGCTAAGGCGGACTCGGGGACAATTTCTGGGCATTCCCCACAGGAGAGGAGAGGTGACAGAATCTTTGCACACCAACCGTGCACTCGGATCGGGGGGCTGTTGGGGACTTTCCCCACTCCTTCCCCGGACATCCCGTGCATCCGCGAACCCTTTCACATCTTGGAGGAAGACGGCATCTGACTGCCCGTTTTTTCAGGAATGTACTTCTGTGAGTTCAGGGTAGGTGCCTTGTCACAAACTCATATCTGCATCTTGGACAGGTGACCAAGCAGCTGCTTTCCCCTTGGTCACAGGGGCCCAGGACAGGCATGACTTCTGCCCAGACTCCTTATCAGAGTGCAGCAAGCGCCCCATGTCTAGACTTCCACTAGTGTCTCCTCAGTCATGTTTCCGTCTCTCCGCACAGAGAGCTGGTGACACTTGTCTTACCACCAACCCACTGTTTCAGACAGGGCCGGCTCTCCTGTTTGCGACCGTTTCCGACAACAAGGCCATCGACCCCTCATCCCTGGGGCAGCGTGCTGCACTTTCCCAGACATGTTCCTGGGGAGCGCAGTGACAGACGTGTCCCTTTCCTTAAGGCTCTTCCCACAGGCGCAACCGAGCATCTCTGTCAGGCAGCGGGGATGCCCGGGCCAAGATGATTTCGCTCCATGCGGGCTTATTACACCGAGCTGTGGAGACAAGCTCAGGCAAGCAGCAGCCGCATCCCGCAGACCCGAATCTGATTTCCCAAAGAATGCTGTGCTTTCCCAGACGTGATGCCCGGACAAAGAGGCTTTCGCTGTATGCGGGTTTCTCCCAAAGTGCTGCGGACACTAGGCTAAGGCAACCGGCACGAGCAGCCAAGAGACTGCTATGATTTCGCAGAGGATTTAAGTTTGCTGCGAACCGCACTTCGCTGCTGCTTCCTCAGCAAGACTTTGGGCGTTCGCTCTGTCGCGTCAGGGATTAAGAGCTGCGGGAGAGCTGGTGCCTCTTGGGCCTTGCTTCCCGGGCTCCATGTTTGCGTCTTGGTTTCACCGTGCCATGCCGAAATAAGCAGATACAGTCACAACCCTGCAGTGGCATGCGTGGCCTAGGATGGCACTCTATGCACACTACTATCTCCCCGTGTAGGCCGGTGCTCTGCCGCTCAGGTGGACTCGGCGACAAGGTCAGGGCCTTCCCCACGGGAGAGGAGAGGCGACAGGATCTCTGCACACCACTCGTGCACTGGGATGGGGAGCAGTGAGGGTCTCTCCACACTCCTTCCCCGGACATCCCGTGCATCCGCGAACGCTTTCACATCTTGGAGGAAGACGGCATCTGAATGCCCGTTCTTTCAGGGAGCTACTTCTGCGAGATCAGGGTAGGCGCCTGGTGGCAAGCGCATGTCTGCGTCTGGGATAGTTGGCCAGGAACTGCTTTCCCCTTGAGCCCAGGGGCCCAGGACAGGCATGCCTTCTGCTCAGACTCCTTCCTCCAGTGGAGGAAGCGCCCATGCCCTAGTCTTCCCTTCGTGTCTCCTTCTCACCAGGGTTCCGTCTCTCCGCACAGAGAGCGGGTGACACTAGTCTTACCACCGACCCGCTGTTGCTGACAGGGCTGGCTCTCCTGCTTGCTACCGTTTCCGACAACATGGCCTACTCCTCTTCCCCGGGGCAGCGTGCTGCACCTTCCGCAGACATGCTCCTGGAGAACGCAGTGAGAGATGTGTCCCTTTCCTTAAGGCTCTTCCCACAGTCGCAACCATGCTTCTCTCTCAGGCAGAGGGGATGCACGGGCAAACAGGATTTCGCTCCATGAGGGTCTATTACACGGTGCTGTGGTGACTAGCTCAGGCAAGCAACCGCGGCCTCCCACAGACCCGACTCTGATTTTCCAAAGAATGCTGTGCTATCCCAGTCGTGATACCCGGGCAAAGAGGCTTTCGCTGTATGCGGGTTTCTCCCACCTTGCTGCGAATACTAGGCTAAGGCAAGCAGCAACAGAAGCCAGCAGAACCGACTCTGATTTCTCAGCAAATGCTGGTGCTTTCGCAGAGGCTTTGGGCTTGGAGCCAACAGCACTTCGTCGCTGCTTCCTCAGCAAAGCTTTGGGCGTTCGCTCTTGGGCATCAGGAAAGAAGAGTTGCGGGAGAACTGGTTTCTCTTTGGCTTTGCTTTCCCGGGCTCCATTTTCGCGTCCTGGGTTCAAATCGTCAAGGCAAAATAAGCAGACAGCCTCCAACCTGCAGCAGAGTGCGTGGCCTAGGATGGCACTCTTTGCACACTACCATCACCTGGCGTAGGCGAGGCTTGGCATTTTGCACTGGCGCTAAGGCGGACTCGGGGACAAGTTCTGGGCCTTCCCCACAGGAGAGGAGAGGTGACAGAATCTTTGCACACCAACCGTGCACTCGGATCGGGGGGCTGTTGGGGACTTTCCCCACTCCTTCCCCGGACATCCCGTGCATCCGCGAACCCTTTCACATCTTGGAGGAAGACGGCATCTGACTGCCCGTTTTTTCAGGAATGTACTTCTGTGAGTTCAGGGTAGGTGCCTGGTCACAAACTCATATCTGCACCTTGGACAGGTGACCAAGTAGCTGCTTTCCCCTTGGTCACAGGGGCCCAGGACAGGCATGACTTCTGCCCAGACTCCTTATCAGAGTGCAGCAAGCGCCCCATGTCTAGACTTCCACTAGTGTCTCCTCAGTCATGTTTCCGTCTCTCCGCACAGAGAGCTGGTGATACTTGCCTTACCACCAACCCACTGTTTCAGACAGGGCCGGCTCTCCTGTTTGCGACCGTTTCCGACAACAAGGCCATCGACCCCTCATCCCTGGGGCAGCGTGCTGCACTTTCCCAGACATGTTCCTGGGGAGCGCAGTGACAGACGTGTCCCTTTCCTTATGGCTCTTCCCACAGGCGCAACCGAGCATCTCTGTCAGGCAGCGGGGATGCCCGGGCCAAGATGATTTCGCTCCATGCGGGCTTATTACACCGAGCTGTGGAGACAAGCTCAGGCAAGCAGCAGCCGCATCCCGCAGACCCGACTCTGATTTCCCAAAGAATGCTGTGCTTTCCCAGACGTGATGCCCGGGCAAAGAGGCTTTCGCTGTATGCGGGTTTCTCCCAAAGTGCTGCGGACACTAGGCTAAGGCAACCGGCACGAGCAGCCAAGAGACTGCTATGATTTCGCAGAGGTTTTAAGCTTGCTGCGAACCGCACTTCGCTGCTGCTTCCTCAGCAAGACTTTGGGCGTTCGCTCTGTCGCGTCAGGGATTAAGAGCTGCGGGAGAGCTGGTGCCTCTTGGGCCTTGCTTCCCGGGCTCCATGTTTGCGTCTTGGTTTCACCGTGCCATGCCGAAATAAGCAGATACAGTCACAACCCTGCAGTGGCATGCGTGGCCTAGGATGGCACTCTATGCACACTACTATCTCCCGGTGTAGGCCGGTGCTCTGCCGCTCAGGTGGACTCGGCGACAAGGTCAGGGCCTTCCCCACGGGAGAGGAGAGGCGACAGGATCTCTGCACACCACTCGTGCACTGGGATGGGGAGCAGTGAGGGTCTCTCCACACTCCTTCCCCGGACATCCCGTGCATCCGCGAACGCTTTCACATCTTGGAGGAAGACGGCATCTGACTGCCCGTTCTTTCAGGGAGCTACTTCTGCGAGATCAGGGTAGGCGCCTGGTGGCAAGCGCATGTCTGCGTCTGGGATAGTTGGCCAGGAACTGCTTTCCCCTTGAGCCCAGGGGCCCAGGACAGGCATGCCTTCTGCTCAGACTCCTTCCTCCAGTGGAGGAAGCGCCCATGCCCTAGTCTTCCCTTCGTGTCTCCTTCTCACCAGGGTTCCGTCTCTCCGCACAGAGAGCGGGTGACACTAGTCTTACCACCGACCCGCTGTTGCTGACAGGGCTGGCTCTCCTGCTTGCTACCGTTTGCGACAACAAGGCCTACTCCTCTTCCCCGGGGCAGCGTGCTGCACCTTCCGCAGACATGCTCCTGGAGAACGCAGTGAGAGATGTGTCCCTTTCCTTAAGGCTCTTCCCACAGTCGCAACCATGCTTCTCTCTCAGGCAGAGGGGATGCACGGGCAAACAGGATTTCGCTCCATGAGGGTCTATTACACGGTGCTGTGGTGACTAGCTCAGGCAAGCAACCGCAGCCTCCCACAGACCCGACTCTGATTTTCCAAAGAATGCTGTGCTATCCCAGACGTGATACCCGGGCAAAGAGGCTTTCGCTGTATGCGGGTTTCTCCCACCTTGCTGCGAATACTAGGCTATGGCAAGCAGCAACAGAACCCAGCGGAACCGACTCTGATTTCTCAGCAAATGCTGGTGCTTTCGCAGAGGCTTTGGGCTTGGAGCCAACAGCACTTCGTCGCTGCTTCCTCAGCAAAGCTTTGGGCGTTCGCTCTTGGGCATCAGGAAAGAAGAGTTGCGGGAGAACTGGTTTCTCTTTGGCTTTGCTTTCCCGGGCTCCATTTTCGCGTCCTGGGTTCAAATCGTCAAGGCAAAATAAGCAGACAGCCTCCAACCTGCAGCAGAGTGCGTGGCCTAGGATGGCACTCTTTGCACACTACCATCACCTGGCGTAGGCGAGGCTTGGCATTTTGCACTGGCGCTAAGGCGGACTCGGGGACAAGTTCTGGGCCTTCCCCACAGGAGAGGAGAGGTGACAGAATCTTTGCACACCAACCGTGCACTCGGATCGGGGGGCTGTTGGGGACTTTCCCCACTCCTTCCCCGGACATCCCGTGCATCCGCGAACCCTTTCACATCTTGGAGGAAGACGGCATCTGACTGCCCGTTTTTTCAGGAATGTACTTCTGTGAGTTCAGGGTAGGTGCCTGGTCACAAACTCATATCTGCACCTTGGACAGGTGACCAAGCAGCTGCTTTCCCCTTGGGCCCAGGGGCCCAGGACAGGCATGACTTCTGCCCAGACTCCTTATCAGAGTGCAGCAAGCGCCCAATGTCTAGACTTCCACTAGTGTCTCCTCAGTCATGTTTCCGTCTCTCCGCACAGAGAGCTGGTGACACTTGCCTTACCACCAACCCACTGTTTCAGACAGGGCCGGCTCTCCTGTATGCGACCGTTTCCGACAACAAGGCCATCGACCCCTCATCCCTGGGGCAGCGTGCTGCACTTTCCCAGACATGTTCCTGGGGAGCGCAGTGACAGACGTGTCCCTTTCCTTAAGGCTCTTCCCACAGGCGCAACCGAGCATCTCTGTCAGGCAGCGGGGATGCCCGGGCCAAGATGATTTCGCTCCATGCGGGCTTATTACACCGAGCTGTGGAGACAAGCTCAGGCAAGCAGCAGCCGCATCCCGCGGACCCGACTCTGATTTCCCAAAGAATGCTGTGCTTTCCCAGACGTGATGCCCGGGCAAAGAGGCTTTCGCTGTATGCGGGTTTCTCCCAAAGTGCTGCGGACACTAGGCTAAGGCAACCGGCACGAGCAGCCAAGAGACTGCTATGATTTCACAGAGGTTTTAAGCTTGCTGCGAACCGCACTTCGCTGCTGCTTCCTCAGCAAGACTTTGGGCGTTCGCTCTGTCGCGTCAGGGATTAAGAGCTGCGGGAGAGCTGGTGCCTCTTGGGCCTTGCTTCCCGGGCTCCATGTTTGCGTCTTGGTTTCACCGTGCCATGCCGAAATAAGCAGATACAGTCACAACCCTGCAGTGGCATGCGTGGCCTAGGATGGCACTCTATGCACACTACTATCTCCCGGTGTAGGCCGGTGCTCTGCCGCTCAGGTGGACTCGGCGACAAGGTCAGGGCCTTCCCCACGGGAGAGGAGAGGCGACAGGATCTCTGCACACCACTCGTGCACTGGGATGGGGAGCAGTGAGGGTCTCTCCACACTCCTTCCCCGGACATCCCGTGCATCCGCGAACGCTTTCACATCTTGGAGGAAGACGGCATCTGACTGCCCGTTCTTTCAGGGAGCTACTTCTGCGAGATCAGGGTAGGCGCCTGGTGGCAAGCGCATGTCTGCGTCTGGGATAGTTGGCCAGGAACTGCTTTCCCCTTGAGCCCAGGGGCCCAGGACAGGCATGCCTTCTGCTCAGACTCCTTCCTCCAGTGGAGGAAGCGCCCATGCCCTAGTCTTCCCTTCGTGTCTCCTTCTCACCAGGGTTCCGTCTCTCCGCACAGAGAGCGGGTGACACTAGTCTTACCACCGACCCGCTGTTGCTGACAGGGCTGGCTCTCCTGCTTGCTACCGTTTGCGACAACAAGGCCTACTCCTCTTCCCCGGGGCAGCGTGCTGCACCTTCCGCAGACATGCTCCTGGAGAACGCAGTGAGAGATGTGTCCCTTTCCTTAAGGCTCTTCCCACAGTCGCAACCATGCTTCTCTCTCAGGCAGAGGGGATGCACGGGCAAACAGGATTTCGCTCCATGAGGGTCTATTACACGGTGCTGTGGTGACTAGCTCAGGCAAGCAACCGCGGCCTCCCAAAGACCCGACTCTGATTTTCCAAAGAATGCTGTGCTATCCCAGACGTGATACCCGGGCAAAGAGGCTTTCGCTGTATGCGGGTTTCTCCCACCTTGCTGCGAATACTAGGCTATGGCAAGCAGCAACAGAACCCAGCGGAACCGACTCTGATTTCTCAGCAAATGCTGGTGCTTTCGCAGAGGCTTTGGGCTTGGAGCCAACAGCACTTCGTCGCTGCTTCCTCAGCAAAGCTTTGGGCGTTCGCTCTTGGGCATCAGGAAAGAAGAGTTGCGGGAGAACTGGTTTCTCTTTGGCTTTGCTTTCCCGGGCTCCATTTTCGCGTCCTGGGTTCAAATCGTCAAGGCAAAATAAGCAGACAGCCTCCAACCTGCAGCAGAGTGCGTGGCCTAGGATGGCACTCTTTGCACACTACCATCACCTGGCGTAGGCGAGGCTTGGCATTTTGCACTGGCGCTAAGGCGGACTCGGGGACAAGTTCTGGGCCTTCCCCACAGGAGAGGAGAGGTGACAGAATCTTTGCACACCAACCGTGCACTCGGATCGGGGGGCTGTTGGGGACTTTCCCCACTCCTTCCCCGGACATCCCGTGCATCCGCGAACCCTTTCACATCTTGGAGGAAGACGGCATCTGACTGCCCGTTTTTTCAGGAATGTACTTCTGTGAGTTCAGGGTAGGTGCCTGGTCACAAACTCATATCTGCACCTTGGACAGGTGACCAAGCAGCTGCTTTCCCCTTGGGCCCAGGGGCCCAGGACAGGCATGACTTCTGCCCAGACTCCTTATCAGAGTGCAGCAAGCGCCCCATGTCTAGACTTCCACTAGTGTCTCCTCAGTCATGTTTCCGTCTCTCCGCACAGAGAGCTGGTGACACTTGTCTTACCACCAACCCACTGTTTCAGACAGGGCCGGCTCTCCTGTTTGCGACCGTTTCCGACAACAAGGCCATCGACCCCTCATCCCTGGGGCAGCGTGCTGCACTTTCCCAGACATGTTCCTGGGGAGCGCAGTGACAGACGTGTCCCTTTCCTTAAGGCTCTTCCCACAGGCGCAACCGAGCATCTCTGTCAGGCAGCGGGGATGCCCGGGCCAAGATGATTTCGCTCCATGCGGGCTTATTACACCGAGCTGTGGAGACAAGCTCAGGCAAGCAGCAGCCGCATCCCGCGGACCCGACTCTGATTTCCCAAAGAATGCTGTGCTTTCCCAGACGTGATGCCCGGGCAAAGAGGCTTTCGCTGTATGCGGGTTTCTCCCAAAGTGCTGCGGACACTAGGCTAAGGCAACCGGCACGAGCAGCCAAGAGACTGCTATGATTTCACAGAGGTTTTAAGCTTGCTGCGAACCGCACTTCGCTGCTGCTTCCTCAGCAAGACTTTGGGCGTTCGCTCTGTCGCGTCAGGGATTAAGAGCTGCGGGAGAGCTGGTGCCTCTTGGGCCTTGCTTCCCGGGCTCCATGTTTGCGTCTTGGTTTCACCGTGCCATGCCGAAATAAGCAGATACAGTCACAACCCTGCAGTGGCATGCGTGGCCTAGGATGGCACTCTATGCACACTACTATCTCCCGGTGTAGGCCGGTGCTCTGCCGCTCAGGTGGACTCGGCGACAAGGTCAGGGCCTTCCCCACGGGAGAGGAGAGGCGACAGGATCTCTGCACACCACTCGTGCACTGGGATGGGGAGCAGTGAGCGTCTCTCCCCACTCCTTCCCCGGACATCCCGTGCATCCGCGAACGCTTTCACATCTTGGAGGAAGACGGCATCTGACTGCCCGTTCTTTCAGGGAGCTACTTCTGCGAGATCAGGGTAGGCGCCTGGTGGCAAGCGCATGTCTGCGTCTGGGATAGTTGGCCAGGAACTGCTTTCCCCTTGAGCCCAGGGGCCCAGGACAGGCATGCCTTCTGCTCAGACTCCTTCCTCCAGTGGAGGAAGCGCCCATGCCCTAGTCTTCCCTTCGTGTCTCCTTCTCACCAGGGTTCCGTCTCTCCGCACAGAGAGCGGGTGACACTAGTCTTACCACCGACCCGCTGTTGCTGACAGGGCTGGCTCTCCTGCTTGCTACCGTTTGCGACAACAAGGCCTACTCCTCTTCCCCGGGGCAGCGTGCTGCACCTTCCGCAGACATGCTCCTGGAGAACGCAGTGAGAGATGTGTCCCTTTCCTTAAGGCTCTTCCCACAGTCGCAACCATGCTTCTCTCTCAGGCAGAGGGGATGCACGGGCAAACAGGATTTCGCTCCATGAGGGTCTATTACACGGTGCTGTGGTGACTAGCTCAGGCAAGCAACCGCGGCCTCCCACAGACCCGACTCTGATTTTCCAAAGAATGCTGTGCTATCCCAGACGTGATACCCGGGCAAAGAGGCTTTCGCTGTATGCGGGTTTCTCCCACCTTGCTGCGAATACTAGGCTAAGGGAAGCAGCAACAGAAGCCAGCGGAACCCACTCTGATTTCTCAGCAAATGCTGGTGCTTTCGCAGAGGCTTTGGGCTTGGAGCCAACAGCACTTCGTCGCTGCTTCCTCAGCAAAGCTTTGGGCGTTCGCTCTTGGGCATCAGGAAAGAAGAGTTGCGGGAGAACTGGTTTCTCTTTGGCTTTGCTTTCCCGGGCTCCATTTTCGCGTCCTGGGTTCAAATTGTCAAGGCAAAATAAGCAGACAGCCTCCAACCTGCAGCAGAGTGCGTGGCCTAGGATGGCACCCTTTGCACACTACCATCACCTGGCGTAGGCGAGGCTTGGCATTTTGCACTGGCGCTAAGGCGGACTCGGGGACAATTTCTGGGCATTCCCCACAGGAGAGGAGAGGTGACAGAATCTTTGCACACCAACCGTGCACTCGGATCGGGGGGCTGTTGGGGACTTTCCCCACTCCTTCCCCGGACATCCCGTGCATCCGCGAACCCTTTCACATCTTGGAGGAAGACGGCATCTGACTGCCCGTTTTTTCAGGAATGTACTTCTGTGAGTTCAGGGTAGGTGCCTGGTCACAAACTCATATCTGCATCTTGGACAGGTGACCAAGCAGCTGCTTTCCCCTTGGTCACAGGGGCCCAGGACAGGCATGACTTCTGCCCAGACTCCTTATCAGAGTGCAGCAAGCGCCCCATGTCTAGACTTCCACTAGTGTCTCCTCAGTCATGTTTCCGTCTCTCCGCACAGAGAGCTGGTGACACTTGTCTTACCACCAACCCACTGTTTCAGACAGGGCCGGCTCTCCTGTTTGCGACCGTTTCCGACAACAAGGCCATCGACCCCTCATCCCTGGGGCAGCGTGCTGCACTTTCCCAGACATGTTCCTGGGGAGCGCAGTGACAGACGTGTCCCTTTCCTTAAGGCTCTTCCCACAGGCGCAACCGAGCATCTCTGTCAGGCAGCGGGGATGCCCGGGCCAAGATGATTTCGCTCCATGCGGGCTTATTACACCGAGCTGTGGAGACAAGCTCAGGCAAGCAGCAGCCGCATCCCGCAGACCCGAATCTGATTTCCCAAAGAATGCTGTGCTTTCCCAGACGTGATGCCCGGACAAAGAGGCTTTCGCTGTATGCGGGTTTCTCCCAAAGTGCTGCGGACACTAGGCTAAGGCAACCGGCACGAGCAGCCAAGAGACTGCTATGATTTCGCAGAGGATTTAAGCTTGCTGCGAACCGCACTTCGCTGCTGCTTCCTCAGCAAGACTTTGGGCGTTCGCTCTGTCGCGTCAGGGATTAAGAGCTGCGGGAGAGCTGGTGCCTCTTGGGCCTTGCTTCCCGGGCTCCATGTTTGCGTCTTGGTTTCACCGTGCCATGCCGAAATAAGCAGATACAGTCACAACCCTGCAGTGGCATGCGTGGCCTAGGATGGCACTCTATGCACACTACTATCTCCCGGTGTAGGCCGGTGCTCTGCCGCTCAGGTGGACTCGGCGACAAGGTCAGGGCCTTCCCCACGGGAGAGGAGAGGCGACAGGATCTCTGCACACCACTCGTGCACTGGGATGGGGAGCAGTGAGGGTCTCTCCACACTCCTTCCCCGGACATCCCGTGCATCCGCGAACGCTTTCACATCTTGGAGGAAGACGGCATCTGACTGCCCGTTCTTTCAGGGAGCTACTTCTGCGAGATCAGGGTAGGCGCCTGGTGGCAAGCGCATGTCTGCGTCTGGGATAGTTGGCCAGGAACTGCTTTCCCCTTGAGCCCAGGGGCCCAGGACAGGCATGCCTTCTGCTCAGACTCCTTCCTCCAGTGGAGGAAGCGCCCATGCCCTAGTCTTCCCTTCGTGTCTCCTTCTCACCAGGGTTCCGTCTCTCCGCACAGAGAGCGGGTGACACTAGTCTTACCACCGACCCGCTGTTGCTGACAGGGCTGGCTCTCCTGCTTGCTACCGTTTGCGACAACAAGGCCTACTCCTCTTCCCCGGGGCAGCGTGCTGCACCTTCCGCAGACATGCTCCTGGAGAACGCAGTGAGAGATGTGTCCCTTTCCTTAAGGCTCTTCCCACAGTCGCAACCATGCTTCTCTCTCAGGCAGAGGGGATGCACGGGCAAACAGGATTTCGCTCCATGAGGGTCTATTACACGGTGCTGTGGTGACTAGCTCAGGCAAGCAACCGCAGCCTCCCACAGACCCGACTCTGATTTTCCAAAGAATGCTGTGCTATCACAGACGTGATACCCGGGCAAAGAGGCTTTCGCTGTATGCGGGTTTCTCCCACCTTGCTGCGAATACTAGGCTAAGGCAAGCAGCAACAGAAGCCAGCAGAACCGACTCTGATTTCTCAGCAAATGCTGGTGCTTTCGCAGAGGCTTTGGGCTTGGAGCCAACAGCACTTCGTCGCTGCTTCCTCAGCAAAGCTTTGGGCGTTCGCTCTTGGGCATCAGGAAAGAAGAGTTGCGGGAGAACTGGTTTCTCTTTGGCTTTGCTTTCCCGGGCTCCATTTTCGCGTCCTGGGTTCAAATCGTCAAGGCAAAATAAGCAGACAGCCTCCAACCTGCAGCAGAGTGCGTGGCCTAGGATGGCACTCTTTGCACACTACCATCACCTGGCGTAGGCGAGGCTTGGCATTTTGCACTGGCGCTAAGGCGGACTCGGGGACAAGTTCTGGGCCTTCCCCACAGGAGAGGAGAGGTGACAGAATCTTTGCACACCAACCGTGCACTCGGATCGGGGGGCTGTTGGGGACTTTCCCCACTCCTTCCCCGGACATCCCGTGCATCCGCGAACCCTTTCACATCTTGGAGGAAGACGGCATCTGACTGCCCGTTTTTTCAGGAATGTACTTCTGTGAGTTCAGGGTAGGTGCCTGGTCACAAACTCATATCTGCACCTTGGACAGGTGACCAAGCAGCTGCTTTCCCCTTGGGCCCAGGGGCCCAGGACAGGCATGACTTCTGCCCAGACTCCTTATCAGAGTGCAGCAAGCGCCCAATGTCTAGACTTCCACTAGTGTCTCCTCAGTCATGTTTCCGTCTCTCCGCACAGAGAGCTGGTGACACTTGCCTTACCACCAACCCACTGTTTCAGACAGGGCCGGCTCTCCTGTATGCGACCGTTTCCGACAACAAGGCCATCGACCCCTCATCCCTGGGGCAGCGTGCTGCACTTTCCCAGACATGTTCCTGGGGAGCGCAGTGACAGACGTGTCCCTTTCCTTAAGGCTCTTCCCACAGGCGCAACCGAGCATCTCTGTCAGGCAGCGGGGATGCCCGGGCCAAGATGATTTCGCTCCATGCGGGCTTATTACACCGAGCTGTGGAGACAAGCTCAGGCAAGCAGCAGCCGCATCCCGCGGACCCGACTCTGATTTCCCAAAGAATGCTGTGCTTTCCCAGACGTGATGCCCGGGCAAAGAGGCTTTCGCTGTATGCGGGTTTCTCCCAAAGTGCTGCGGACACTAGGCTAAGGCAACCGGCACGAGCAGCCAAGAGACTGCTATGATTTCACAGAGGTTTTAAGCTTGCTGCGAACCGCACTTCGCTGCTGCTTCCTCAGCAAGACTTTGGGCGTTCGCTCTGTCGCGTCAGGGATTAAGAGCTGCGGGAGAGCTGGTGCCTCTTGGGCCTTGCTTCCCGGGCTCCATGTTTGCGTCTTGGTTTCACCGTGCCATGCCGAAATAAGCAGATACAGTCACAACCCTGCAGTGGCATGCGTGGCCTAGGATGGCACTCTATGCACACTACTATCTCCCGGTGTAGGCCGGTGCTCTGCCGCTCAGGTGGACTCGGCGACAAGGTCAGGGCCTTCCCCACGGGAGAGGAGAGGCGACAGGATCTCTGCACACCACTCGTGCACTGGGATGGGGAGCAGTGAGGGTCTCTCCCCACTCCTTCCCCGGACATCCCGTGCATCCGCGAACGCTTTCACATCTTGGAGGAAGACGGCATCTGACTGCCCGTTCTTTCAGGGAGCTACTTCTGCGAGATCAGGGTAGGCGCCTGGTGGCAAGCGCATGTCTGCGTCTGGGATAGTTGGCCAGGAACTGCTTTCCCCTTGAGCCCAGGGGCCCAGGACAGGCATGCCTTCTGCTCAGACTCCTTCCTCCAGTGGAGGAAGCGCCCATGCCCTAGTCTTCCCTTCGTGTCTCCTTCTCACCAGGGTTCCGTCTCTCCGCACAGAGAGCGGGTGACACTAGTCTTACCACCGACCCGCTGTTGCTGACAGGGCTGGCTCTCCTGCTTGCTACCGTTTGCGACAACAAGGCCTGCTCCTCTTCCCCGGGGCAGCGTGCTGCACCTTCCGCAGACATGCTCCTGGAGAACGCAGTGAGAGATGTGTCCCTTTCCTTAAGGCTCTTCCCACAGTCGCAACCATGCTTCTCTCTCAGGCAGAGGGGATGCACGGGCAAACAGGATTTCGCTCCATGAGGGTCTATTACACGGTGCTGTGGTGACTAGCTCAGGCAAGCAACCGCGGCCTCCCACAGACCCGACTCTGATTTTCCAAAGAATGCTGTGCTATCCCAGACGTGATACCCGGGCAAAGAGGCTTTCGCTGTATGCGGGTTTCTCCCACCTTGCTGCGAATACTAGGCTAAGGGAAGCAGCAACAGAAGCCAGCGGAACCCACTCTGATTTCTCAGCAAATGCTGGTGCTTTCGCAGAGGCTTTGGGCTTGGAGCCAACAGCACTTCGTCGCTGCTTCCTCAGCAAAGCTTTGGGCGTTCGCTCTTGGGCATCAGGAAAGAAGAGTTGCGGGAGAACTGGTTTCTCTTTGGCTTTGCTTTCCCGGGCTCCATTTTCGCGTCCTGGGTTCAAATTGTCAAGGCAAAATAAGCAGACAGCCTCCAACCTGCAGCAGAGTGCGTGGCCTAGGATGGCACCCTTTGCACACTACCATCACCTGGCGTAGGCGAGGCTTGGCATTTTGCACTGGCGCTAAGGCGGACTCGGGGACAATTTCTGGGCATTCCCCACAGGAGAGGAGAGGTGACAGAATCTTTGCACACCAACCGTGCACTCGGATCGGGGGGCTGTTGGGGACTTTCCCCACTCCTTCCCCGGACATCCCGTGCATCCGCGAACCCTTTCACATCTTGGAGGAAGACGGCATCTGACTGCCCGTTTTTTCAGGAATGTACTTCTGTGAGTTCAGGGTAGGTGCCTTGTCACAAACTCATATCTGCATCTTGGACAGGTGACCAAGCAGCTGCTTTCCCCTTGGTCACAGGGGCCCAGGACAGGCATGACTTCTGCCCAGACTCCTTATCAGAGTGCAGCAAGCGCCCCATGTCTAGACTTCCACTAGTGTCTCCTCAGTCATGTTTCCGTCTCTCCGCACAGAGAGCTGGTGACACTTGTCTTACCACCAACCCACTGTTTCAGACAGGGCCGGCTCTCCTGTTTGCGACCGTTTCCGACAACAAGGCCATCGACCCCTCATCCCTGGGGCAGCGTGCTGCACTTTCCCAGACATGTTCCTGGGGAGCGCAGTGACAGACGTGTCCCTTTCCTTAAGGCTCTTCCCACAGGCGCAACCGAGCATCTCTGTCAGGCAGCGGGGATGCCCGGGCCAAGATGATTTCGCTCCATGCGGGCTTATTACACCGAGCTGTGGAGACAAGCTCAGGCAAGCAGCAGCCGCATCCCGCAGACCCGAATCTGATTTCCCAAAGAATGCTGTGCTTTCCCAGACGTGATGCCCGGACAAAGAGGCTTTCGCTGTATGCGGGTTTCTCCCAAAGTGCTGCGGACACTAGGCTAAGGCAACCGGCACGAGCAGCCAAGAGACTGCTATGATTTCGCAGAGGATTTAAGCTTGCTGCGAACCGCACTTCGCTGCTGCTTCCTCAGCAAGACTTTGGGCGTTCGCTCTGTCGCGTCAGGGATTAAGAGCTGCGGGAGAGCTGGTGCCTCTTGGGCCTTGCTTCCCGGGCTCCATGTTTGCGTCTTGGTTTCACCGTGCCATGCCGAAATAAGCAGATACAGTCACAACCCTGCAGTGGCATGCGTGGCCTAGGATGGCACTCTATGCACACTACTATCTCCCGGTGTAGGCCGGTGCTCTGCCGCTCAGGTGGACTCGGCGACAAGGTCAGGGCCTTCCCCACGGGAGAGGAGAGGCGACAGGATCTCTGCACACCACTCGTGCACTGGGATGGGGAGCAGTGAGCGTCTCTCCCCACTCCTTCCCCGGACATCCCGTGCATCCGCGAACGCTTTCACATCTTGGAGTAAGACGGCATCTGACTGCCCGTTCTTTCAGGGAGCTACTTCTGCGAGATCAGGGTAGGCGCCTGGTGGCAAGCGCATGTCTGCGTCTGGGATAGTTGGCCAGGAACTGCTTTCCCCTTGAGCCCAGGGGCCCAGGACAGGCATGCCTTCTGCTCAGACTCCTTCCTCCAGTGGAGGAAGCGCCCATGCCCTAGTCTTCCCTTCATGTCTCCTTCTCACCAGGGTTCCGTCTCTCCGCACAGAGAGCGGGTGACACTAGTCTTACCACCGACCCGCTGTTGCTGACAGGGCTGGCTCTCCTGCTTGCTACCGTTTCCGACAACAAGGCCTACTCCTCTTCCCCGGGGCAGCGTGCTGCACCTTCCGCAGACATGCTCCTGGAGAACGCAGTGAGAGATGTGTCCCTTTCCTTAAGGCTCTTCCCACAGTCGCAACCATGCTTCTCTCTCAGGCAGAGGGGATGCACGGGCAAACAGGATTTCGCTCCATGAGGGTCTATTACACGGTGCTGTGGTGACTAGCTCAGGCAAGCAACCGCAGCCTCCCACAGACCCGACTCTGATTTTCCAAAGAATGCTGTGCTATCCCAGACGTGATACCCGGGCAAAGAGGCTTTCGCTGTATGCGGGTTTCTCCCACCTTGCTGCGAATACTAGGCTAAGGCAAGCAGCAACAGAAGCCAGCAGAACCGACTCTGATTTCTCAGCAAATGCTGGTGCTTTCGCAGAGGCTTTGGGCTTGGAGCCAACAGCACTTCGTCGCTGCTTCCTCAGCAAAGCTTTGGGCGTTCGCTCTTGGGCATCAGGAAAGAAGAGTTGCGGGAGAACTGGTTTCTCTTTGGCTTTGCTTTCCCGGGCTCCATTTTCGCGTCCTGGGTTCAAATCGTCAAGGCAAAATAAGCAGACAGCCTCCAACCTGCAGCAGAGTGCGTGGCCTAGGATGGCACTCTTTGCACACTACCATCACCTGGCGTAGGCGAGGCTTGGCATTTTGCACTGGCGCTAAGGCGGACTCGGGGACAAGTTCTGGGCCTTCCCCACAGGAGAGGAGAGGTGACAGAATCTTTGCACACCAACCGTGCACTCGGATCGGGGGGCTGTTGGGGACTTTCCCCACTCCTTCCCCGGACATCCCGTGCATCAGCGAACCCTTTCACATCTTGGAGGAAGACGGCATCTGACTGCCCGTTTTTTCAGGAATGTACTTCTGTGAGTTCAGGGTAGGTGCCTGGTCACAAACTCATATCTGCACCTTGGACAGGTGACCAAGCAGCTGCTTTCCCCTTGGGCCCAGGGGCCCAGGACAGGCATGACTTCTGCCCAGACTCCTTATCAGAGTGCAGCAAGCGCCCCATGTCTAGACTTCCACTAGTGTCTCCTCAGTCATGTTTCCGTCTCTCCGCACAGAGAGCTGGTGACACTTGCCTTACCACCAACCCACTGTTTCAGACAGGGCCGGCTCTCCTGTATGCGACCGTTTCCGACAACAAGGCCATCGACCCCTCATCCCTGGGGCAGCGTGCTGCACTTTCCCAGACATGTTCCTGGGGAGCGCAGTGACAGACGTGTCCCTTTCCTTAAGGCTCTTCCCACAGGCGCAACCGAGCATCTCTGTCAGGCAGCGGGGATGCCCGGGCCAAGATGATTTCGCTCCATGCGGGCTTATTACACCGAGCTGTGGAGACAAGCTCAGGCAAGCAGCAGCCGCATCCCGCGGACCCGAATCTGATTTCCCAAAGAATGCTGTGCTTTCCCAGACGTGATGCCCGGGCAAAGAGGCTTTCGCTGTATGCGGGTTTCTCCCAAAGTGCTGCGGACACTAGGCTAAGGCAACCGGCACGAGCAGCCAAGAGACTGCTATGATTTCACAGAGGTTTTAAGCTTGCTGCGAACCGCACTTCGCTGCTGCTTCCTCAGCAAGACTTTGGGCGTTCGCTCTGTCGCGTCAGGGATTAAGAGCTGCGGGAGAGCTGGTGCCTCTTGGGCCTTGCTTCCCGGGCTCCATGTTTGCGTCTTGGTTTCACCGTGCCATGCCGAAATAAGCAGATACAGTCACAACCCTGCAGTGGCATGCGTGGCCTAGGATGGCACTCTATGCACACTACTATCTCCCGGTGTAGGCCGGTGCTCTGCCGCTCAGGTGGACTCGGCGACAAGGTCAGGGCCTTCCCCACGGGAGAGGAGAGGCGACAGGATCTCTGCACACCACTCGTGCACTGGGATGGGGAGCAGTGAGCGTCTCTCCCCACTCCTTCCCCGGACATCCCGTGCATCCGCGAACGCTTTCACATCTTGGAGGAAGACGGCATCTGACTGCCCGTTCTTTCAGGGAGCTACTTCTGCGAGATCAGGGTAGGCGCCTGGTGGCAAGCGCATGTCTGCGTCTGGGATAGTTGGCCAGGAACTGCTTTCCCCTTGAGCCCAGGGGCCCAGGACAGGCATGCCTTCTGCTCAGACTCCTTCCTCCAGTGGAGGAAGCGCCCATGCCCTAGTCTTCCCTTCGTGTCTCCTTCTCACCAGGGTTCCGTCTCTCCGCACAGAGAGCGGGTGACACTAGTCTTACCACCGACCCGCTGTTGCTGACAGGGCTGGCTCTCCTGCTTGCTACCGTTTGCGACAACAAGGCCTACTCCTCTTCCCCGGGGCAGCGTGCTGCACCTTCCGCAGACATGCTCCTGGAGAACGCAGTGAGAGATGTGTCCCTTTCCTTAAGGCTCTTCCCACAGTCGCAACCATGCTTCTCTCTCAGGCAGAGGGGATGCACGGGCAAACAGGATTTCGCTCCATGAGGGTCTATTACACGGTGCTGTGGTGACTAGCTCAGGCAAGCAACCGCGGCCTCCCACAGACCCGACTCTGATTTTCCAAAGAATGCTGTGCTATCCCAGACGTGATACCCGGGCAAAGAGGCTTTCGCTGTATGCGGGTTTCTCCCACCTTGCTGCGAATACTAGGCTAAGGGAAGCAGCAACAGAAGCCAGCGGAACCCACTCTGATTTCTCAGCAAATGCTGGTGCTTTCGCAGAGGCTTTGGGCTTGGAGCCAACAGCACTTCGTCACTGCTTCCTCAGCAAAGCTTTGGGCGTTCGCTCTTGGGCATCAGGAAAGAAGAGTTGCGGGAGAACTGGTTTCTCTTTGGCTTTGCTTTCCCGGGCTCCATTTTCGCGTCCTGGGTTCAAATTGTCAAGGCAAAATAAGCAGACAGCCTCCAACCTGCAGCAGAGTGCGTGGCCTAGGATGGCACCCTTTGCACACTACCATCACCTGGCGTAGGCGAGGCTTGGCATTTTGCACTGGCGCTAAGGCGGACTCGGGGACAATTTCTGGGCATTCCCCACAGGAGAGGAGAGGTGACAGAATCTTTGCACACCAACCGTGCACTCGGATCGAGGGGCTGTTGGGGACTTTCCCCACTCCTTCCCCGGACATCCCGTGCATCCGCGAACCCTTTCACATCTTGGAGGAAGACGGCATCTGACTGCCCGTTTTTTCAGGAATGTACTTCTGTGAGTTCAGGGTAGGTGCCTTGTCACAAACTCATATCTGCATCTTGGACAGGTGACCAAGCAGCTGCTTTCCCCTTGGTCACAGGGGCCCAGGACAGGCATGACTTCTGCCCAGACTCCTTATCAGAGTGCAGCAAGCGCCCCATGTCTAGACTTCCACTAGTGTCTCCTCAGTCATGTTTCCGTCTCTCCGCACAGAGAGCTGGTGACACTTGTCTTACCACCAACCCACTGTTTCAGACAGGGCCGGCTCTCCTGTTTGCGACCGTTTCCGACAACAAGGCCATCGACCCCTCATCCCTGGGGCAGCGTGCTGCACTTTCCCAGACATGTTCCTGGGGAGCGCAGTGACAGACGTGTCCCTTTCCTTAAGGCTCTTCCCACAGGCGCAACCGAGCATCTCTGTCAGGCAGCGGGGATGCCCGGGCCAAGATGATTTCGCTCCATGCGGGCTTATTACACCGAGCTGTGGAGACAAGCTCAGGCAAGCAGCAGCCGCATCCCGCAGACCCGAATCTGATTTCCCAAAGAATGCTGTGCTTTCCCAGACGTGATGCCCGGACAAAGAGGCTTTCGCTGTATGCGGGTTTCTCCCAAAGTGCTGCGGACACTAGGCTAAGGCAACCGGCACGAGCAGCCAAGAGACTGCTATGATTTCGCAGAGGATTTAAGCTTGCTGCGAACCGCACTTCGCTGCTGCTTCCTCAGCAAGACTTTGGGCGTTCGCTCTGTCGCGTCAGGGATTAAGAGCTGCGGGAGAGCTGGTGCCTCTTGGGCCTTGCTTCCCGGGCTCCATGTTTGCGTCTTGGTTTCACCGTGCCATGCCGAAATAAGCAGATACAGTCACAACCCTGCAGTGGCATGCGTGGCCTAGGATGGCACTCTATGCACACTACTATCTCCCCGTGTAGGCCGGTGCTCTGCCGCTCAGGTGGACTCGGCGACAAGGTCAGGGCCTTCCCCACGGGAGAGGAGAGGCGACAGGATCTCTGCACACCACTCGTGCACTGGGATGGGGAGCAGTGAGGGTCTCTCCACACTCCTTCCCCGGACATCCCGTGCATCCGCGAACGCTTTCACATCTTGGAGGAAGACGGCATCTGAATGCCCGTTCTTTCAGGGAGCTACTTCTGCGAGATCAGGGTAGGCGCCTGGTGGCAAGCGCATGTCTGCGTCTGGGATAGTTGGCCAGGAACTGCTTTCCCCTTGAGCCCAGGGGCCCAGGACAGGCATGCCTTCTGCTCAGACTCCTTCCTCCAGTGGAGGAAGCGCCCATGCCCTAGTCTTCCCTTCGTGTCTCCTTCTCACCAGGGTTCCGTCTCTCCGCACAGAGAGCGGGTGACACTAGTCTTACCACCGACCCGCTGTTGCTGACAGGGCTGGCTCTCCTGCTTGCTACCGTTTCCGACAACATGGCCTACTCCTCTTCCCCGGGGCAGCGTGCTGCACCTTCCGCAGACATGCTCCTGGAGAACGCAGTGAGAGATGTGTCCCTTTCCTTAAGGCTCTTCCCACAGTCGCAACCATGCTTCTCTCTCAGGCAGAGGGGATGCACGGGCAAACAGGATTTCGCTCCATGAGGGTCTATTACACGGTGCTGTGGTGACTAGCTCAGGCAAGCAACCGCGGCCTCCCACAGACCCGACTCTGATTTTCCAAAGAATTCTGTGCTATCCCAGTCGTGATACCCGGGCAAAGAGGCTTTCGCTGTATGCGGGTTTCTCCCACCTTGCTGCGAATACTAGGCTAAGGCAAGCAGCAACAGAAGCCAGCAGAACCGACTCTGATTTCTCAGCAAATGCTGGTGCTTTCGCAGAGGCTTTGGGCTTGGAGCCAACAGCACTTCGTCGCTGCTTCCTCAGCAAAGCTTTGGGCGTTCGCTCTTGGGCATCAGGAAAGAAGAGTTGCGGGAGAACTGGTTTCTCTTTGGCTTTGCTTTCCCGGGCTCCATTTTCGCGTCCTGGGTTCAAATCGTCAAGGCAAAATAAGCAGACAGCCTCCAACCTGCAGCAGAGTGCGTGGCCTAGGATGGCACTCTTTGCACACTACCATCACCTGGCGTAGGCGAGGCTTGGCATTTTGCACTGGCGCTAAGGCGGACTCGGGGACAAGTTCTGGGCCTTCCCCACAGGAGAGGAGAGGTGACAGAATCTTTGCACACCAACCGTGCACTCGGATCGGGGGGCTGTTGGGGACTTTCCCCACTCCTTCCCTGGACATCCCGTGCATCCGCGAACCCTTTCACATCTTGGAGGAAGACGGCATCTGACTGCCCGTTTTTTCAGGAATGTACTTCTGTGAGTTCAGGGTAGGTGCCTGGTCACAAACTCATATCTGCACCTTGGACAGGTGACCAAGCAGCTGCTTTCCCCTTGGGCCCAGGGGCCCAGGACAGGCATGCCTTCTGCTCAGACTCCTTCCTCTAGTGGAGGAAGCGCCCATGCCCTAGTCTTCCCTTCGTGTCTCCTTCTCACCAGGGTTCCGTCTCTCCGCACAGAGAGCTGGTGACACTTGTCTTACCACCAACCCACTGTTTCAGACAGGGCCGGCTCTCCTGTTTGCGACCGTTTCCGACAACAAGGCCATCGACCCCTCATCCCTGGGGCAGCGTGCTGCACTTTCCCAGACATGTTCCTGGGGAGCGCAGTGACAGACGTGTCCCTTTCCTTAAGGCTCTTCCCACAGGCGCAACCGAGCATCTCTGTCAGGCAGCGGGGATGCCCGGGCCAAGATGATTTCGCTCCATGCGGGCTTATTACACCGAGCTGTGGAGACAAGCTCAGGCAAGCAGCAGCCGCATCCCGCAGACCCGACTCTGATTTCCCAAAGAATGCTGTGCTTTCCCAGACGTGATGCCCGGGCAAAGAGGCTTTCGCTGTATGCGGGTTTCTCCCAAAGTGCTGCGGACACTAGGCTAAGGCAACCGGCACGAGCAGCCAAGAGACTGCTATGATTTCGCAGAGGTTTTAAGCTTGCTGCGAACCGCACTTCGCTGCTGCTTCCTCAGCAAGACTTTGGGCGTTCGCTCTGTCGCGTCAGGGATTAAGAGCTGCGGGAGAGCTGGTGCCTCTTGGGCCTTGCTTCCCGGGCTCCATGTTTGCGTCTTGGTTTCACCGTGCCATGCCGAAATAAGCAGATACAGTCACAACCCTGCAGTGGCATGCGTGGCCTAGGATGGCACTCTATGCACACTACTATCTCCCGGTGTAGGCCGGTGCTCTGCCGCTCAGGTGGACTCGGCGACAAGGTCAGGGCCTTCCCCACGGGAGAGGAGAGGCGACAGGATCTCTGCACACCACTCGTGCACTGGGATGGGGAGCAGTGAGGGTCTCTCCACACTCCTTCCCCGGACATCCCGTGCATCCGCGAACGCTTTCACATCTTGGAGGAAGACGGCATCTGACTGCCCGTTCTTTCAGGGAGCTACTTCTGCGAGATCAGGGTAGGCGCCTGGTGGCAAGCGCATGTCTGCGTCTGGGATAGTTGGCCAGGAACTGCTTTCCCCTTGAGCCCAGGGGCCCAGGACAGGCATGCCTTCTGCTCAGACTCCTTCCTCCAGTGGAGGAAGCGCCCATGCCCTAGTCTTCCCTTCGTGTCTCCTTCTCACCAGGGTTCCGTCTCTCCGCACAGAGAGCGGGTGACACTAGTCTTACCACCGACCCGCTGTTGCTGACAGGGCTGGCTCTCCTGCTTGCTACCGTTTGCGACAACAAGGCCTACTCCTCTTCCCCGGGGCAGCGTGCTGCACCTTCCGCAGACATGCTCCTGGAGAACGCAGTGAGAGATGTGTCCCTTTCCTTAAGGCTCTTCCCACAGTCGCAACCATGCTTCTCTCTCAGGCAGAGGGGATGCACGGGCAAACAGGATTTCGCTCCATGAGGGTCTATTACACGGTGCTGTGGTGACTAGCTCAGGCAAGCAACCGCAGCCTCCCACAGACCCGACTCTGATTTTCCAAAGAATGCTGTGCTATCCCAGACGTGATACCCGGGCAAAGAGGCTTTCGCTGTATGCGGGTTTCTCCCACCTTGCTGCGAATACTAGGCTATGGCAAGCAGCAACAGAACCCAGCGGAACCGACTCTGATTTCTCAGCAAATGCTGGTGCTTTCGCAGAGGCTTTGGGCTTGGAGCCAACAGCACTTCGTCGCTGCTTCCTCAGCAAAGCTTTGGGCGTTCGCTCTTGGGCATCAGGAAAGAAGAGTTGCGGGAGAACTGGTTTCTCTTTGGCTTTGCTTTCCCGGGCTCCATTTTCGCGTCCTGGGTTCAAATCGTCAAGGCAAAATAAGCAGACAGCCTCCAACCTGCAGCAGAGTGCGTGGCCTAGGATGGCACTCTTTGCACACTACCATCACCTGGCGTAGGCGAGGCTTGGCATTTTGCACTGGCGCTAAGGCGGACTCGGGGACAAGTTCTGGGCCTTCCCCACAGGAGAGGAGAGGTGACAGAATCTTTGCACACCAACCGTGCACTCGGATCGGGGGGCTGTTGGGGACTTTCCCCACTCCTTCCCCGGACATCCCGTGCATCCGCGAACCCTTTCACATCTTGGAGGAAGACGGCATCTGACTGCCCGTTTTTTCAGGAATGTACTTCTGTGAGTTCAGGGTAGGTGCCTGGTCACAAACTCATATCTGCACCTTGGACAGGTGACCAAGCAGCTGCTTTCCCCTTGGGCCCAGGGGCCCAGGACAGGCATGACTTCTGCCCAGACTCCTTATCAGAGTGCAGCAAGCGCCCAATGTCTAGACTTCCACTAGTGTCTCCTCAGTCATGTTTCCGTCTCTCCGCACAGAGAGCTGGTGACACTTGCCTTACCACCAACCCACTGTTTCAGACAGGGCCGGCTCTCCTGTATGCGACCGTTTCCGACAACAAGGCCATCGACCCCTCATCCCTGGGGCAGCGTGCTGCACTTTCCCAGACATGTTCCTGGGGAGCGCAGTGACAGACGTGTCCCTTTCCTTAAGGCTCTTCCCACAGGCGCAACCGAGCATCTCTGTCAGGCAGCGGGGATGCCCGGGCCAAGATGATTTCGCTCCATGCGGGCTTATTACACCGAGCTGTGGAGACAAGCTCAGGCAAGCAGCAGCCGCATCCCGCGGACCCGACTCTGATTTCCCAAAGAATGCTGTGCTTTCCCAGACGTGATGCCCGGGCAAAGAGGCTTTCGCTGTATGCGGGTTTCTCCCAAAGTGCTGCGGACACTAGGCTAAGGCAACCGGCACGAGCAGCCAAGAGACTGCTATGATTTCACAGAGGTTTTAAGCTTGCTGCGAACCGCACTTCGCTGCTGCTTCCTCAGCAAGACTTTGGGCGTTCGCTCTGTCGCGTCAGGGATTAAGAGCTGCGGGAGAGCTGGTGCCTCTTGGGCCTTGCTTCCCGGGCTCCATGTTTGCGTCTTGGTTTCACCGTGCCATGCCGAAATAAGCAGATACAGTCACAACCCTGCAGTGGCATGCGTGGCCTAGGATGGCACTCTATGCACACTACTATCTCCCGGTGTAGGCCGGTGCTCTGCCGCTCAGGTGGACTCGGCGACAAGGTCAGGGCCTTCCCCACGGGAGAGGAGAGGCGACAGGATCTCTGCACACCACTCGTGCACTGGGATGGGGAGCAGTGAGGGTCTCTCCACACTCCTTCCACGGACATCCCGTGCATCCGCGAACGCTTTCACATCTTGGAGGAAGACGGCATCTGACTGCCCGTTCTTTCAGGGAGCTACTTCTGCGAGATCAGGGTAGGCGCCTGGTGGCAAGCGCATGTCTGCGTCTGGGATAGTTGGCCAGGAACTGCTTTCCCCTTGAGCCCAGGGGCCCAGGACAGGCATGCCTTCTGCTCAGACTCCTTCCTCCAGTGGAGGAAGCGCCCATGCCCTAGTCTTCCCTTCGTGTCTCCTTCTCACCAGGGTTCCGTCTCTCCGCACAGAGAGCGGGTGACACTAGTCTTACCACCGACCCGCTGTTGCTGACAGGGCTGGCTCTCCTGCTTGCTACCGTTTGCGACAACAAGGCCTACTCCTCTTCCCCGGGGCAGCGTGCTGCACCTTCCGCAGACATGCTCCTGGAGAACGCAGTGAGAGATGTGTCCCTTTCCTTAAGGCTCTTCCCACAGTCGCAACCATGCTTCTCTCTCAGGCAGAGGGGATGCACGGGCAAACAGGATTTCGCTCCATGAGGGTCTATTACACGGTGCTGTGGTGACTAGCTCAGGCAAGCAACCGCGGCCTCCCACAGACCCGACTCTGATTTTCCAAAGAATGCTGTGCTATCCCAGACGTGATACCCGGGCAAAGAGGCTTTCGCTGTATGCGGGTTTCTCCCACCTTGCTGCGAATACTAGGCTAAGGGAAGCAGCAACAGAAGCCAGCGGAACCCACTCTGATTTCTCAGCAAATGCTGGTGCTTTCGCAGAGGCTTTGGGCTTGGAGCCAACAGCACTTCGTCGCTGCTTCCTCAGCAAAGCTTTGGGCGTTCGCTCTTGGGCATCAGGAAAGAAGAGTTGCGGGAGAACTGGTTTCTCTTTGGCTTTGCTTTCCCGGGCTCCATTTTCGCGTCCTGGGTTCAAATTGTCAAGGCAAAATAAGCAGACAGCCTCCAACCTGCAGCAGAGTGCGTGGCCTAGGATGGCACCCTTTGCACACTACCATCACCTGGCGTAGGCGAGGCTTGGCATTTTGCACTGGCGCTAAGGCGGACTCGGGGACAATTTCTGGGCATTCCCCACAGGAGAGGAGAGGTGACAGAATCTTTGCACACCAACCGTGCACTCGGATCGGGGGGCTGTTGGGGACTTTCCCCACTCCTTCCCCGGACATCCCGTGCATCCGCGAACCCTTTCACATCTTGGAGGAAGACGGCATCTGACTGCCCGTTTTTTCAGGAATGTACTTCTGTGAGTTCAGGGTAGGTGCCTTGTCACAAACTCATATCTGCATCTTGGACAGGTGACCAAGCAGCTGCTTTCCCCTTGGTCACAGGGGCCCAGGACAGGCATGACTTCTGCCCAGACTCCTTATCAGAGTGCAGCAAGCGCCCCATGTCTAGACTTCCACTAGTGTCTCCTCAGTCATGTTTCCGTCTCTCCGCACAGAGAGCTGGTGACACTTGTCTTACCACCAACCCACTGTTTCAGACAGGGCCGGCTCTCCTGTTTGCGACCGTTTCCGACAACAAGGCCATCGACCCCTCATCCCTGGGGCAGCGTGCTGCACTTTCCCAGACATGTTCCTGGGGAGCGCAGTGACAGACGTGTCCCTTTCCTTAAGGCTCTTCCCACAGGCGCAACCGAGCATCTCTGTCAGGCAGCGGGGATGCCCGGGCCAAGATGATTTCGCTCCATGCGGGCTTATTACACCGAGCTGTGGAGACAAGCTCAGGCAAGCAGCAGCCGCATCCCGCAGACCCGAATCTGATTTCCCAAAGAATGCTGTGCTTTCCCAGACGTGATGCCCGGACAAAGAGGCTTTCGCTGTATGCGGGTTTCTCCCAAAGTGCTGCGGACACTAGGCTAAGGCAACCGGCACGAGCAGCCAAGAGACTGCTATGATTTCGCAGAGGATTTAAGTTTGCTGCGAACCGCACTTCGCTGCTGCTTCCTCAGCAAGACTTTGGGCGTTCGCTCTGTCGCGTCAGGGATTAAGAGCTGCGGGAGAGCTGGTGCCTCTTGGGCCTTGCTTCCCGGGCTCCATGTTTGCGTCTTGGTTTCACCGTGCCATGCCGAAATAAGCAGATACAGTCACAACCCTGCAGTGGCATGCGTGGCCTAGGATGGCACTCTATGCACACTACTATCTCCCCGTGTAGGCCGGTGCTCTGCCGCTCAGGTGGACTCGGCGACAAGGTCAGGGCCTTCCCCACGGGAGAGGAGAGGCGACAGGATCTCTGCACACCACTCGTGCACTGGGATGGGGAGCAGTGAGGGTCTCTCCACACTCCTTCCCCGGACATCCCGTGCATCCGCGAACGCTTTCACATCTTGGAGGAAGACGGCATCTGAATGCCCGTTCTTTCAGGGAGCTACTTCTGCGAGATCAGGGTAGGCGCCTGGTGGCAAGCGCATGTCTGCGTCTGGGATAGTTGGCCAGGAACTGCTTTCCCCTTGAGCCCAGGGGCCCAGGACAGGCATGCCTTCTGCTCAGACTCCTTCCTCCAGTGGAGGAAGCGCCCATGCCCTAGTCTTCCCTTCGTGTCTCCTTCTCACCAGGGTTCCGTCTCTCCGCACAGAGAGCGGGTGACACTAGTCTTACCACCGACCCGCTGTTGCTGACAGGGCTGGCTCTCCTGCTTGCTACCGTTTCCGACAACATGGCCTACTCCTCTTCCCCGGGGCAGCGTGCTGCACCTTCCGCAGACATGCTCCTGGAGAACGCAGTGAGAGATGTGTCCCTTTCCTTAAGGCTCTTCCCACAGTCGCAACCATGCTTCTCTCTCAGGCAGAGGGGATGCACGGGCAAACAGGATTTCGCTCCATGAGGGTCTATTACACGGTGCTGTGGTGACTAGCTCAGGCAAGCAACCGCGGCCTCCCACAGACCCGACTCTGATTTTCCAAAGAATGCTGTGCTATCCCAGTCGTGATACCCGGGCAAAGAGGCTTTCGCTGTATGCGGGTTTCTCCCACCTTGCTGCGAATACTAGGCTAAGGCAAGCAGCAACAGAAGCCAGCAGAACCGACTCTGATTTCTCAGCAAATGCTGGTGCTTTCGCAGAGGCTTTGGGCTTGGAGCCAACAGCACTTCGTCGCTGCTTCCTCAGCAAAGCTTTGGGCGTTCGCTCTTGGGCATCAGGAAAGAAGAGTTGCGGGAGAACTGGTTTCTCTTTGGCTTTGCTTTCCCGGGCTCCATTTTCGCGTCCTGGGTTCAAATCGTCAAGGCAAAATAAGCAGACAGCCTCCAACCTGCAGCAGAGTGCGTGGCCTAGGATGGCACTCTTTGCACACTACCATCACCTGGCGTAGGCGAGGCTTGGCATTTTGCACTGGCGCTAAGGCGGACTCGGGGACAAGTTCTGGGCCTTCCCCACAGGAGAGGAGAGGTGACAGAATCTTTGCACACCAACCGTGCACTCGGATCGGGGGGCTGTTGGGGACTTTCCCCACTCCTTCCCCGGACATCCCGTGCATCCGCGAACCCTTTCACATCTTGGAGGAAGACGGCATCTGACTGCCCGTTTTTTCAGGAATGTACTTCTGTGAGTTCAGGGTAGGTGCCTGGTCACAAACTCATATCTGCACCTTGGACAGGTGACCAAGTAGCTGCTTTCCCCTTGGTCACAGGGGCCCAGGACAGGCATGACTTCTGCCCAGACTCCTTATCAGAGTGCAGCAAGCGCCCCATGTCTAGACTTCCACTAGTGTCTCCTCAGTCATGTTTCCGTCTCTCCGCACAGAGAGCTGGTGATACTTGCCTTACCACCAACCCACTGTTTCAGACAGGGCCGGCTCTCCTGTTTGCGACCGTTTCCGACAACAAGGCCATCGACCCCTCATCCCTGGGGCAGCGTGCTGCACTTTCCCAGACATGTTCCTGGGGAGCGCAGTGACAGACGTGTCCCTTTCCTTATGGCTCTTCCCACAGGCGCAACCGAGCATCTCTGTCAGGCAGCGGGGATGCCCGGGCCAAGATGATTTCGCTCCATGCGGGCTTATTACACCGAGCTGTGGAGACAAGCTCAGGCAAGCAGCAGCCGCATCCCGCAGACCCGACTCTGATTTCCCAAAGAATGCTGTGCTTTCCCAGACGTGATGCCCGGGCAAAGAGGCTTTCGCTGTATGCGGGTTTCTCCCAAAGTGCTGCGGACACTAGGCTAAGGCAACCGGCACGAGCAGCCAAGAGACTGCTATGATTTCGCAGAGGTTTTAAGCTTGCTGCGAACCGCACTTCGCTGCTGCTTCCTCAGCAAGACTTTGGGCGTTCGCTCTGTCGCGTCAGGGATTAAGAGCTGCGGGAGAGCTGGTGCCTCTTGGGCCTTGCTTCCCGGGCTCCATGTTTGCGTCTTGGTTTCACCGTGCCATGCCGAAATAAGCAGATACAGTCACAACCCTGCAGTGGCATGCGTGGCCTAGGATGGCACTCTATGCACACTACTATCTCCCGGTGTAGGCCGGTGCTCTGCCGCTCAGGTGGACTCGGCGACAAGGTCAGGGCCTTCCCCACGGGAGAGGAGAGGCGACAGGATCTCTGCACACCACTCGTGCACTGGGATGGGGAGCAGTGAGGGTCTCTCCACACTCCTTCCCCGGACATCCCGTGCATCCGCGAACGCTTTCACATCTTGGAGGAAGACGGCATCTGACTGCCCGTTCTTTCAGGGAGCTACTTCTGCGAGATCAGGGTAGGCGCCTGGTGGCAAGCGCATGTCTGCGTCTGGGATAGTTGGCCAGGAACTGCTTTCCCCTTGAGCCCAGGGGCCCAGGACAGGCATGCCTTCTGCTCAGACTCCTTCCTCCAGTGGAGGAAGCGCCCATGCCCTAGTCTTCCCTTCGTGTCTCCTTCTCACCAGGGTTCCGTCTCTCCGCACAGAGAGCGGGTGACACTAGTCTTACCACCGACCCGCTGTTGCTGACAGGGCTGGCTCTCCTGCTTGCTACCGTTTGCGACAACAAGGCCTACTCCTCTTCCCCGGGGCAGCGTGCTGCACCTTCCGCAGACATGCTCCTGGAGAACGCAGTGAGAGATGTGTCCCTTTCCTTAAGGCTCTTCCCACAGTCGCAACCATGCTTCTCTCTCAGGCAGAGGGGATGCACGGGCAAACAGGATTTCGCTCCATGAGGGTCTATTACACGGTGCTGTGGTGACTAGCTCAGGCAAGCAACCGCAGCCTCCCACAGACCCGACTCTGATTTTCCAAAGAATGCTGTGCTATCCCAGACGTGATACCCGGGCAAAGAGGCTTTCGCTGTATGCGGGTTTCTCCCACCTTGCTGCGAATACTAGGCTATGGCAAGCAGCAACAGAACCCAGCGGAACCGACTCTGATTTCTCAGCAAATGCTGGTGCTTTCGCAGAGGCTTTGGGCTTGGAGCCAACAGCACTTCGTCGCTGCTTCCTCAGCAAAGCTTTGGGCGTTCGCTCTTGGGCATCAGGAAAGAAGAGTTGCGGGAGAACTGGTTTCTCTTTGGCTTTGCTTTCCCGGGCTCCATTTTCGCGTCCTGGGTTCAAATCGTCAAGGCAAAATAAGCAGACAGCCTCCAACCTGCAGCAGAGTGCGTGGCCTAGGATGGCACTCTTTGCACACTACCATCACCTGGCGTAGGCGAGGCTTGGCATTTTGCACTGGCGCTAAGGCGGACTCGGGGACAAGTTCTGGGCCTTCCCCACAGGAGAGGAGAGGTGACAGAATCTTTGCACACCAACCGTGCACTCGGATCGGGGGGCTGTTGGGGACTTTCCCCACTCCTTCCCCGGACATCCCGTGCATCCGCGAACCCTTTCACATCTTGGAGGAAGACGGCATCTGACTGCCCGTTTTTTCAGGAATGTACTTCTGTGAGTTCAGGGTAGGTGCCTGGTCACAAACTCATATCTGCACCTTGGACAGGTGACCAAGCAGCTGCTTTCCCCTTGGGCCCAGGGGCCCAGGACAGGCATGACTTCTGCCCAGACTCCTTATCAGAGTGCAGCAAGCGCCCAATGTCTAGACTTCCACTAGTGTCTCCTCAGTCATGTTTCCGTCTCTCCGCACAGAGAGCTGGTGACACTTGCCTTACCACCAACCCACTGTTTCAGACAGGGCCGGCTCTCCTGTATGCGACCGTTTCCGACAACAAGGCCATCGACCCCTCATCCCTGGGGCAGCGTGCTGCACTTTCCCAGACATGTTCCTGGGGAGCGCAGTGACAGACGTGTCCCTTTCCTTAAGGCTCTTCCCACAGGCGCAACCGAGCATCTCTGTCAGGCAGCGGGGATGCCCGGGCCAAGATGATTTCGCTCCATGCGGGCTTATTACACCGAGCTGTGGAGACAAGCTCAGGCAAGCAGCAGCCGCATCCCGCGGACCCGACTCTGATTTCCCAAAGAATGCTGTGCTTTCCCAGACGTGATGCCCGGGCAAAGAGGCTTTCGCTGTATGCGGGTTTCTCCCAAAGTGCTGCGGACACTAGGCTAAGGCAACCGGCACGAGCAGCCAAGAGACTGCTATGATTTCACAGAGGTTTTAAGCTTGCTGCGAACCGCACTTCGCTGCTGCTTCCTCAGCAAGACTTTGGGCGTTCGCTCTGTCGCGTCAGGGATTAAGAGCTGCGGGAGAGCTGGTGCCTCTTGGGCCTTGCTTCCCGGGCTCCATGTTTGCGTCTTGGTTTCACCGTGCCATGCCGAAATAAGCAGATACAGTCACAACCCTGCAGTGGCATGCGTGGCCTAGGATGGCACTCTATGCACACTACTATCTCCCGGTGTAGGCCGGTGCTCTGCCGCTCAGGTGGACTCGGCGACAAGGTCAGGGCCTTCCCCACGGGAGAGGAGAGGCGACAGGATCTCTGCACACCACTCGTGCACTGGGATGGGGAGCAGTGAGGGTCTCTCCACACTCCTTCCCCGGACATCCCGTGCATCCGCGAACGCTTTCACATCTTGGAGGAAGACGGCATCTGACTGCCCGTTCTTTCAGGGAGCTACTTCTGCGAGATCAGGGTAGGCGCCTGGTGGCAAGCGCATGTCTGCGTCTGGGATAGTTGGCCAGGAACTGCTTTCCCCTTGAGCCCAGGGGCCCAGGACAGGCATGCCTTCTGCTCAGACTCCTTCCTCCAGTGGAGGAAGCGCCCATGCCCTAGTCTTCCCTTCGTGTCTCCTTCTCACCAGGGTTCCGTCTCTCCGCACAGAGAGCGGGTGACACTAGTCTTACCACCGACCCGCTGTTGCTGACAGGGCTGGCTCTCCTGCTTGCTACCGTTTGCGACAACAAGGCCTACTCCTCTTCCCCGGGGCAGCGTGCTGCACCTTCCGCAGACATGCTCCTGGAGAACGCAGTGAGAGATGTGTCCCTTTCCTTAAGGCTCTTCCCACAGTCGCAACCATGCTTCTCTCTCAGGCAGAGGGGATGCACGGGCAAACAGGATTTCGCTCCATGAGGGTCTATTACACGGTGCTGTGGTGACTAGCTCAGGCAAGCAACCGCGGCCTCCCAAAGACCCGACTCTGATTTTCCAAAGAATGCTGTGCTATCCCAGACGTGATACCCGGGCAAAGAGGCTTTCGCTGTATGCGGGTTTCTCCCACCTTGCTGCGAATACTAGGCTATGGCAAGCAGCAACAGAACCCAGCGGAACCGACTCTGATTTCTCAGCAAATGCTGGTGCTTTCGCAGAGGCTTTGGGCTTGGAGCCAACAGCACTTCGTCGCTGCTTCCTCAGCAAAGCTTTGGGCGTTCGCTCTTGGGCATCAGGAAAGAAGAGTTGCGGGAGAACTGGTTTCTCTTTGGCTTTGCTTTCCCGGGCTCCATTTTCGCGTCCTGGGTTCAAATCGTCAAGGCAAAATAAGCAGACAGCCTCCAACCTGCAGCAGAGTGCGTGGCCTAGGATGGCACTCTTTGCACACTACCATCACCTGGCGTAGGCGAGGCTTGGCATTTTGCACTGGCGCTAAGGCGGACTCGGGGACAAGTTCTGGGCCTTCCCCACAGGAGAGGAGAGGTGACAGAATCTTTGCACACCAACCGTGCACTCGGATCGGGGGGCTGTTGGGGACTTTCCCCACTCCTTCCCCGGACATCCCGTGCATCCGCGAACCCTTTCACATCTTGGAGGAAGACGGCATCTGACTGCCCGTTTTTTCAGGAATGTACTTCTGTGAGTTCAGGGTAGGTGCCTGGTCACAAACTCATATCTGCACCTTGGACAGGTGACCAAGCAGCTGCTTTCCCCTTGGGCCCAGGGGCCCAGGACAGGCATGACTTCTGCCCAGACTCCTTATCAGAGTGCAGCAAGCGCCCCATGTCTAGACTTCCACTAGTGTCTCCTCAGTCATGTTTCCGTCTCTCCGCACAGAGAGCTGGTGACACTTGTCTTACCACCAACCCACTGTTTCAGACAGGGCCGGCTCTCCTGTTTGCGACCGTTTCCGACAACAAGGCCATCGACCCCTCATCCCTGGGGCAGCGTGCTGCACTTTCCCAGACATGTTCCTGGGGAGCGCAGTGACAGACGTGTCCCTTTCCTTAAGGCTCTTCCCACAGGCGCAACCGAGCATCTCTGTCAGGCAGCGGGGATGCCCGGGCCAAGATGATTTCGCTCCATGCGGGCTTATTACACCGAGCTGTGGAGACAAGCTCAGGCAAGCAGCAGCCGCATCCCGCGGACCCGACTCTGATTTCCCAAAGAATGCTGTGCTTTCCCAGACGTGATGCCCGGGCAAAGAGGCTTTCGCTGTATGCGGGTTTCTCCCAAAGTGCTGCGGACACTAGGCTAAGGCAACCGGCACGAGCAGCCAAGAGACTGCTATGATTTCACAGAGGTTTTAAGCTTGCTGCGAACCGCACTTCGCTGCTGCTTCCTCAGCAAGACTTTGGGCGTTCGCTCTGTCGCGTCAGGGATTAAGAGCTGCGGGAGAGCTGGTGCCTCTTGGGCCTTGCTTCCCGGGCTCCATGTTTGCGTCTTGGTTTCACCGTGCCATGCCGAAATAAGCAGATACAGTCACAACCCTGCAGTGGCATGCGTGGCCTAGGATGGCACTCTATGCACACTACTATCTCCCGGTGTAGGCCGGTGCTCTGCCGCTCAGGTGGACTCGGCGACAAGGTCAGGGCCTTCCCCACGGGAGAGGAGAGGCGACAGGATCTCTGCACACCACTCGTGCACTGGGATGGGGAGCAGTGAGCGTCTCTCCCCACTCCTTCCCCGGACATCCCGTGCATCCGCGAACGCTTTCACATCTTGGAGGAAGACGGCATCTGACTGCCCGTTCTTTCAGGGAGCTACTTCTGCGAGATCAGGGTAGGCGCCTGGTGGCAAGCGCATGTCTGCGTCTGGGATAGTTGGCCAGGAACTGCTTTCCCCTTGAGCCCAGGGGCCCAGGACAGGCATGCCTTCTGCTCAGACTCCTTCCTCCAGTGGAGGAAGCGCCCATGCCCTAGTCTTCCCTTCGTGTCTCCTTCTCACCAGGGTTCCGTCTCTCCGCACAGAGAGCGGGTGACACTAGTCTTACCACCGACCCGCTGTTGCTGACAGGGCTGGCTCTCCTGCTTGCTACCGTTTGCGACAACAAGGCCTACTCCTCTTCCCCGGGGCAGCGTGCTGCACCTTCCGCAGACATGCTCCTGGAGAACGCAGTGAGAGATGTGTCCCTTTCCTTAAGGCTCTTCCCACAGTCGCAACCATGCTTCTCTCTCAGGCAGAGGGGATGCACGGGCAAACAGGATTTCGCTCCATGAGGGTCTATTACACGGTGCTGTGGTGACTAGCTCAGGCAAGCAACCGCGGCCTCCCACAGACCCGACTCTGATTTTCCAAAGAATGCTGTGCTATCCCAGACGTGATACCCGGGCAAAGAGGCTTTCGCTGTATGCGGGTTTCTCCCACCTTGCTGCGAATACTAGGCTAAGGGAAGCAGCAACAGAAGCCAGCGGAACCCACTCTGATTTCTCAGCAAATGCTGGTGCTTTCGCAGAGGCTTTGGGCTTGGAGCCAACAGCACTCGTCGCTGCTTCCTCAGCAAAGCTTTGGGCGTTCGCTCTTGGGCATCAGGAAAGAAGAGTTGCGGGAGAACTGGTTTCTCTTTGGCTTTGCTTTCCCGGGCTCCATTTTCGCGTCCTGGGTTCAAATTGTCAAGGCAAAATAAGCAGACAGCCTCCAACCTGCAGCAGAGTGCGTGGCCTAGGATGGCACCCTTTGCACACTACCATCACCTGGCGTAGGCGAGGCTTGGCATTTTGCACTGGCGCTAAGGCGGACTCGGGGACAATTTCTGGGCATTCCCCACAGGAGAGGAGAGGTGACAGAATCTTTGCACACCAACCGTGCACTCGGATCGGGGGGCTGTTGGGGACTTTCCCCACTCCTTCCCCGGACATCCCGTGCATCCGCGAACCCTTTCACATCTTGGAGGAAGACGGCATCTGACTGCCCGTTTTTTCAGGAATGTACTTCTGTGAGTTCAGGGTAGGTGCCTGGTCACAAACTCATATCTGCATCTTGGACAGGTGACCAAGCAGCTGCTTTCCCCTTGGTCACAGGGGCCCAGGACAGGCATGACTTCTGCCCAGACTCCTTATCAGAGTGCAGCAAGCGCCCCATGTCTAGACTTCCACTAGTGTCTCCTCAGTCATGTTTCCGTCTCTCCGCACAGAGAGCTGGTGACACTTGTCTTACCACCAACCCACTGTTTCAGACAGGGCCGGCTCTCCTGTTTGCGACCGTTTCCGACAACAAGGCCATCGACCCCTCATCCCTGGGGCAGCGTGCTGCACTTTCCCAGACATGTTCCTGGGGAGCGCAGTGACAGACGTGTCCCTTTCCTTAAGGCTCTTCCCACAGGCGCAACCGAGCATCTCTGTCAGGCAGCGGGGATGCCCGGGCCAAGATGATTTCGCTCCATGCGGGCTTATTACACCGAGCTGTGGAGACAAGCTCAGGCAAGCAGCAGCCGCATCCCGCAGACCCGAATCTGATTTCCCAAAGAATGCTGTGCTTTCCCAGACGTGATGCCCGGACAAAGAGGCTTTCGCTGTATGCGGGTTTCTCCCAAAGTGCTGCGGACACTAGGCTAAGGCAACCGGCACGAGCAGCCAAGAGACTGCTATGATTTCGCAGAGGATTTAAGCTTGCTGCGAACCGCACTTCGCTGCTGCTTCCTCAGCAAGACTTTGGGCGTTCGCTCTGTCGCGTCAGGGATTAAGAGCTGCGGGAGAGCTGGTGCCTCTTGGGCCTTGCTTCCCGGGCTCCATGTTTGCGTCTTGGTTTCACCGTGCCATGCCGAAATAAGCAGATACAGTCACAACCCTGCAGTGGCATGCGTGGCCTAGGATGGCACTCTATGCACACTACTATCTCCCGGTGTAGGCCGGTGCTCTGCCGCTCAGGTGGACTCGGCGACAAGGTCAGGGCCTTCCCCACGGGAGAGGAGAGGCGACAGGATCTCTGCACACCACTCGTGCACTGGGATGGGGAGCAGTGAGGGTCTCTCCACACTCCTTCCCCGGACATCCCGTGCATCCGCGAACGCTTTCACATCTTGGAGGAAGACGGCATCTGACTGCCCGTTCTTTCAGGGAGCTACTTCTGCGAGATCAGGGTAGGCGCCTGGTGGCAAGCGCATGTCTGCGTCTGGGATAGTTGGCCAGGAACTGCTTTCCCCTTGAGCCCAGGGGCCCAGGACAGGCATGCCTTCTGCTCAGACTCCTTCCTCCAGTGGAGGAAGCGCCCATGCCCTAGTCTTCCCTTCGTGTCTCCTTCTCACCAGGGTTCCGTCTCTCCGCACAGAGAGCGGGTGACACTAGTCTTACCACCGACCCGCTGTTGCTGACAGGGCTGGCTCTCCTGCTTGCTACCGTTTGCGACAACAAGGCCTACTCCTCTTCCCCGGGGCAGCGTGCTGCACCTTCCGCAGACATGCTCCTGGAGAACGCAGTGAGAGATGTGTCCCTTTCCTTAAGGCTCTTCCCACAGTCGCAACCATGCTTCTCTCTCAGGCAGAGGGGATGCACGGGCAAACAGGATTTCGCTCCATGAGGGTCTATTACACGGTGCTGTGGTGACTAGCTCAGGCAAGCAACCGCAGCCTCCCACAGACCCGACTCTGATTTTCCAAAGAATGCTGTGCTATCCCAGACGTGATACCCGGGCAAAGAGGCTTTCGCTGTATGCGGGTTTCTCCCACCTTGCTGCGAATACTAGGCTATGGCAAGCAGCAACAGAACCCAGCGGAACCGACTCTGATTTCTCAGCAAATGCTGGTGCTTTCGCAGAGGCTTTGGGCTTGGAGCCAACAGCACTTCGTCGCTGCTTCCTCAGCAAAGCTTTGGGCGTTCGCTCTTGGGCATCAGGAAAGAAGAGTTGCGGGAGAACTGGTTTCTCTTTGGCTTTGGTTTCCCGGGCTCCATTTTCGCGTCCTGGGTTCAAATCGTCAAGGCAAAATAAGCAGACAGCCTCCAACCTGCAGCAGAGTGCGTGGCCTAGGATGGCACTCTTTGCACACTACCATCACCTGGCGTAGGCGAGGCTTGGCATTTTGCACTGGCGCTAAGGCGGACTCGGGGACAAGTTCTGGGCCTTCCCCACAGGAGAGGAGAGGTGACAGAATCTTTGCACACCAACCGTGCACTCGGATCGGGGGGCTGTTGGGGACTTTCCCCACTCCTTCCCCGGACATCCCGTGCATCCGTGAACCCTTTCACATCTTGGAGGAAGACGGCATCTGACTGCCCGTTTTTTCAGGAATGTACTTCTGTGAGTTCAGGGTAGGTGCCTGGTCACAAACTCATATCTGCACCTTGGACAGGTGACCAAGCAGCTGCTTTCCCCTTCGGCCCAGGGGCCCAGGACAGGCATGACTTCTGCCCAGACTCCTTATCAGAGTGCAGCAAGCGCCCAATGTCTAGACTTCCACTAGTGTCTCCTCAGTCATGTTTCCGTCTCTCCGCACAGAGAGCTGGTGACACTTGCCTTACCACCAACCCACTGTTTCAGACAGGGCCGGCTCTCCTGTATGCGACCGTTTCCGACAACAAGGCCATCGACCCCTCATCCCTGGGGCAGCGTGCTGCACTTTCCCAGACATGTTCCTGGGGAGCGCAGTGACAGACGTGTCCCTTTCCTTAAGGCTCTTCCCACAGGCGCAACCGAGCATCTCTGTCAGGCAGCGGGGATGCCCGGGCCAAGATGATTTCGCTCCATGCGGGCTTATTACACCGAGCTGTGGAGACAAGCTCAGGCAAGCAGCAGCCGCATCCCGCGGACCCGACTCTGATTTCCCAAAGAATGCTGTGCTTTCCCAGACGTGATGCCCGGGCAAAGAGGCTTTCGCTGTATGCGGGTTTCTCCCAAAGTGCTGCGGACACTAGGCTAAGGCAACCGGCACGAGCAGCCAAGAGACTGCTATGATTTCACAGAGGTTTTAAGCTTGCTGCGAACCGCACTTCGCTGCTGCTTCCTCAGCAAGACTTTGGGCGTTCGCTCTGTCGCGTCAGGGATTAAGAGCTGCGGGAGAGCTGGTGCCTCTTGGGCCTTGCTTCCCGGGCTCCATGTTTGCGTCTTGGTTTCACCGTGCCATGCCGAAATAAGCAGATACAGTCACAACCCTGCAGTGGCATGCGTGGCCTAGGATGGCACTCTATGCACACTACTATCTCCCGGTGTAGGCCGGTGCTCTGCCGCTCAGGTGGACTCGGCGACAAGGTCAGGGCCTTCCCCACGGGAGAGGAGAGGCAACAGGATCTCTGCACACCACTCGTGCACTGGGATGGGGAGCAGTGAGGGTCTCTCCACACTCCTTCCCCGGACATCCCGTGCATCCGCGAACGCTTTCACATCTTGGAGGAAGACGGCATCTGACTGCCCGTTCTTTCAGGGAGCTACTTCTGCGAGATCAGGGTAGGCGCCTGGTGGCAAGCGCATGTCTGCGTCTGGGATAGTTGGCCAGGAACTGCTTTCCCCTTGAGCCCAGGGGCCCAGGACAGGCATGCCTTCTGCTCAGACTCCTTCCTCCAGTGGAGGAAGCACCCATGCCCTAGTCTTCCCTTCGTGTCTCCTTCTCACCAGGGTTCCGTCTCTCCGCACAGAGAGCGGGTGACACTAGTCTTACCACCGACCCGCTGTTGCTGACAGGGCTGGCTCTCCTGCTTGCTACCGTTTGCGACAACAAGGCCTACTCCTCTTCCCCGGGGCAGCGTGCTGCACCTTCCGCAGACATGCTCCTGGAGAACGCAGTGAGAGATGTGTCCCTTTCCTTAAGGCTCTTCCCACAGTCGCAACCATGCTTCTCTCTCAGGCAGAGGGGATGCACGGGCAAACAGGATTTCGCTCCATGAGGGTCTATTACACGGTGCTGTGGTGACTAGCTCAGGCAAGCAACCGCAGCCTCCCACAGACCCGACTCTGATTTTCCAAAGAATGCTGTGCTATCCCAGACGTGATACCCGGGCAAAGAGGCTTTCGCTGTATGCGGGTTTCTCCCACCTTGCTGCGAATACTAGGCTATGGCAAGCAGCAACAGAACCCAGCGGAACCGACTCTGATTTCTCAGCAAATGCTGGTGCTTTCGCAGAGGCTTTGGGCTTGGAGCCAACAGCACTTCGTCGCTGCTTCCTCAGCAAAGCTTTGGGCGTTCGCTCTTGGGCATCAGGAAAGAAGAGTTGCGGGAGAACTGGTTTCTCTTTGGCTTTGGTTTCCCGGGCTCCATTTTCGCGTCCTGGGTTCAAATCGTCAAGGCAAAATAAGCAGACAGCCTCCAACCTGCAGCAGAGTGCGTGGCCTAGGATGGCACTCTTTGCACACTACCATCACCTGGCGTAGGCGAGGCTTGGCATTTTGCACTGGCGCTAAGGCGGACTCGGGGACAAGTTCTGGGCCTTCCCCACAGGAGAGGAGAGGTGACAGAATCTTTGCACACCAACCGTGCACTCGGATCGGGGGGCTGTTGGGGACTTTCCCCACTCCTTCCCCGGACATCCCGTGCATCCGTGAACCCTTTCACATCTTGGAGGAAGACGGCATCTGACTGCCCGTTTTTTCAGGAATGTACTTCTGTGAGTTCAGGGTAGGTGCCTGGTCACAAACTCATATCTGCACCTTGGACAGGTGACCAAGCAGCTGCTTTCCCCTTGGGCCCAGGGGCCCAGGACAGGCATGACTTCTGCCCAGACTCCTTATCAGAGTGCAGCAAGCGCCCAATGTCTAGACTTCCACTAGTGTCTCCTCAGTCATGTTTCCGTCTCTCCGCACAGAGAGCTGGTGACACTTGCCTTACCACCAACCCACTGTTTCAGACAGGGCCGGCTCTCCTGTATGCGACCGTTTCCGACAACAAGGCCATCGACCCCTCATCCCTGGGGCAGCGTGCTGCACTTTCCCAGACATGTTCCTGGGGAGCGCAGTGACAGACGTGTCCCTTTCCTTAAGGCTCTTCCCACAGGCGCAACCGAGCATCTCTGTCAGGCAGCGGGGATGCCCGGGCCAAGATGATTTCGCTCCATGCGGGCTTATTACACCGAGCTGTGGAGACAAGCTCAGGCAAGCAGCAGCCGCATCCCGCGGACCCGACTCTGATTTCCCAAAGAATGCTGTGCTTTCCCAGACGTGATGCCCGGGCAAAGAGGCTTTCGCTGTATGCGGGTTTCTCCCAAAGTGCTGCGGACACTAGGCTAAGGCAACCGGCACGAGCAGCCAAGAGACTGCTATGATTTCACAGAGGTTTTAAGCTTGCGCCGAACCGCACTTCGCTGCTGCTTCCTCAGCAAGACTTTGGGCGTTCGCTCTGTCGCGTCAGGGATTAAGAGCTGCGGGAGAGCTGGTGCCTCTTGGGCCTTGCTTCCCGGGCTCCATGTTTGCGTCTTGGTTTCACCGTGCCATGCCGAAATAAGCAGATACAGTCACAACCCTGCAGTGGCATGCGTGGCCTAGGATGGCACTCTATGCACACTACTATCTCCCGGTGTAGGCCGGTGCTCTGCCGCTCAGGTGGACTCGGCGACAAGGTCAGGGCCTTCCCCACGGGAGAGGAGAGGCGACAGGATCTCTGCACACCACTCGTGCACTGGGATGGGGAGCAGTGAGGGTCTCTCCACACTCCTTCCCCGGACATCCCGTGCATCCGCGAACGCTTTCACATCTTGGAGGAAGACGGCATCTGACTGCCCGTTCTTTCAGGGAGCTACTTCTGCGAGATCAGGGTAGGCGCCTGGTGGCAAGCGCATGTCTGCGTCTGGGATAGTTGGCCAGGAACTGCTTTCCCCTTGAGCCCAGGGGCCCAGGACAGGCATGCCTTCTGCTCAGACTCCTTCCTCCAGTGGAGGAAGCGCCCATGCCCTAGTCTTCCCTTCGTGTCTCCTTCTCACCAGGGTTCCGTCTCTCCGCACAGAGAGCGGGTGACACTAGTCTTACCACCGACCCGCTGTTGCTGACAGGGCTGGCTCTCCTGCTTGCTACCGTTTGCGACAACAAGGCCTACTCCTCTTCCCCGGGGCAGCGTGCTGCACCTTCCGCAGACATGCTCCTGGAGAACGCAGTGAGAGATGTGTCCCTTTCCTTAAGGCTCTTCCCACAGTCGCAACCATGCTTCTCTCTCAGGCAGAGGGGATGCACGGGCAAACAGGATTTCGCTCCATGAGGGTCTATTACACGGTGCTGTGGTGACTAGCTCAGGCAAGCAACCGCGGCCTCCCACAGACCCGACTCTGATTTTCCAAAGAATGCTGTGCTATCCCAGACGTGATACCCGGGCAAAGAGGCTTTCGCTGTATGCGGGTTTCTCCCACCTTGCTGCGAATACTAGGCTAAGGGAAGCAGCAACAGAAGCCAGCGGAACCCACTCTGATTTCTCAGCAAATGCTGGTGCTTTCGCAGAGGCTTTGGGCTTGGAGCCAACAGCACTTCGTCGCTGCTTCCTCAGCAAAGCTTTGGGCGTTCGCTCTTGGGCATCAGGAAAGAAGAGTTGCGGGAGAACTGGTTTCTCTTTGGCTTTGCTTTCCCGGGCTCCATTTTCGCGTCCTGGGTTCAAATCGTCAAGGCAAAATAAGCAGACAGCCTCCAACCTGCAGCAGAGTGCGTGGCCTAGGATGGCACTCTTTGCACACTACCATCACCTGGCGTAGGCGAGGCTTGGCATTTTGCACTGGCGCTAAGGCGGACTCGGGGACAAGTTCTGGGCCTTCCCCACAGGAGAGGAGAGGTGACAGAATCTTTGCACACCAACCGTGCACTCGGATCGGGGGGCTGTTGGGGACTTTCCCCACTCCTTCCCCGGACATCCCGTGCATCCGCGAACCCTTTCACATCTTGGAGGAAGACGGCATCTGACTGCCCGTTTTTTCAGGAATGTACTTCTGTGAGTTCAGGGTAGGTGCCTGGTCACAAACTCATATCTGCACCTTGGACAGGTGACCAAGCAGCTGCTTTCCTCTTGGGCCCAGGGGCCCAGGACAGGCATGACTTCTGCCCAGACTCCTTATCAGAGTGCAGCAAGCGCCCAATGTCTAGACTTCCACTAGTGTCTCCTCAGTCATGTTTCCGTCTCTCCGCACAGAGAGCTGGTGACACTTGCCTTACCACCAACCCACTGTTTCAGACAGGGCCGGCTCTCCTGTATGCGACCGTTTCCGACAACAAGGCCATCGACCCCTCATCCCTGGGGCAGCGTGCTGCACTTTCCCAGACATGTTCCTGGGGAGCGCAGTGACAGACGTGTCCCTTTCCTTAAGGCTCTTCCCACAGGCGCAACCGAGCATCTCTGTCAGGCAGCGGGGATGCCCGGGCCAAGATGATTTCGCTCCATGCGGGCTTATTACACCGAGCTGTGGAGACAAGCTCAGGCAAGCAGCAGCCGCATCCCGCGGACCCGACTCTGATTTCCCAAAGAATGCTGTGCTTTCCCAGACGTGATGCCCGGGCAAAGAGGCTTTCGCTGTATGCGGGTTTCTCCCAAAGTGCTGCGGACACTAGGCTAAGGCAACCGGCACGAGCAGCCAAGAGACTGCTATGATTTCACAGAGGTTTTAAGCTTGCTGCGAACCGCACTTCGCTGCTGCTTCCTCAGCAAGACTTTGGGCGTTCGCTCTGTCGCGTCAGGGATTAAGAGCTGCGGGAGAGCTGGTGCCTCTTGGGCCTTGCTTCCCGGGCTCCATGTTTGCGTCTTGGTTTCACCGTGCCATGCCGAAATAAGCAGATACAGTCACAACCCTGCAGTGGCATGCGTGGCCTAGGATGGCACTCTATGCACACTACTATCTCCCGGTGTAGGCCGGTGCTCTGCCGCTCAGGTGGACTCGGCGACAAGGTCAGGGCCTTCCCCACGGGAGAGGAGAGGCGACAGGATCTCTGCACACCACTCGTGCACTGGGATGGGGAGCAGTGAGCGTCTCTCCCCACTCCTTCCCCGGACATCCCGTGCATCCGCGAACGCTTTCACATCTTGGAGGAAGACGGCATCTGACTGCCCGTTCTTTCAGGGAGCTACTTCTGCGAGATCAGGGTAGGCGCCTGGTGGCAAGCGCATGTCTGCGTCTGGGATAGTTGGCCAGGAACTGCTTTCCCCTTGAGCCCAGGGGCCCAGGACAGGCATGCCTTCTGCTCAGACTCCTTCCTCCAGTGGAGGAAGCGCCCATGCCCTAGTCTTCCCTTCGTGTCTCCTTCTCACCAGGGTTCCGTCTCTCCGCACAGAGAGCGGGTGACACTAGTCTTACCACCGACCCGCTGTTGCTGACAGGGCTGGCTCTCCTGCTTGCTACCGTTTGCGACAACAAGGCCTACTCCTCTTCCCCGGGGCAGCGTGCTGCACCTTCCGCAGACATGCTCCTGGAGAACGCAGTGAGAGATGTGTCCCTTTCCTTAAGGCTCTTCCCACAGTCGCAACCATGCTTCTCTCTCAGGCAGAGGGGATGCACGGGCAAACAGGATTTCGCTCCATGAGGGTCTATTACACGGTGCTGTGGTGACTAGCTCAGGCAAGCAACCGCGGCCTCCCACAGACCCGACTCTGATTTTCCAAAGAATGCTGTGCTATCCCAGACGTGATACCCGGGCAAAGAGGCTTTCGCTGTATGCGGGTTTCTCCCACCTTGCTGCGAATACTAGGCTAAGGGAAGCAGCAACAGAAGCCAGCGGAACCCACTCTGATTTCTCAGCAAATGCTGGTGCTTTCGCAGAGGCTTTGGGCTTGGAGCCAACAGCACTTCGTCGCTGCTTCCTCAGCAAAGCTTTGGGCGTTCGCTCTTGGGCATCAGGAAAGAAGAGTTGCGGGAGAACTGGTTTCTCTTTGGCTTTGCTTTCCCGGGCTCCATTTTCGCGTCCTGGGTTCAAATTGTCAAGGCAAAATAAGCAGACAGCCTCCAACCTGCAGCAGAGTGCGTGGCCTAGGATGGCACCCTTTGCACACTACCATCACCTGGCGTAGGCGAGGCTTGGCATTTTGCACTGGCGCTAAGGCGGACTCGGGGACAATTTCTGGGCATTCCCCACAGGAGAGGAGAGGTGACAGAATCTTTGCACACCAACCGTGCACTCGGATCGGGGGGCTGTTGGGGACTTTCCCCACTCCTTCCCCGGACATCCCGTGCATCCGCGAACCCTTTCACATCTTGGAGGAAGACGGCATCTGACTGCCCGTTTTTTCAGGAATGTACTTCTGTGAGTTCAGGGTAGGTGCCTTGTCACAAACTCATATCTGCATCTTGGACAGGTGACCAAGCAGCTGCTTTCCCCTTGGTCACAGGGGCCCAGGACAGGCATGACTTCTGCCCAGACTCCTTATCAGAGTGCAGCAAGCGCCCCATGTCTAGACTTCCACTAGTGTCTCCTCAGTCATGTTTCCGTCTCTCCGCACAGAGAGCTGGTGACACTTGTCTTACCACCAACCCACTGTTTCAGACAGGGCCGGCTCTCCTGTTTGCGACCGTTTCCGACAACAAGGCCATCGACCCCTCATCCCTGGGGCAGCGTGCTGCACTTTCCCAGACATGTTCCTGGGGAGCGCAGTGACAGACGTGTCCCTTTCCTTAAGGCTCTTCCCACAGGCGCAACCGAGCATCTCTGTCAGGCAGCGGGGATGCCCGGGCCAAGATGATTTCGCTCCATGCGGGCTTATTACACCGAGCTGTGGAGACAAGCTCAGGCAAGCAGCAGCCGCATCCCGCAGACCCGAATCTGATTTCCCAAAGAATGCTGTGCTTTCCCAGACGTGATGCCCGGACAAAGAGGCTTTCGCTGTATGCGGGTTTCTCCCAAAGTGCTGCGGACACTAGGCTAAGGCAACCGGCACGAGCAGCCAAGAGACTGCTATGATTTCGCAGAGGATTTAAGCTTGCTGCGAACCGCACTTCGCTGCTGCTTCCTCAGCAAGACTTTGGGCGTTCGCTCTGTCGCGTCAGGGATTAAGAGCTGCGGGAGAGCTGGTGCCTCTTGGGCCTTGCTTCCCGGGCTCCATGTTTGCGTCTTGGTTTCACCGTGCCATGCCGAAATAAGCAGATACAGTCACAACCCTGCAGTGGCATGCGTGGCCTAGGATGGCACTCTATGCACACTACTATCTCCCCGTGTAGGCCGGTGCTCTGCCGCTCAGGTGGACTCGGCGACAAGGTCAGGGCCTTCCCCACGGGAGAGGAGAGGCGACAGGATCTCTGCACACCACTCGTGCACTGGGATGGGGAGCAGTGAGGGTCTCTCCACACTCCTTCCCCGGACATCCCGTGCATCCGCGAACGCTTTCACATCTTGGAGGAAGACGGCATCTGACTGCCCGTTCTTTCAGGGAGCTACTTCTGCGAGATCAGGGTAGGCGCCTGGTGGCAAGCGCATGTCTGCGTCTGGGATAGTTGGCCAGGAACTGCTTTCCCCTTGAGCCCAGGGGCCCAGGACAGGCATGCCTTCTGCTCAGACTCCTTCCTCCAGTGGAGGAAGCGCCCATGCCCTAGTCTTCCCTTCGTGTCTCCTTCTCACCAGGGTTCCGTCTCTCCGCACAGAGAGCGGGTGACACTAGTCTTACCACCGACCCGCTGTTGCTGACAGGGCTGGCTCTCCTGCTTGCTACCGTTTCCGACAACATGGCCTACTCCTCTTCCCCGGGGCAGCGTGCTGCACCTTCCGCAGACATGCTCCTGGAGAACGCAGTGAGAGATGTGTCCCTTTCCTTAAGGCTCTTCCCACAGTCGCAACCATGCTTCTCTCTCAGGCAGAGGGGATGCACGGGCAAACAGGATTTCGCTCCATGAGGGTCTATTACACGGTGCTGTGGTGACTAGCTCAGGCAAGCAACCGCGGCCTCCCACAGACCCGACTCTGATTTTCCAAAGAATGCTGTGCTATCCCAGACGTGATACCCGGGCAAAGAGGCTTTCGCTGTATGCGGGTTTCTCCCACCTTGCTGCGAATACTAGGCTAAGGCAAGCAGCAACAGAAGCCAGCAGAACCGACTCTGATTTCTCAGCAAATGCTGGTGCTTTCGCAGAGGCTTTGGGCTTGGAGCCAACAGCACTTCGTCGCTGCTTCCTCAGCAAAGCTTTGGGCGTTCGCTCTTGGGCATCAGGAAAGAAGAGTTGCGGGAGAACTGGTTTCTCTTTGGCTTTGTTTCCCGGGCTCCATTTTCGCGTCCTGGGTTCAAATCGTCAAGGCAAAATAAGCAGACAGCCTCCAACCTGCAGCAGAGTGCGTGGCCTAGGATGGCACTCTTTGCACACTACCATCACCTGGCGTAGGCGAGGCTTGGCATTTTGCACTGGCGCTAAGGCGGACTCGGGGACAAGTTCTGGGCCTTCCCCACAGGAGAGGAGAGGTGACAGAATCTTTGCACACCAACCGTGCACTCGGATCGGGGGGCTGTTGGGGACTTTCCCCACTCCTTCCCCGGACATCCCGTGCATCCGCGAACCCTTTCACATCTTGGAGGAAGACGGCTTCTGACTGCCCGTTTTTTCAGGAATGTACTTCTGTGAGTTCAGGGTAGGTGCCTGGTCACAAACTCATATCTGCACCTTGGACAGGTGACCAAGTAGCTGCTTTCCCCTTGGTCACAGGGGCCCAGGACAGGCATGACTTCTGCCCAGACTCCTTATCAGAGTGCAGCAAGCGCCCCATGTCTAGACTTCCACTAGTGTCTCCTCAGTCATGTTTCCGTCTCTCCGCACAGAGAGCTGGTGACACTTGCCTTACCACCAACCCACTGTTTCAGACAGGGCCGGCTCTCCTGTTTGCGACCGTTTCCGACAACAAGGCCATCGACCCCTCATCCCTGGGGCAGCGTGCTGCACTTTCCCAGACATGTTCCTGGGGAGCGCAGTGACAGACGTGTCCCTTTCCTTATGGCTCTTCCCACAGGCGCAACCGAGCATCTCTGTCAGGCAGCGGGGATGCCCGGGCCAAGATGATTTCGCTCCATGCGGGCTTATTACACCGAGCTGTGGAGACAAGCTCAGGCAAGCAGCAGCCGCATCCCGCAGACCCGACTCTGATTTCCCAAAGAATGCTGTGCTTTCCCAGACGTGATGCCCGGGCAAAGAGGCTTTCGCTGTATGCGGGTTTCTCCCAAAGTGCTGCGGACACTAGGCTAAGGCAACCGGCACGAGCAGCCAAGAGACTGCTATGATTTCGCAGAGGTTTTAAGCTTGCTGCGAACCGCACTTCGCTGCTGCTTCCTCAGCAAGACTTTGGGCGTTCGCTCTGTCGCGTCAGGGATTAAGAGCTGCGGGAGAGCTGGTGCCTCTTGGGCCTTGCTTCCCGGGCTCCATGTTTGCGTCTTGGTTTCACCGTGCCATGCCGAAATAAGCAGATACAGTCACAACCCTGCAGTGGCATGCGTGGCCTAGGATGGCACTCTATGCACACTACTATCTCCCGGTGTAGGCCGGTGCTCTGCCGCTCAGGTGGACTCGGCGACAAGGTCAGGGCCTTCCCCACGGGAGAGGAGAGGCGACAGGATCTCTGCACACCACTCGTGCACTGGGATGGGGAGCAGTGAGGGTCTCTCCACACTCCTTCCCCGGACATCCCGTGCATCCGCGAACGCTTTCACATCTTGGAGGAAGACGGCATCTGACTGCCCGTTCTTTCAGGGAGCTACTTCTGCGAGATCAGGGTAGGCGCCTGGTGGCAAGCGCATGTCTGCGTCTGGGATAGTTGGCCAGGAACTGCTTTCCCCTTGAGCCCAGGGGCCCAGGACAGGCATGCCTTCTGCTCAGACTCCTTCCTCCAGTGGAGGAAGCGCCCATGCCCTAGTCTTCCCTTCGTGTCTCCTTCTCACCAGGGTTCCGTCTCTCCGCACAGAGAGCGGGTGACACTAGTCTTACCACCGACCCGCTGTTGCTGACAGGGCTGGCTCTCCTGCTTGCTACCGTTTGCGACAACAAGGCCTACTCCTCTTCCCCGGGGCAGCGTGCTGCACCTTCCGCAGACATGCTCCTGGAGAACGCAGTGAGAGATGTGTCCCTTTCCTTAAGGCTCTTCCCACAGTCGCAACCATGCTTCTCTCTCAGGCAGAGGGGATGCACGGGCAAACAGGATTTCGCTCCATGAGGGTCTATTACACGGTGCTGTGGTGACTAGCTCAGGCAAGCAACCGCAGCCTCCCACAGACCCGACTCTGATTTTCCAAAGAATGCTGGGCTATCCCAGACGTGATACCCGGGCAAAGAGGCTTTCGCTGTATGCGGGTTTCTCCCACCTTGCTGCGAATACTAGGCTAAGGCAAGCAGCAACAGAAGCCAGCAGAACCGACTCTGATTTCTCAGCAAATGCTGGTGCTTTCGCAGAGGCTTTGGGCTTGGAGCCAACAGCACTTCGTCGCTGCTTCCTCAGCAAAGCTTTGGGCGTTCGGTCTTGGGCATCAGGAAAGAAGAGTTGCGGGAGAACTGGTTTCTCTTTGGCTTTGCTTTCCCGGGCTCCATTTTCGCGTCCTGGGTTCAAATCGTCAAGGCAAAATAAGCAGACAGCCTCCAACCTGCAGCAGAGTGCGTGGCCTAGGATGGCACTCTTTGCACACTACCATCACCTGGCGTAGGCGAGGCTTGGCATTTTGCACTGGCGCTAAGGCGGACTCGGGGACAAGTTCTGGGCCTTCCCCACAGGAGAGGAGAGGTGACAGAATCTTTGCACACCAACCGTGCACTCGGATCGGGGGGCTGTTGGGGACTTTCCCCACTCCTTCCCCGGACATCCCGTGCATCCGCGAACCCTTTCACATCTTGGAGGAAGACGGCATCTGACTGCCCGTTTTTTCAGGAATGTACTTCTGTGAGTTCAGGGTAGGTGCCTGGTCACAAACTCATATCTGCACCTTGGACAGGTGACCAAGCAGCTGCTTTCCCCTTGGGCCCAGGGGCCCAGGACAGGCATGACTTCTGCCCAGACTCCTTATCAGAGTGCAGCAAGCGCCCCATGTCTAGACTTCCACTAGTGTCTCCTCAGTCATGTTTCCGTCTCTCCGCACAGAGAGCTGGTGACACTTGTCTTACCACCAACCCACTGTTTCAGACAGGGCCGGCTCTCCTGTTTGCGACCGTTTCCGACAACAAGGCCATCGACCCCTCATCCCTGGGGCAGCGTGCTGCACTTTCCCAGACATGTTCCTGGGGAGCGCAGTGACAGACGTGTCCCTTTCCTTAAGGCTCTTCCCACAGGCGCAACCGAGCATCTCTGTCAGGCAGCGGGGATGCCCGGGCCAAGATGATTTCGCTCCATGCGGGCTTATTACACCGAGCTGTGGAGACAAGCTCAGGCAAGCAGCAGCCGCATCCCGCGGACCCGACTCTGATTTCCCAAAGAATGCTGTGCTTTCCCAGACGTGATGCCCGGGCAAAGAGGCTTTCGCTGTATGCGGGTTTCTCCCAACGTGCTGCGGACACTAGGCTAAGGCAACCGGCACGAGCAGCCAAGAGACTGCTATGATTTCGCAGAGGTTTTAAGCTTTCTGCGAACCGCACTTCGCTGCTGCTTCCTCAGCAAGACTTTGGGCGTTCGCTCTGTCGCGTCAGGGATTAAGAGCTGCGGGAGAGCTGGTGCCTCTTGGGCCTTGCTTCCCGGGCTCCATGTTTGCGTCTTGGTTTCACCGTGCCATGCCGAAATAAGCAGATACAGTCACAACCCTGCAGTGGCATGCGTGGCCTAGGATGGCACTCTATGCACACTACTATCTCCCGGTGTAGGCCGGTGCTCTGCCGCTCAGGTGGACTCGGCGACAAGGTCAGGGCCTTCCCCACGGGAGAAGAGAGGCGACAGGATCTCTGCACACCACTCGTGCACTGGGATGGGGAGCAGTGAGGGTCTCTCCCCACTCCTTCCCCGGACATCCCGTGCATCCGCGAACGCTTTCACATCTTGGAGGAAGACGGCATCTGACTGCCCGTTCTTTCAGGGAGCTACTTCTGCGAGATCAGGGTAGGCGCCTGGTGGCAAGCGCATGTCTGCGTCTGGGATAGTTGGCCAGGAACTGCTTTCCCCTTGAGCCCAGGGGCCCAGGACAGGCATGCCTTCTGCTCAGACTCCTTCCTCCAGTGGAGGAAGCGCCCATGCCCTAGTCTTCCCTTCGTGTCTCCTTCTCACCAGGGTTCCGTCTCTCCGCACAGAGAGCGGGTGACACTAGTCTTACCACCGACCCGCTGTTGCTGACAGGGCTGGCGCTCCTGCTTGCTACCGTTTCCGACAACAAGGCCTACTCCTCTTCCCCGGGGCAGCGTGCTGCACCTTCCGCAGACATGCTCCTGGAGAACGCAGTGAGAGATGTGTCCCTTTCCTTAAGGCTCTTCCCACAGTCGCAACCATGCTTCTCTCTCAGGCAGAGGGGATGCACGGGCAAACAGGATTTCGCTCCATGAGGGTCTATTACACGGTGCTGTGGTGACTAGCTCAGGCAAGCAACCGCGGCCTCCCACAGACCCGACTGATTTTCCAAAGAATGCTGTGCTATCCCAGACGTGATACCCGGGCAAAGAGGCTTTCGCTGTATGCGGGATTCTCCCACCTTGCTGCGAATACTAGGCTAAGGCAAGCAGCAACAGAAGCCAGCGGAACCGACTCTGATTTCTCAGCAAATGCTGGTGCTTTCGCAGAGGCTTTGGGCTTGGAGCCAACAGCACTTCGTCGCTGCTTCCTCAGCAAAGTTTTGGGCGTTCGCTCTTGGGCATCAGGAAAGAAGAGTTGCGGGAGAACTGGTTTCTATTTGGCTTTGCTTTCCCGGGCTCCATTTTCGCGTCCTGGGTTCAAATCTTCAAGGCAAAATAAGCAGACAGCCTCCAACCTGCAGCAGAGTGCGTGGCTTAGGATGGCACTCTTTGCACACTACCATCACCTGGCGTAGGCGAGGCTTGGCATTTTGCACTGGCGCTAAGGCGGACTCGGGGACAAGTTCTGGGCCTTCCCCACAGGAGAGGAGAGGTGACAGAATCTTTGCACACCAACCGTGCACTCGGATCGGGGGGCTGTTGGGGACTTTCCCCACTCCTTCCCCGGACATCCCGTGCATCCGCGAACCCTTTCACATCTTGGAGGAAGACGGCATCTGACTGCCCGTTTTTTCAGGAATGTACTTCTGTGAGTTCAGGGTAGGTGCCTGGTCACAAACTCATATCTGCACCTTGGACAGGTGACCAAGCAGCTGCTTTCCCCTTGGGCCCAGGGGCCCAGGACAGGCATGACTTCTGCCCAGACTCCTTATCAGAGTGCAGCAAGCGCCCCATGTCTAGACTTCCACTAGTGTCTCCTCAGTCATGTTTCCGTCTCTCCGCACAGAGAGCTGGTGACACTTGTCTTACCACCAACCCACTGTTTCAGACAGGGCCGGCTCTCCTGTTTGCGACCGTTTCCGACAACAAGGCCATCGACCCCTCATCCCTGGGGCAGCGTGCTGCACTTTCCCAGACATGTTCCTGGGGAGCGCAGTGACAGACGTGTCCCTTTCCTTAAGGCTCTTCCCACAGGCGCAACCGAGCATCTCTGTCAGGCAGCGGGGATGCCCGGGCCAAGATGATTTCGCTCCATGCGGGCTTATTACACCGAGCTGTGGAGACAAGCTCAGGCAAGCAGCAGCCGCATCCCGCAGACCCGACTCTGATTTCCCAAAGAATGCTGTGCTTTCCCAGACGTGATGCCCGGGCAAAGAGGCTTTCGCTGTATGCGGGTTTCTCCCAAAGTGCTGCGGACACTAGGCTAAGGCAACCGGCACGAGCAGCCAAGAGACTGCTATGATTTCGCAGAGGTTTTAAGCTTTCTGCGAACCGCACTTCGCTGCTGCTTCCTCAGCAAGACTTTGGGCGTTCGCTCTGTCGCGTCAGGGATTAAGAGCTGCGGGAGAGCTGGTGCCTCTTGGGCCTTGCTTCCCGGGCTCCATGTTTGCGTCTTGGTTTCACCGTGCCATGCCGAAATAAGCAGATACAGTCACAACCCTGCAGTGGCATGCGTGGCCTAGGATGGCACTCTATGCACACTACTATCTCCCGGTGTAGGCCGGTGCTCTGCCGCTCAGGTGGACTCGGCGACAAGGTCAGGGCCTTCCCCACGGGAGAGGAGAGGCGACAGGATCTCTGCAACCACTCGTGCACTGGGATGGGGAGCAGTGAGGGTCTCTCCCCACTCCTTCCCCGGACATCCCGTGCATCCGCGAACGCTTTCACATCTTGGAGGAAGACGGCATCTGACTGCCCGTTCTTTCAGGGAGCTACTTCTGCGAGATCAGGGTAGGCGCCTGGTGGCAAGCGCATGTCTGCGTCTGGGATAGTTGGCCAGGAACTGCTTTCCCCTTGAGCCCAGGTGCCCAGGACAGGCATGCCTTCTGCTCAGACTCCTTCCTCCAGTGGAGGAAGCGCCCATGCCCTAGTCTTCCCTTCGTGTCTCCTTCTCACCAGGGTTCCGTCTCTCCGCACAGAGAGCGGGTGACACTAGTCTTACCACCGACCCGCTGTTGCTGACAGGGCTGGCTCTCCTGCTTGCTACCGTTTGCGACAACAAGGCCTACTCCTCTTCCCCGGGGCAGCGTGCTGCACCTTCCGCAGACATGCTCCTGGAGAACGCAGTGAGAGATGTGTCCCTTTCCTTAAGGCTCTTCCCACAGTCGCAACCATGCTTCTCTCTCAAGCAGAGGGGATGCACGGGCAAACAGGATTTCGCTCCATGAGGGTCTATTACACGGTGCTGTGGTGACTAGCTCAGGCAAGCAACCGCAGCCTCCCACAGACCCGACTCTGATTTTCCAAAGAATGCTGTGCTATCCCAGACGTGATACCCGGGCAAAGAGGCTTTCGCTGTATGCGGGTTTCTCCCACCTTGCTGCGAATACTAGGCTAAGGCAAGCAGCAACAGAAGCCAGCACAACCGACTCTGATTTCTCAGGAAATGCTGGTGCTTTCGCAGAGGCTTTGGGCTTGGAGCCAACAGCACTTCGTCGCTGCTTCCTCAGCAAAGCTTTGGGCGTTCGCTCTTGGGCATCAGGAAAGAAGAGTTGCGGGAGAACTGGTTTCTCTTTGGCTTTGCTTTCCCGGGCTCCATTTTCGCGTCCTGGGTTCAAATCTTCAAGGCAAAATAAGCAGACAGCCTCCAACCTGCAGCAGAGTGCGTGGCCTAGGATGGCACTCTTTGCACACTACCATCACCTGGCGTAGGCGAGGCTTGGCATTTTGCACTGGCGCTAAGGCGGACTCGGGGACAAGTTCTGGGCCTTCCCCACAGGAGAGGAGAGGTGACAGAATCTTTGCACACCAACCGTGCACTCGGATCGGGGGGCTGTTGGGGACTTTCCCCACTCCTTCCCCGGACATCCCGTGCATCCGCGAACCCTTTCACATCTTGGAGGAAGACGGCATCTGACTGCCCGTTTTTTCAGGAATGTACTTCTGTGAGTTCAGGGTAGGTGCCTGGTCACAAACTCATATCTGCACCTTGGACAGGTGACCAAGCAGCTGCTTTCCCCTTGGGCCCAGGGGCCCAGGACAGGCATGACTTCTGCCCAGACTCCTTATCAGAGTGCAGCAAGCGCCCCATGTCTAGACTTCCACTAGTGTCTCCTCAGTCATGTTTCCGTCTCTCCGCACAGAGAGCTGGTGACACTTGTCTTACCACCAACCCACTGTTTCAGACAGGGCCGGCTCTCCTGTTTGCGACCGTTTCCGACAACAAGGCCATCGACCCCTCATCCCTGGGGCAGCGTGCTGCACTTTCCCAGACATGTTCCTGGGGAGCGCAGTGACAGACGTGTCCCTTTCCTTAAGGCTCTTCCCACAGGCGCAACCGAGCATCTCTGTCAGGCAGCGGGGATGCCCGGGCCAAGATGATTTCGCTCCATGCGGGCTTATTACACCGAGCTGTGGAGACAAGCTCAGGCAAGCAGCAGCCGCATCCCGCAGACCCGACTCTGATTTCCCAAAGAATGCTGTGCTTTCCCAGACGTGATGCCCGGGCAAAGAGGCTTTCGCTGTATGCGGGTTTCTCCCAAAGTGCTGCGGACACTAGGCTAAGGCAACCGGCACGAGCAGCCAAGAGACTGCTCTGATTTCGCAGAGGTTTTAAGCTTGCTGCGAACCGCACTTCGCTGCTGCTTCCTCAGCAAGACTTTGGGCGTTCGCTCTGTCGCGTCAGGGATTAAGAGCTGCGGGAGAGCTGGTGCCTCTTGTCCTTGCTTCCCAGGCTCCATGTTTGCGTCTTGGTTTCACCGTGCCATGCCGAAATAAGCAGATACAGTCACAACCCTGCAGTGGCATGCGTGGCCTAGGATGGCACTCTATGCACACTACTATCTCCCGGTGTAGGCCGGTGCTCTGCCGCTCAGGTGGACTCGGCGACAAGGTCAGGGCCTTCCCCACGGGAGAGGAGAGGCGACAGGATCTCTGCACACCACTCGTGCACTGGGATGGGGAGCAGTGAGGGTCTCTCCCCACTCCTTCCCCGGACATCCCGTGCATCCGCGAACGCTTTCACATCTTGGAGGAAGACGGCATCTGACTGCCCGTTCTTTCAGGGAGCTACTTCTGCGAGATCAGGGTAGGCGCCTGGTGGCAAGCGCATGTCTGCGTCTGGGATAGTTGGCCAGGAACTGCTTTCCCCTTGAGCCCAGGGGCCCAGGACAGGCATGCCTTCTGCTCAGACTCCTTCCTCCAGTGGAGGAAGCGCCCATGCCCTAGTCTTCCCTTCGTGTCTCCTTCTCACCAGTGTTCCGTCTCTCCGCACAGAGAGCGGGTGACACTAGTCTTACCACCGACCCGCTGTTGCTGACAGGGCTGGCTCTCCTGCTTGCTACCGTTTCCGACAACAAGGCCTACTCCTCTTCCCCGGGGCAGCGTGCTGCACCTTCCGCAGACATGCTCCTGGAGAACGCAGTGAGAGATGTGTCCCTTTCCTTAAGGCTCTTCCCACAGTCGCAACCATGCTTCTCTCTCAGGCAGAGGGGATGCTCGGGCAAACAGGATTTCGCTCCATGAGGGTCTATTACACGGTGCTGTGGTGACTAGCTCAGGCAAGCAACCGCAGCCTCCCACAGACCCGACTCTGATTTTCCAAAGAATGCTGTGCTATCCCAGACGTGATACCCGGGCAAAGAGGCTTTCGCTGTATGCGGGTTTCTCCCACCTTGCTGCGAATACTAGGCTAAGGCAAGCAGCAACAGAAGCCAGCAGAACCGACTCTGATTTCTCAGCAAATGCTGGTGCTTTCGCAGAGGCTTTGGGCTTGGAGCCAACAGCACTTCGTCGCTGCTTCCTCAGCAAAGCTTTGGGCGTTCGCTCTTGGGCATCAGGAAAGAAGAGTTGCGGGAGAACTGGTTTCTCTTTGGCTTTGCTTTCCCGGGCTCCATTTTCGCGTCCTGGGTTCAAATCTTCAAGGCAAAATAAGCAGACAGCCTCCAACCTGCAGCAGAGTGCGTGGCCTAGGATGGCACTCTTAGCACACTACCATCACCTGGCGTAGGCTAGGCTTGGCATTTTGCACTGGCGCTAAGGCGGACTCGGGGACAAGTTCTGGGCCTTCCCCACAGGAGAGGAGAGGTGACAGAATCTTTGCACACCAACCGTGCACTCGGATCGGGGGGCTGTTGGGGACTTTCCCCACTCCTTCCCCGGACATCCCGTGCATCCGCGAACCCTTTCACATCTTGGAGGAAGACGGCATCTGACTGCCCGTTTTTTCAGGAATGTACTTCTGTGAGTTCAGGGTAGGTGCCTGGTCACAAACTCATATCTGCACCTTGGACAGGTGACCAAGCAGCTGCTTTCCCCTTGGGCCCAGGGGCCCAGGACAGGCATGACTTCTGCCCAGACTCCTTATCAGAGTGCAGCAAGCGCCCCATGTCTAGACTTCCACTAGTGTCTCCTCAGTCATGTTTCCGTCTCTCCGCACAGAGAGCTGGTGACACTTGTCTTACCACCAACCCACTGTTTCAGACAGGGCCGGCTCTCCTGTTTGCGACCGTTTCCGACAACAAGGCCATCGACCCCTCATCCCTGGGGCAGCGTGCTGCACTTTCCCAGACATGTTCCTGGGGAGCGCAGTGACAGACGTGTCCCTTTCCTTAAGGCTCTTCCCACAGGCGCAACCGAGCATCTCTGTCAGGCAGCGGGGATGCCCGGGCCAAGATGATTTCGCTCCATGCGGGCTTATTACACCGAGCTGTGGAGACAAGCTCAGGCAAGCAGCAGCCGCATCCCGCAGACCCGACTCTGATTTCCCAAAGAATGCTGTGCTTTCCCAGACGTGATGCCCGGGCAAAGAGGCTTTCGCTGTATGCGGGTTTCTCCCAAAGTGCTGCGGACACTAGGCTAAGGCAACCGGCACGAGCAGCCAAGAGACTGCTATGATTTCGCAGAGGTTTTAAGCTTGCTGCGAACCGCACTTCGCTGCTGCTTCCTCAGCAAGACTTTGGGCGTTCGCTCTGTCGCGTCAGGGATTAAGAGCTGCGGGAGAGCTGGTGCCTCTTGGGCCTTGCTTCCCGGGCTCCATGTTTGCGTCTTGGTTTCACCGTGCCATGCCGAAATAAGCAGATACAGTCACAACCCTGCAGTGGCATGCGTGGCCTAGGATGGCACTCTATGCACACTACTATCTCCCGGTGTAGGCCGGTGCTCTGCCGCTCAGGTGGACTCGGCGACAAGGTCAGGGCCTTCCCCACGGGAGAGGAGAGGCGACAGGATCTCTGCACACCACTCGTGCACTGGGATGGGGAGCAGTGAGGGTCTCTCCCCACTCCTTCCCCGGACATCCCGTGAATCCGCGAACGCTTTCACATCTTGGAGGAAGACGGCATCTGAATGCCCGTTCTTTCAGGGAGCTACTTCTGCGAGATCAGGGTAGGCGCCTGGTGGCAAGCGCATGTCTGCGTCTGGGATAGTTGGCCAGGAACTGCTTTCCCCTTGAGCCCAGGGGCCCAGGACAGGCATGCCTTCTGCTCAGACTCCTTCCTCCAGTGGAGGAAGCGCCCATGCCCTAGTCTTCCCTTCGTGTCTCCTTCTCACCAGGGTTCCGTCTCTCCGCACAGAGAGCGGGTGACACTAGTCTTACCACCGACCCGCTGTTGCTGACAGGGCTGGCTCTCCTGCTTGCTACCGTTTGCGACAACAAGGCCTACTCCTCTTCCCGGGCGCAGCGTGCTGCACCTTCCGCAGACATGCTCCTGGAGAACGCAGTGAGAGATGTGTCCCTTTCCTTAAGGCTCTTCCCACAGTCGCAACCATGCTTCTCTCTCAGGCAGAGGGGATGCACGGGCAAACAGGATTTCGCTCCATGAGGGTCTATTACACGGTGCTGTGGTGACTAGCTCAGGCAAGCAACCGCGGCCTCCCACAGACCCGACTCTGATTTTCCAAAGAATGCTGTGCTATCCCAGACGTGATACCCGGGCAAAGAGGCTTTCGCTGTATGCGGGTTTCTCCCACCTTGCTGCGAATACTAGGCTAAGGCAAGCAGCTACAGAAGCCAGCGGAACCGACTCTGATTTCTCAGCAAATGCTGGTGCTTTCGCAGAGGCTTTGGGCTTGGAGCCAACAGCACTTCGTCGCTGCTTCCTCAGCAAAGCTTTGGGCGTTCGCTCTTGGGCATCAGGAAAGAAGAGTTGCGGGAGAACTGGTTTCTATTTGGCTTTGCTTTCCCGGGCTCCATTTTCGCGTCCTGGGTTCAAATCTTCAAGGCAAAATAAGCAGACAGCCTCCAACCTGCAGCAGAGTGCGTGGCTTAGGATGGCACTCTTTGCACACTACCATAACCTGGCCTAGGCGAGGCTTGGCATTTTGCACTGGCGCTAAGGCGGACTCGGGGACAAGTTCTGGGCCTTCCCCACAGGAGAGGAGAGGTGACAGAATCTTTGCACACCAACCGTGCACTCGGATCGGGGGGCTGTTGGGGACTTTCCCCACTCCTTCCCCGGACATCCCGTGCATCCGCGAACCCTTTCACATCTTGGAGGAAGACGGCATCTGACTGCCCGTTTTTTCAGGAATGTACTTCTGTGAGTTCAGGGTAGGTGCCTGGTCACAAACTCATATCTGCACCTTGGACAGGTGACCAAGCAGCTGCTTTCCCCTTGGGCCCAGGGGCCCAGGACAGGCATGACTTCTGCCCAGACTCCTTATCAGAGTGCAGCAAGCGCCCCATGTCTAGACTTCCACTAGTGTCTCCTCAGTCATGTTTCCGTCTCTCCGCACAGAGAGCTGGTGACACTTGTCTTACCACCAACCCACTGTTTCAGACAGGGCCGGCTCTCCTGTTTGCGACCGTTTCCGACAACAAGGCCATCGACCCCTCATCCCTGGGGCAGCGTGCTGCACTTTCCCAGACATGTTCCTGGGGAGCGCAGTGACAGACGTGTCCCTTTCCTTAAGGCTCTTCCCACAGGCGCAACCGAGCATCTCTGTCAGGCAGCGGGGATGCCCGGGCCAAGATGATTTCGCTCCATGCGGGCTTATTACACCGAGCTGTGGAGACAAGCTCAGGCAAGCAGCAGCCGCATCCCGCAGACCCGACTCTGATTTCCCAAAGAATGCTGTGCTTTCCCAGACGTGATGCCCGGGCAAAGAGGCTTTCGCTGTATGCGGGTTTCTCCCAAAGTGCTGCGGACACTAGGCTAAGGCAACCGGCACGAGCAGCCAAGAGACTGCTATGATTTCGCAGAGGTTTTAAGCTTGCTGCGAACCGCACTTCGCTGCTGCTTCCTCAGCAAGACTTTGGGCGTTCGCTCTGTCGCGTCAGGGATTAAGAGCTGCGGGAGAGCTGGTGCCTCTTGGGCCTTGCTTCCCGGGCTCCATGTTTGCGTCTTGGTTTCACCGTGCCATGCCGAAATAAGCAGATACAGTCACAACCCTGCAGGGGCATGCGTGGCCTAGGATGGCACTCTATGCACACTACTATCTCCCGGTGTAGGCCGGTGCTCTGCCGCTCAGGTGGACTCGGCGACAAGGTCAGGGCCTTCCCCACGGGAGAGGAGAGGCGACAGGATCTCTGCACACCACTCGTGCACTGGGATGGGGAGCAGTGAGGGTCTCTCCCCACTCCTTCCCCGGACATCCCGTGCATCCGCGAACGCTTTCACATCTTGGAGGAAGACGGCATCTGACTGCCCGTTCTTTCAGGGAGCTACTTCTGCGAGATCAGGGTAGGCGCCTGGTGGCAAGCGCATGTCTGCGTCTGGGATAGTTGGCCAGGAACTGCTTTCCCCTTGAGCCCAGGGGCCCAGGACAGGCATGCCTTCTGCTCAGACTCCTTCCTCCAGTGGAGGAAGCGCCCATGCCCTAGTCTTCCCTTCGTGTCTCCTTCTCACCAGGGTTCCGTCTCTCCGCACAGAGAGCGGGTGACACTAGTCTTACCACCGACCCGCTGTTGCTGACAGGGCTGGCTCTCCTGCTTGCTACCGTTTCCGACAACAAGGCCTACTCCTCTTCCCCGGGGCAGCGTGCTGCACCTTCCGCAGACATGCTCCTGGAGAACGCAGTGAGAGATGTGTCCCTTTCCTTAAGGCTCTTCCCACAGTCGCAACCATGCTTCTCTCTCAGGCAGAGGGGATGCACGGGCAAACAGGATTTCGCTCCATGAGGGTCTATTACACGGTGCTGTGGTGACTAGCTCAGGCAAGCAACCGCAGCCTCCCACAGACCCGACTCTGATTTTCCAAAGAATGCTGTGCTATCCCAGACGTGATACCCGGGCAAAGAGGCTTTCGCTGTATGCGGGTTTCTCCCACCTTGCTGCGAATACTAGGCTAAGGCAAGCAGCAACAGAAGCCAGCACAACCGACTCTGATTTCTCAGGAAATGCTGGTGCTTTCGCAGAGGCTTTGGGCTTGGAGCCAACAGCACTTCGTCGCTGCTTCCTCAGCAAAGCTTTGGGCGTTCGCTCTTGGGCATCAGGAAAGAAGAGTTGCGGGAGAACTGGTTTCTCTTTGGCTTTGCTTTCCCGGGCTCCATTTTCGCGTCCTGGGTTCAAATCGTCAAGGCAAAATAAGCAGACAGCCTCCAACCTGTAGCAGAGTGCGCGGCCTAGGATGGCACTCTTTGCACACTACCATCACCTGGCGTAGGCGAGGCTTGGCATTTTGCACTGGCGCTAAGGCGGACTCGGGGACAAGTTCTGGGCCTTCCCCACAGGAGAGGAGAGGTGACAGTATCTTTGCACACCAACCGTGCACTCGGATCGGGGGGCTGTTGGGGACTTTCCCCACTCCTTCCCCGGACATCCCGTGCATCCGCGAACCCTTTCACATCTTGGAGGAAGACGGCATCTGACTGCCCGTTTTTTCAGGAATGTACTTCTGTGAGTTCAGGGTAGGTGCCTGGTCACAAACTCATATCTGCACCTTGGACAGGTGACCAAGCAGCTGCTTTCCCCTTGGGCCCAGGGGCCCAGGACAGGCATGACTTCTGCCCAGACTCCTTATCAGAGTGCAGCAAGCGCCCCATGTCTAGACTTCCACTAGTGTCTCCTCAGTCATGTTTCCGTCTCTCCGCACAGAGAGCTGGTGACACTTGTCTTACCACCAACCCACTGTTTCAGACAGGGCCGGCTCTCCTGTTTGCGACCGTTTCCGACAACAAGGCCATCGACCCCTCATCCCTGGGGCAGCGTGCTGCACTTTCCCAGACATGTTCCTGGGGAGCGCAGTGACAGACGTGTCCCTTTCCTTAAGGCTCTTCCCACAGGCGCAACCGAGCATCTCTGTCAGGCAGCGGGGATGCCCGGGCCAAGATGATTTCGCTCCATGCGGGCTTATTACACCGAGCTGTGGAGACAAGCTCAGGCAAGCAGCAGCCGCATCCCGCAGACCCGACTCTGATTTCCCAAAGAATGCTGTGCTTTCCCAGACGTGATGCCCGGGCAAAGAGGCTTTCGCTGTATGCGGGTTTCTCCCAAAGTGCTGCGGACACTAGGCTAAGGCAACCGGCACGAGCAGCCAAGAGACTGCTATGATTTCGCAGAGGTTTTAAGCTTGCTGCGAACCGCACTTCGCTGCTGCTTCCTCAGCAAGACTTTGGGCGTTCGCTCTGTCGCGTCAGGGATTAAGAGCTGCGGGAGAGCTGGTGCCTCTTGGGCCTTGCTTCCCGGGCTCCATGTTTGCGTCTTGGTTTCACCGTGCCATGCCGAAATAAGCAGATACAGTCACAACCCTGCAGTGGCATGCGTGGCCTAGGATGGCACTCTATGCACACTACTATCTCCCGGTGTAGGCCGGTGCTCTGCCGCTCAGGTGGACTCGGCGACAAGGTCAGGGCCTTCCCCACGGGAGAGGAGAGGCGACAGGATCTCTGCACACCACTCGTGCACTGGGATGGGGAGCAGTGAGGGTCTCTCCCCACTCCTTCCCCGGACATCCCGTGCATCCGCGAACGCTTTCACATCTTGGAGGAAGACGGCATCTGACTGCCCGTTCTTTCAGGGAGCTACTTCTGCGAGATCAGGGTAGGCGCCTGGTGGCAAGCGCATGTCTGCGTCTGGGATAGTTGGCCAGGAACTGCTTTCCCCTTGAGCCCAGGGGCCCAGGACAGGCATGCCTTCTGCTCAGACTCCTTCCTCCAGTGGAGGAAGCGCCCATGCCCTAGTCTTCCCTTCGTGTCTCCTTCTCACCAGGGTTCCGTCTCTCCGCATAGAGAGCGGGTGACACTAGTCTTACCACCGACCCGCTGTTGCTGACAGGGCTGGCTCTCCTGCTTGCTACCGTTTCCGACAACAAGGCCTACTCCTCTTCCCCGGGGCAGCGTGCTGCACCTTCCGCAGACATGCTCCTGGAGAACGCAGTGAGAGATGTGTCCCTTTCCTTAAGGCTCTTCCCACAGTCGCAACCATGCTTCTCTCTCAGGCAGAGGGGATGCACGGGCAAACAGGATTTCGCTCCATGAGGGTCTATTACATGGTGCTGTGGTGACTAGCTCAGGCAAGCAACCGCAGCCTCCCACAGACCCGACTCTGATTTTCCAAAGAATGCTGTGCTATCCCAGACGTGATACCCGGGCAAAGAGGCTTTCGCTGTATGCGGGTTTCTCCCACCTTGCTGCGAATACTAGGCTAAGGCAAGCAGCAACAGAAGCCAGCAGAACCGACTCTGATTTCTCAGGAAATGCTGGTGCTTTCGCAGAGGCTTTGGGCTTGGAGCCAACAGCACTTCGTCGCTGCTTCCTCAGCAAAGCTTTGGGCGTTCGCTCTTGGGCATCAGGAAAGAAGAGTTGCGGGAGAACTGGTTTCTATTTGGCTTTGCTTTCCCGGGCTCCATTTTTGCGTCCTGGGTTCAAATCTTCAAGGCAAAATAAGCAGACAGCCTCCAACCTGCAGCAGAGTGCGTGGCTTAGGATGGCACTCTTTGCACACTACCATAACCTGGCCTAGGCGAGGCTTGGCATTTTGCACTGGCGCTAAGGCGGACTCGGGGACAAGTTCTGGGCCTTCCCCACAGGAGAGGAGAGGTGACAGAATCTTTGCACACCAACCGTGCACTCGGATCGGGGGGCTGTTGGGGACTTTCCCCACTCCTTCCCCGGACATCCCGTGCATCCGCGAACCCTTTCACATCTTGGAGGAAGACGGCATCTGACTGCCCGTTTTTTCAGGAATGTACTTCTGTGAGTTCAGGGTAGGTGCCTGGTCACAAACTCATATCTGCACCTTGGACAGGTGACCAAGCAGCTGCTTTCCCCTTGGGCCCAGGGGCCCAGGACAGGCATGACTTCTGCCCAGACTCCTTATCAGAGTGCAGCAAGCGCCCCATGTCTAGACTTCCACTAGTGTCTCCTCAGTCATGTTTCCGTCTCTCCGCACAGAGAGCTGGTGACACTTGTCTTACCACCAACCCACTGTTTCAGACAGGGCCGGCTCTCCTGTTTGCGACCGTTTCCGACAACAAGGCCATCGACCCCTCATCCCTGGGGCAGCGTGCTGCACTTTCCCAGACATGTTCCTGGGGAGCGCAGTGACAGACGTGTCCCTTTCCTTAAGGCTCTTCCCACAGGCGCAACCGAGCATCTCTGTCAGGCAGCGGGGATGCCCGGGCCAAGATGATTTCGCTCCATGCGGGCTTATTACACCGAGCTGTGGAGACAAGCTCAGGCAAGCAGCAGCCGCATCCCGCAGACCCGACTCTGATTTCCCAAAGAATGCTGTGCTTTCCCAGACGTGATGCCCGGGCAAAGAGGCTTTCGCTGTATGCGGGTTTCTCCCAAAGTGCTGCGGACACTAGGCTAAGGCAACCGGCACGAGCAGCCAAGAGACTGCTATGATTTCGCAGAGGTTTTAAGCTTGCTGCGAACTGCACTTCGCTGCTGCTTCCTCAGCAAGACTTTGGGCGTTCGCTCTGTCGCGTCAGGGATTAAGAGCTGCGGGAGAGCTGGTGCCTCTTGGGCCTTGCTTCCCGGGCTCCATGTTTGCGTCTTGGTTTCACCGTGCCATGCCGAAATAAGCAGATACAGTCACAACCCTGCAGTGGCATGCGTGGCCTAGGATGGCACTCTATGCACACTACTATCTCCCGGTGTAGGCCGGTGCTCTGCCGCTCAGGTGGACTCGGCGACAAGGTCAGGGCCTTCCCCACGGGAGAGGAGAGGCGACAGGATCTCTGCAACCACTCGTGCACTGGGATGGGGAGCAGTGAGGGTCTCTCCCCACTCCTTCCCCGGACATCCCGTGCATCCGCGAACGCTTTCACATCTTGGAGGAAGACGGCATCTGACTGCCCGTTCTTTCAGGGAGCTACTTCTGCGAGATCAGGGTAGGCGCCTGGTGGCAAGCGCATGTCTGCGTCTGGGATAGTTGGCCAGGAACTGCTTTCCCCTTGAGCCCAGGGGCCCAGGACAGGCATGCCTTCTGCTCAGACTCCTTCCTCCAGTGGAGGAAGCGCCCATGCCCTAGTCTTCCCTTCGTGTCTCCTTCTCACCAGGGTTCCGTCTCTCCGCACAGAGAGCGGGTGACACTAGTCTTACCACCGACCCGCTGTTGCTGACAGGGCTGGCTCTCCTGCTTGCTACCGTTTCCGACAACAAGGCCTACTCCTCTTCCCCGGGGCAGCGTGCTGCACCTTCCGCAGACATGCTCCTGGAGAACGCAGTGAGAGATGTGTCCCTTTCCTTAAGGCTCTTCCCACAGTCGCAACCATGCTTCTCTCTCAGGCAGAGGGGATGCACGGGCAAACAGGATTTCGCTCCATGAGGGTCTATTACACGGTGCTGTGGTGACTAGCTCAGGCAAGCAACCGCAGCCTCCCACAGACCCGACTCTGATTTTCCAAAGAATGCTGTGCTATCCCAGACGTGATACCCGGGCAAAGAGGCTTTCGCTGTATGCGGGTTTCTCCCACCTTGCTGCGAATACTAGGCTAAGGCAAGCAGCAACAGAAGCCAGCACAACCGACTCTGATTTCTCAGGAAATGCTGGTGCTTTCGCAGAGGCTTTGGGCTTGGAGCCAACAGCACTTCGTCGCTGCTTCCTCAGCAAAGCTTTGGGCGTTCGCTCTTGGGCATCAGGAAAGAAGAGTTGCGGGAGAACTGGTTTCTCTTTGGCTTTGCTTTCCCGGGCTCCATTTTCGCGTCCTGGGTTCAAATCGTCAAGGCAAAATAAGCAGACAGCCTCCAACCTGCAGCAGAGTGCGTGGCCTAGGATGGCACTCTTTGCACACTACCATCACCTGGCGTAGGCGAGGCTTGGCATTTTGCACTGGCGCTAAGGCGGACTCGGGGACAAGTTCTGGGCCTTCCCCACAGGAGAGGAGAGGTGACAGTATCTTTGCACACCAACCGTGCACTCGGATCGGGGGGCTGTTGGGGACTTTCCCCACTCCTTCCCCGGACATCCCGTGCATCCGCGAACCCTTTCACATCTTGGAGGAAGACGGCATCTGACTGCCCGTTTTTTCAGGAATGTACTTCTGTGAGTTCAGGGTAGGTGCCTGGTCACAAACTCATATCTGCACCTTGGACAGGTGACCAAGCAGCTGCTTTCCCCTTGGGCCCAGGGGCCCAGGACAGGCATGACTTCTGCCCAGACTCCTTATCAGAGTGCAGCAAGCGCCCCATGTCTAGACTTCCACTAGTGTCTCCTCAGTCATGTTTCCGTCTCTCCGCACAGAGAGCTGGTGACACTTGTCTTACCACCAACCCACTGTTTCAGACAGGGCCGGCTCTCCTGTTTGCGACCGTTTCCGACAACAAGGCCATCGACCCCTCATCCCTGGGGCAGCGTGCTGCACTTTCCCAGACATGTTCCTGGGGAGCGCAGTGACAGACGTGTCCCTTTCCATAAGGCTCTTCCCACAGGCGCAACCGAGCATCTCTGTCAGGCAGCGGGGATGCCCGGGCCAAGATGATTTCGCTCCATGCGGGCTTATTACACCGAGCTGTGGAGACAAGCTCAGGCAAGCAGCAGCCGCATCCCGCAGACCCGACTCTGATTTCCCAAAGAATGCTGTGCTTTCCCAGACGTGATGCCCGGGCAAAGAGGCTTTCGCTGTATGCGGGTTTCTCCCAAAGTGCTGCGGACACTAGGCTAAGGCAACCGGCACGAGCAGCCAAGAGACTGCTATGATTTCGCAGAGGTTTTAAGCTTGCTGCGAACCGCACTTCGCTGCTGCTTCCTCAGCAAGACTTTGGGCGTTCGCTCTGTCGCGTCAGGGATTAAGAGCTGCGGGAGAGCTGGTGCCTCTTGGGCCTTGCTTCCCGGGCTCCATGTTTGCGTCTTGGTTTCACCGTGCCATGCCGAAATAAGCAGATACAGTCACAACCCTGCAGTGGCATGCGTGGCCTAGGATGGCACTCTATGCACACTACTATCTCCCGGTGTAGGCCGGTGCTCTGCCGCTCAGGTGGACTCGGCGACAAGGTCAGGGCCTTCCCCACGGGAGAGGAGAGGCGACAGGATCTCTGCACACCACTCGTGCACTGGGATGGGGAGCAGTGAGGGTCTCTCCCCACTCCTTCCCCGGACATCCCGTGCATCCGCGAACGCTTTCACATCTTGGAGGAAGACGGCATCTGACTGCCCGTTCTTTCAGGGAGCTACTTCTGCGAGATCAGGTTAGGCGCCTGGTGGCAAGCGCATGTCTGCGTCTGGGATAGTTGGCCAGGAACTGCTTTCCCCTTGAGCCCAGGGGCCCAGGACAGGCATGCCTTCTGCTCAGACTCCTTCCTCCAGTGGAGGAAGCGCCCATGCCCTAGTCTTCCCTTCGTGTCTCCTTCTCACCAGGGTTCCGTCTCTCCGCACAGAGAGCGGGTGACACTAGTCTTACCACCGACCCGCTGTTGCTGACAGGGCTGGCTCTCCTGCTTGCTACCGTTTCCGACAACAAGGCCTACTCCTCTTCCCCGGGGCAGCGTGCTGCACCTTCCGCAGACATGCTCCTGGAGAACGCAGTGAGAGATGTGTCCCTTTCCTTAAGGCTCTTCCCACAGTCGCAACCATGCTTCTCTCTCTGGCAGAGGGGATGCACGGGCAAACAGGATTTCGCTCCATGAGGGTCTATTACATGGTGCTGTGGTGACTAGCTCAGGCAAGCAACCGCAGCCTCCCACAGACCCGACTCTGATTTTCCAAAGAATGCTGTGCTATCCCAGACGTGATACCCGGGCAAAGAGGCTTTCGCTGTATGCGGGTTTCTCCCACCTTGCTGCGAATACTAGGCTAAGGCAAGCAGCAACAGAAGCCAGCAGAACCGACTCTGATTTCTCAGCAAATGCTGGTGCTTTCGCAGAGGCTTTGGGCTTGGAGCCAACAGCACTTCGTCGCTGCTTCCTCAGCAAAGCTTTGGGCGTTCGCTCTTGGGCATCAGGAAAGAAGAGTAGCGGGAGAACTGGTTTCTCTTTGGCTTTGCTTTCCCGGGCTCCATTTTCGCGTCCTGGTTTCAAATTGTCAGGGCAAAATAAGCAGACAGCCTCCAACCTGCAGCAGAGTGCGTGGCCTAGGATGGCACTCTTTGCACACTACCATCACCTGGCGTAGGCTAGGCTTGGCATTTTGCACTGGCGCTAAGGCGGACTCGGGGACAAGTTCTGGGCCTTCCCCACAGGAGAGGAGAGGTGACAGAATCTTTGCACACCAACCGTGCACTCGGATCGGGGGGCTGTTGGGGACTTTCCCCACTCCTTCCCCGGACATCCCGTGCATCCGCGAACCCTTTCACATCTTGGAGGAAGACGGCATCTGACTGCCCGTTTTTTCAGGAATGTACTTCTGTGAGTTCAGGGTAGGTGCCTGGTCACAAACTCATATCTGCACCTTGGACAGGTGACCAAGCAGCTGCTTTCCCCTTGGGCCCAGGGGCCCAGGACAGGCATGACTTCTGCCCAGACTCCTTATCAGAGTGCAGCAAGCGCCCCATGTCTAGACTTCCACTAGTGTCTCCTCAGTCATGTTTCCGTCTCTCCGCACAGAGAGCTGGTGACACTTGTCTTACCACCAACCCACTGTTTCAGACAGGGCCGGCTCTCCTGTTTGCGACCGTTTCCGACAACAAGGCCATCGACCCCTCATCCCTGGGGCAGCGTGCTGCACTTTCCCAGACATGTTCCTGGGGAGCGCAGTGACAGACGTGTCCCTTTCCTTAAGGCTCTTCCCACAGGCGCAACCGAGCATCTCTGTCAGGCAGCGGGGATGCCCGGGCCAAGATGATTTCGCTCCATGCGGGCTTATTACACCGAGCTGTGGAGACAAGCTCAGGCAAGCAGCAGCCGCATCCCGCAGACCCGACTCTGATTTCCCAAAGAATGCTGTGCTTTCCCAGACGTGATGCCCGGGCAAAGAGGCTTTCGCTGTATGCGGGTTTCTCCCAAAGTGCTGCGGACACTAGGCTAAGGCAACCGGCACGAGCAGCCAAGAGACTGCTATGATTTCGCAGAGGTTTTAAGCTTGCTGCGAACCGCACTTCGCTGCTGCTTCCTCAGCAAGACTTTGGGCGTTCGCTCTGTCGCGTCAGGGATTAAGAGCTGCGGGAGAGCTGGTGCCTCTTGGGCCTTGCTTCCCGGGCTCCATGTTTGCGTCTTGGTTTCACCGTGCCATGCCGAAATAAGCAGATACAGTCACAACCCTGCAGTGGCATGCGTGGCCTAGGATGGCACTCTATGCACACTACTATCTCCCGGTGTAGGCCGGTGCTCTGCCGCTCAGGTGGACTCGGCGACAAGGTCAGGGCCTTCCCCACGGGAGAGGAGAGGCGACAGGATCTCTGCACACCACTCGTGCACTGGGATGGGGAGCAGTGAGGGTCTCTCCCCACTCCTTCCCCGGACATCCCGTGCATCCGCGAACGCTTTCACATCTTGGAGGAAGACGGCATCTGACTGCCCGTTCTTTCAGGGAGCTACTTCTGCGAGATCAGGGTAGGCGCCTGGTGGCAAGCGCATGTCTGCGTCTGGGATAGTTGGCCAGGAACTGCTTTCCCCTTGAGCCCAGGGGCCCAGGACAGGCATGCCTTCTGCTCAGACTCCTTCCTCCAGTGGAGGAAGCGCCCATGCCCTAGTCTTCCCTTCGTGTCTCCTTCTCACCAGGGTTCCGTCTCTCCGCACAGAGAGCGGGTGACACTAGTCTTACCACCGACCCGCTGTTGCTGACAGGGCTGGCTCTCCTGCTTGCTACCGTTTCCGACAACAAGGCCTACTCCTCTTCCCCGGGGCAGCGTGCTGCACCTTCCGCAGACATGCTCCTGGAGAACGCAGTGAGAGATGTGTCCCTTTCCTTAAGGCTCTTCCCACAGTCGCAACCATGCTTCTCTCTCAGGCAGAGGGGATGCACGGGCAAACAGGATTTCGCTCCATGAGGGTCTATTACACGGTGCTGTGGTGACTAGCTCAGGCAAGCAACCGCAGCCTCCCACAGACCCGACTCTGATTTTCCAAAGAATGCTGTGCTATCCCAGACGTGATACCCGGGCAAAGAGGCTTTCGCTGTATGCGGGTTTCTCCCACCTTGCTGCGAATACTAGGCTAAGGCAAGCAGCAACAGAAGCCAGCACAACCGACTCTGATTTCTCAGGAAATGCTGGTGCTTTCGCAGAGGCTTTGGGCTTGGAGCCAACAGCACTTCGTCGCTGCTTCCTCAGCAAAGCTTTGGGCGTTCGCTCTTGGGCATCAGGAAAGAAGAGTTGCGGGAGAACTGGTTTCTCTTTGGCTTTGCTTTCCCGGGCTCCATTTTCGCGTCCTGGGTTCAAATCGTCAAGGCAAAATAAGCAGACAGCCTCCAACCTGCAGCAGAGTGCGTGGCCTAGGATGGCACTCTTTGCACACTACCATCACCTGGCGTAGGCGAGGCTTGGCATTTTGCACTGGCGCTAAGGCGGACTCGGGGACAAGTTCTGGGCCTTCCCCACAGGAGAGGAGAGGTGACAGAATCTTTGCACACCAACCGTGCACTCGGATCGGGGGGCTGTTGGGGACTTTCCCCACTCCTTCCCCGGACATCCCGTGCATCCGCGAACCCTTTCACATCTTGGAGGAAGACGGCATCTGACTGCCCGTTTTTTCAGGAATGTACTTCTGTGAGTTCAGGGTAGGTGCCTGGTCACAAACTCATATCTGCACCTTGGACAGGTGACCAAGCAGCTGCTTTCCCCTTGGGCCCAGGGTCCCAGGACAGGCATGACTTCTGCCCAGACTCCTTATCAGAGTGCAGCAAGCGCCCCATGTCTAGACTTCCACTAGTGTCTCCTCAGTCATGTTTCCGTCTCTCCGCACAGAGAGCTGGTGACACTTGTCTTACCACCAACCCACTGTTTCAGACAGGGCCGGCTCTCCTGTTTGCGACCGTTTCCGACAACAAGGCCATCGACCCCTCATCCCTGGGGCAGCGTGCTGCACTTTCCCAGACATGTTCCTGGGGAGCGCAGTGACAGACGTGTCCCTTTCCTTAAGGCTCTTCCCACAGGCGCAACTGAGCATCTCTGTCAGGCAGCGGGGATGCCCGGGCCAAGATGATTTCGCTCCATGCGGGCTTATTACACCGAGCTGTGGAGACAAGCTCAGGCAAGCAGCAGCCGCATCCCGCAGACCCGACTCTGATTTCCCAAAGAATGCTGTGCTTTCCCAGACGTGATGCCCGGGCAAAGAGGCTTTCGCTGTATGCGGGTTTCTCCCAAAGTGCTGCGGACACTAGGCTAAGGCAACCGGCACGAGCAGCCAAGAGACTGCTATGATTTCGCAGAGGTTTTAAGCTTGCTGCGAACCGCACTTCGCTGCTGCTTCCTCAGCAAGACTTTGGGCGTTCGCTCTGTCGCGTCAGGGATTAAGAGCTGCGGGAGAGCTGGTGCCTCTTGGGCCTTGCTTCCCGGGCTCCATGTTTGCGTCTTGGTTTCACCGTGCCATGCCGAAATAAGCAGATACAGTCACAACCCTGCAGTGGCATGCGTGGCCTAGGATGGCACTCTATGCACACTACTATCTCCCGGTGTAGGCCGGTGCTCTGCCGCTCAGGTGGACTCGGCGACAAGGTCAGGGCCTTCCCCACGGGAGAGGAGAGGCGACAGGATCTCTGCACACCACTCGTGCACTGGGATGGGGAGCAGTGAGGGTCTCTCCCCACTCCTTCCCCGGACATCCCGTGCATCCGCGAACGCTTTCACATCTTGGAGGAAGACGGCATCTGACTGCCCGTTCTTTCAGGGAGCTACTTCTGCGAGATCAGGGTAGGCGCCTGGTGGCAAGCGCATGTCTGCGTCTGGGATAGTTGGCCAGGAACTGCTTTCCCCTTGAGCCCAGGGGCCCAGGACAGGCATGCCTTCTGCTCAGACTCCTTCCTCCAGTGGAGGAAGCGCCCATGCCCTAGTCTTCCCTTCGTGTCTCCTTCTCACCAGGGTTCCGTCTCTCCGCACAGAGAGCGGGTGACACTAGTCTTACCACCGACCCGCTGTTGCTGACAGGGCTGGCTCTCCTGCTTGCTACCGTTTCCGACAACAAGGCCTACTCCTCTTCCCCGGGGCAGCGTGCTGCACCTTCCGCAGACATGCTCCTGGAGAACGCAGTGAGAGATGTGTCCCTTTCCTTAAGGCTCTTCCCACAGTCGCAACCATGCTTCTCTCTCAGGCAGAGGGGATGCACGGGCAAACAGGATTTCGCTCCATGAGGGTCTATTACACGGTGCTGTGGTGACTAGCTCAGGCAAGCAACCGCAGCCTCCCACAGACCCGACTCTGATTTTCCAAAAAATGCTGTGCTATCCCAGACGTGATACCCGGGCAAAGAGGCTTTCGCTGTATGCGGGTTTCTCCCACCTTGCTGCGAATACTAGGCTAAGGCAAGCAGCAACAGAAGCCAGCACAACCGACTCTGATTTCTCAGCAAATGCTGGTGCTTTCGCAGAGGCTTTGGGCTTGGAGCCAACAGCACTTCGTCGCTGCTTCCTCAGCAAAGCTTTGGGCGTTCGCTCTTGGGCATCAGGAAAGAAGAGTTGCGGGAGAACTGGTTTCTCTTTGGCTTTGCTTTCCCGGGCTCCATTTTCGCGTCCTGGGTTCAAATCGTCAAGGCAAAATAAGCAGACAGCCTCCAACCTGCAGCAGAGTGCGTGGCCTAGGATGGCACTCTTTGCACACTACCATCACCTGGCGTAGGCGAGGCTTGGCATTTTGCACTGGCGCTAAGGCGGACTCGGGGACAAGTTCTGGGCCTTCCCCACAGGAGAGGAGAGGTGACAGAATCTTTGCACACCAACCGTGCACTCGGATCGGGGGGCTGTTGGGGACTTTCCCCACTCCTTCCCCGGACATCCCGTGCATCCGCGAACCCTTTCACATCTTGGAGGAAGACGGCATCTGACTGCCCGTTTTTTCAGGAATGTACTTCTGTGAGTTCAGGTTAGGTGCCTGGTCACAAACTCATATCTGCACCTTGGACAGGTGACCAAGCAGCTGCTTTCCCCTTGGGCCCAGGGGCCCAGGACAGGCATGACTTCTGCCCAGACTCCTTATCAGAGTGCAGCAAGCGCCCCATGTCTAGACTTCTACTAGTGTCTCCTCAGTCATGTTTCCGTCTCTCCGCACAGAGAGCTGGTGACACTTGTCTTACCACCAACCCACTGTTTCAGACAGGGCCGGCTCTCCTGTTTGCGACCGTTTCCGACAACAAGGCCATCGACCCCTCATCCCTGGGGCAGCGTGCTGCACTTTCCCAGACATGTTCCTGGGGAGTGCAGTGACAGACGTGTCCCTTTCCTTAAGGCTCTTCCCACAGGCGCAACCGAGCATCTCTGTCAGGCAGCGGGGATGCCCGGGCCAAGATGATTTCGCTCCATGCGGGCTTATTACACCGAGCTGTGGAGACAAGCTCAGGCAAGCAGCAGCCGCATCCCGCAGACCCGACTCTGATTTCCCAAAGAATGCTGTGCTTTCCCAGACGTGATGCCCGGGCAAAGAGGCTTTCGCTGTATGCGGGTTTCTCCCAAAGTGCTGCGGACACTAGGCTAAGGCAACCGGCACGAGCAGCCAAGAGACTGCTATGATTTCGCAGAGGATTTAAGCTTGCTGCGAACCGCACTTCGCTGCTGCTTCCTCAGCAAGACTTTGGGCGTTCGCTCTGTCGCGTCAGGGATTAAGAGCTGCGGGAGAGCTGGTGCCTCTTGGGCCTTGCTTCCCGGGCTCCATGTTTGCGTCTTGGTTTCACCGTGCCATGCCGAAATAAGCAGATACAGTCACAACCCTGCAGTGGCATGCGTGGCCTAGGATGGCACTCTATGCACACTACTATCTCCCGGTGTAGGCCGGTGCTCTGCCGCTCAGGTGGACTCGGCGACAAGGTCAGGGCCTTCCCCACGGGAGAGGAGAGGCGACAGGATCTCTGCACACCACTCGTGCACTGGGATGGGGAGCAGTGAGGGTCTCTCCCCACTCCTTCCCCGGACATCCCGTGCATCCGCGAACGCTTTCACATCTTGGAGGAAGACGGCATCTGACTGCCCGTTCTTACAGGGAGCTACTTCTGGGAGATCAGGGTAGGCGCCTGGTGGCAAGCGCATGTCTGCGTCTGGGATAGTTGGCCAGGAACTGCTTTCCCCTTGAGCCCAGGGGCCCAGGACAGGCATGCCTTCTGCTCAGACTCCTTCCTCCAGTGGAGGAAGCGCCCATGCCCTAGTCTTCCCTTCGTGTCTCCTTCTCACCAGGGTTCCGTCTCTCCGCAAAGAGAGCGGGTGAAACTATTCTTACCACCGACCCGCTGTTGCTGACAGGGCTGGCTCTCCTGCTTGCTACCGTTTCCGACAACAAGGCCTACTCCTCTTCCCTGGGGCAGCGTGCTGCACCTTCCGCAGACATGCTCCTGGAGAACGCAGTGAGAGATGTGTCCCTTTCCTTAAGGCTCTTCCCACAGTCGCAACCATGCTTCTCTCTCAGGCAGAGGGGATGCACGGGCAAACAGGATTTCGCTCCATGAGGGTCTATTACACGGTGCTGTGGTGACTAGCTCAGGCAAGCAACCGCAGCCTCCCACAGACCCGACTCTGATTTTCCAAAGAATGCTGTGCTATCCCAGACGTGATACCCGGGCAAAGAGGCTTTCGCTGTATGCGGGTTTCTCCCACCTTGCTGCGAATACTAGGCTAAGGCAAGCAGCAACAGAAGCCAGCAGAACCGACTCTGATTTCTCAGCAAATGCTGGTGCTTTCGCAGAGGCTTTGGGCTTGGAGCCAACAGCACTTCGTCGCTGCTTCCTCAGCAAAGCTTTGGGCGTTCGCTCTTGGGCATCAGGAAAGAAGAGTTGCGGGAGAACTGGTTTCTCTTTGGCTTTGCTTTCCCGGGCTCCATTTTCGCGTCCTGGGTTCAAATCGTCAAGGCAAAATAAGCAGACAGCCTCCAACCTGCAGCAGAGTGCGTGGCCTAGGATGGCACTCTTTGCACACTACCATCACCTGGCGTAGGCGAGGCTTGGCATTTTGCACTGGCGCTAAGGCGGACTCGGGGACAAGTTCTGGGCCTTCCCCACAGGAGAGGAGAGGTGACAGAATCTTTGCACACCAACCGTGCACTCGGATCGGGGGGCTGTTGGGGACTTTCCCCACTCCTTCCCCGGACATCCCGTGCATCCGCGAACCCTTTCACATCTTGGAGGAAGACGGCATCTGACTGCCCGTTTTTTCAGGAATGTACTTCTGTGAGTTCAGGTTAGGTGCCTGGTCACAAACTCATATCTGCACCTTGGACAGGTGACCAAGCAGCTGCTTTCCCCTTGGGCCCAGGGGCCCAGGACAGGCATGACTTCTGCCCAGACTCCTTATCAGAGTGCAGCAAGCGCCCCATGTCTAGACTTCTACTAGTGTCTCCTCAGTCATGTTTCCGTCTCTCCGCACAGAGAGCTGGTGACACTTGTCTTACCACCAACCCACTGTTTCAGACAGGGCCGGCTCTCCTGTTTGCGACCGTTTCCGACAACAAGGCCATCGACCCCTCATCGCTGGGGCAGCGTGCTGCACTTTCCCAGACATGTTCCTGGGGAGTGCAGTGACAGACGTGTCCCTTTCCTTAAGGCTCTTCCCACAGGCGCAACCGAGCATCTCTGTCAGGGAGCGGGGATGCCCGGGCCAAGATGATTTCGCTCCATGCGGGCTTATTACACCGAGCTGTGGAGACAAGCTCAGGCAAGCAGCAGCCGCATCCCGCAGACCCGACTCTGATTTCCCAAAGAATGCTGTGCTTTCCCAGACGTGATGCCCGGGCAAAGAGGCTTTCGCTGTATGCGGGTTTCTCCCAAAGTGCTGCGGACACTAGGCTAAGGCAACCGGCACGAGCAGCCAAGAGACTGCTATGATTTCACAGAGGTTTTAAGCTTGCTGCGAACCGCACTTCGCTGCTGCTTCCTCAGCAAGACTTTGGGCGTTCGCTCTGTCGCGTCAGGGATTAAGAGCTGCGGGAGAGCTCTTGCCTCTTGGGCCTTGCTTCCCGGGCTCCATGTTTGCGTCTTGGTTTCACCGTGCCATGCCGAAGTAAGCAGATACAGTCACAACCCTGCAGTGGCATGCGTGGCCTAGGATGGCACTCTATGCACACTACGATCTCCCGGTGTAGGCCGGTGCTCTGCCGCTCAGGTGGACTCGGCGACAAGGTCAGGGCCTTCCCCACGGGAGAGGAGAGGCGACAGGATCTCTGCACACCACTCGTGCACTGGGATGGGGAGCAGTGAGGGTCTCTCCCCACTCCTTCCCCGGACATCCCGTGCATCCGCGAACGCTTTCACATCTTGGAGGAAGACGGCATCTGACTGCCCGTTCTTTCAGGGAGCTACTTCTGCGAGATCAGGGTAGGCGCCTGGTGGCAAGCGCATGTCTGCGTCTGGGATAGTTGGCCAGGAACTGCTTTCCCCTTGAGCCCAGGGGCCCAGGACAGGCATGCCTTCTGCTCAGACTCCTTCCTCCAGTGGAGGAAGCGCCCATGCCCTAGTCTTCCCTACGTGTCTCCTTCTCACCAGGGTTCCGTCTCTCCGCACAGAGAGCGGGTGACACTAGTCTTACCACCGACCCGCTGTTGCTGACAGGGCTGGCTCTCCTGCTTGCTACCGTTTCCGACAACAAGGCCTACTCCTCTTCCCCGGGGCAGCGTGCTGCACCTTCCGCCGACATGCTCCTGGAGAACGCAGTGAGAGATGTGTCTTTTCCTTAAGGCTCTTCCCACAGTCGCAACCATGCTTCTCTCTCAGGCAGAGGGGATGCACGGGCAAACAGGATTTCGCTCCATGAGGGTCTATTACACGGTGCTGTGGTGACTAGCTCAGGCAAGCAACCGCAGCCTCCCACAGACCCGACTCTGATTTTCCAAAGAATGCTGTGCTATCCCAGACGTGATACCCGGGCAAAGAGGCTTTCGCTGTATGCGGGTTTCTCCCACCTTGCTGCGAATACTAGGCTAAGGCAAGCAGCAACAGAAGCCAGCAGAACCGACTCTGATTTCTCAGCAAATGCTGGTGCTTTCGCAGAGGCTTTGGGCTTGGAGCCAACAGCACTTCGTCGCTGCTTCCTCAGCAAAGCTTTGGGCGTTCGCTCTTGGGCATCAGGAAAGAAGAGTTGCGGGAGAACTGGTTTCTCTTTGGCTTTGCTTTCCCGGGCTCCATTTTCGCGTCCTGGGTTCAAATCGTCAAGGCAAAATAAGCAGACAGCCTCCAACCTGCAGCAGAGTGCGTGGCCTAGGATGGCACTCTTTGCACACTACCATCACCTGGCGTAGGCGAGGCTTGGCATTTTGCACTGGCGCTAAGGCGGACTCGGGGACAAGTTCTGGGCCTTCCCCACAGGAGAGGAGAGGTGACAGAATCTTTGCACACCAACCGTGCACTCGGATCGGGGGGCTGTTGGGGACTTTCCCCACTCCTTCCCCGGACATCCCGTGCATCCGCGAACCCTTTCACATCTTGGAGGAAGACGGCATCTGACTGCCCGTTTTTTCAGGAATGTACTTCTGTGAGTTCAGGGTAGGTGCCTGGTCACAAACTCATATCTGCACCTTGGACAGGTGAACAAGCAGCTGCTTTCCCCTTGGGCCCAGGGGCCCAGGACAGGCATGACTTCTGCCCAGACTCCTTATCAGAGTGCAGCAAGCGCCCCATGTCTAGACTTCCACTAGTGTCTCCTCAGTCATGTTTCCGTCTCTCCGCACAGAGAGCTGGTGACACTTGTCTTACCACCAACCCACTGTTTCAGACAGGGCCGGCTCTCCTGTTTGCGACCGTTTCCGACAACAAGGCCATCGACCCCTCATCCCTGGGGCAGCGTGCTGCACTTTCCCAGACATGTTCCTGGGGAGCGCAGTGACAGACGTGTCCCTTTCCTTAAGGCTCTTCCCACAGGCGCAACCGAGCATCTCTGTCAGGCAGCGGGGATGCCCGGGCCAAGATGATTTCGCTCCATGCGGGCTTATTACACCGAGCTGTGGAGACAAGCTCAGGCAAGCAGCAGCCGCATCCCGCAGACCCGACTCTGATTTCCCAAAGAATGCTGTGCTTTCCCAGACGTGATGCCCGGGCAAAGAGGCTTTCGCTGTATGCGGGTTTCTCCCAAAGTGCTGCGGACACTAGGCTAAGGCAACCGGCACGAGCAGCCAAGAGACTGCTATGATTTCGCAGAGGATTTAAGCTTGCTGCGAACCGCACTTCGCTGCTGCTTCCTCAGCAAGACTTTGGGCGTTCGCTCTGTCGCGTCAGGGATTAAGAGCTGCGGGAGAGCTGGTGCCTCTTGGGCCTTGCTTCCCGGGCTCCATGTTTGCGTCTTGGTTTCACCGTGCCATGCCGAAATAAGCAGATACAGTCACAACCCTGCAGTGGCATGCGTGGCCTAGGATGGCACTCTATGCACACTACTATCTCCCGGTGTAGGCCGGTGCTCTGCCGCTCAGGTGGACTCGGCGACAAGGTCAGGGCCTTCCCCACGGGAGAGGAGAGGCGACAGGATCTCTGCACACCACTCGTGCACTGGGATGGGGAGCAGTGAGGGTCTCTCCCCACTCCTTCCCCGGACATCCCGTGCATCCGCGAACGCTTTCACATCTTGGAGGAAGACGGCATCTGACTGCCCGTTCTTACAGGGAGCTACTTCTGCGAGATCAGGGTAGGCGCCTGGTGGCAAGCGCATGTCTGCGTCTGGGATAGTTGGCCAGGAACTGCTTTCCCCTTGAGCCCAGGGGCCCAGGACAGGCATGCCTTCTGCTCAGACTCCTTCCTCCAGTGGAGGAAGCGCCCATGCCCTAGTCTTCCCTTCGTGTCTCCTTCTCACCAGGGTTCCGTCTCTCCGCACAGAGAGCGGGTGACACTAGTCTTACCACCGACCCGCTGTTGCTGACAGGGCTGGCTCTCCTGCTTGCTACCGTTTCCGACAACAAGGCCTACTCCTCTTCCCTGGGGCAGCGTGCTGCACCTTCCGCAGACATGCTCCTGGAGAACGCAGTGAGAGATGTGTCCCTTTCCTTAAGGCTCTTCCCACAGTCGCAACCATGCTTCTCTCTCAGGCAGAGGGGATGCACGGGCAAACAGGATTTCGCTCCATGAGGGTCTATTACACGGTGCTGTGGTGACTAGCTCAGGCAAGCAACCGCAGCCTCCCACAGACCCGACTCTGATTTTCCAAAGAATGCTGTGCTATCCCAGACGTGATACCCGGGCAAAGAGGCTTTCGCTGTATGCGGGTTTCTCCCACCTTGCTGCGAATACTAGGCTAAGGCAAGCAGCAACAGAAGCCAGCAGAACCGACTCTGATTTCTCAGCAAATGCTGGTGCTTTCGCAGAGGCTTTGGGCTTGGAGCCAACAGCACTTCGTCGCTGCTTCCTCAGCAAAGCTTTGGGCGTTTGCTCTTGGGCATCAGGAAAGAAGAGTTGCGGGAGAACTGGTTTCTCTTTGGCTTTGCTTTCCCGGGCTCCATTTTCGCGTCCTGGGTTCAAATCGTCAAGGCAAAATAAGCAGACAGCCTCCAACCTGCAGCAGAGTGCGTGGCCTAGGATGGCACTCTTTGCACACTACCATCACCTGGCGTAGGCGAGGCTTGGCATTTTGCACTGGCGCTAAGGCGGACTCGGGGACAAGTTCTGGGCCTTCCCCACAGGAGAGGAGAGGTGACAGAATCTTTGCACACCAACCGTGCACTCGGATCGGGGGGCTGTTGGGGACTTTCCCCACTCCTTCCCCGGACATCCCGTGCATCCGCGAACCCTTTCACATCTTGGAGGAAGACGGCATCTGACTGCCCGTTTTTTCAGGAATGTACTTCTGTGAGTTCAGGTTAGGTGCCTGGTCACAAACTCATATCTGCACCTTGGACAGGTGACCAAGCAGCTGCTTTCCCCTTGGGCCCAGGGGCCCAGGACAGGCATGACTTCTGCCCAGACTCCTTATCAGAGTGCAGCAAGCGCCCCATGTCTAGACTTCTACTAGTGTCTCCTCAGTCATGTTTCCGTCTCTCCGCACAGAGAGCTGGTGACACTTGTCTTACCACCAACCCACTGTTTCAGACAGGGCCGGCTCTCCTGTTTGCGACCGTTTCCGACAACAAGGCCATCGACCCCTCATCCCTGGGGCAGCGTGCTGCACTTTCCCAGACATGTTCCTGGGGAGTGCAGTGACAGACGTGTCCCTTTCCTTAAGGCTCTTCCCACAGGCGCAACCGAGCATCTCTGTCAGGCAGCGGGGATGCCCGGGCCAAGATGATTTCGCTCCATGCGGGCTTATTACACCGAGCTGTGGAGACAAGCTCAGGCAAGCAGCAGCCGCATCCCGCAGACCCGACTCTGATTTCCCAAAGAATGCTGTGCTTTCCCAGACGTGATGCCCGGGCAAAGAGGCTTTCGCTGTATGCGGGTTTCTCCCAAAGTGCTGCGGACACTAGGCTAAGGCAACCGGCACGAGCAGCCAAGAGACTGCTATGATTTCGCAGAGGATTTAAGCTTGCTGCGAACCGCACTTCGCTGCTGCTTCCTCAGCAAGACTTTGGGCGTTCGCTCTGTCGCGTCAGGGATTAAGAGCTGCGGGAGAGCTGGTGCCTCTTGGGCCTTGCTTCCCGGGCTCCATGTTTGCGTCTTGGTTTCACCGTGCCATGCCGAAATAAGCAGATACAGTCACAACCCTGCAGTGGCATGCGTGGCCTAGGATGGCACTCTATGCACACTACTATCTCCCGGTGTAGGCCGGTGCTCTGCCGCTCAGGTGGACTCGGCGACAAGGTCAGGGCCTTCCCCACGGGAGAGGAGAGGCGACAGGATCTCTGCACACCACTCGTGCACTGGGATGGGGAGCAGTGAGGGTCTCTCCCCACTCCTTCCCCGGACATCCCGTGCATCCGCGAACGCTTTCACATCTTGGAGGAAGACGGCATCTGACTGCCCGTTCTTACAGGGAGCTACTTCTGGGAGATCAGGGTAGGCGCCTGGTGGCAAGCGCATGTCTGCGTCTGGGATAGTTGGCCAGGAACTGCTTTCCCCTTGAGCCCAGGGGCCCAGGACAGGCATGCCTTCTGCTCAGACTCCTTCCTCCAGTGGAGGAAGCGCCCATGCCCTAGTCTTCCCTTCGTGTCTCCTTCTCACCAGGGTTCCGTCTCTCCGCACAGAGAGCGGGTGAAACTATTCTTACCACCGACCCGCTGTTGCTGACAGGGCTGGCTCTCCTGCTTGCTACCGTTTCCGACAACAAGGCCTACTCCTCTTCCCTGGGGCAGCGTGCTGCACCTTCCGCAGACATGCTCCTGGAGAACGCAGTGAGAGATGTGTCCCTTTCCTTAAGGCTCTTCCCACAGTCGCAACCATGCTTCTCTCTCAGGCAGAGGGGATGCACGGGCAAACAGGATTTCGCTCCATGAGGGTCTATTACACGGTGCTGTGGTGACTAGCTCAGGCAAGCAACCGCAGCCTCCCACAGACCCGACTCTGATTTTCCAAAGAATGCTGTGCTATCCCAGACGTGATACCCGGGCAAAGAGGCTTTCGCTGTATGCGGGTTTCTCCCACCTTGCTGCGAATACTAGGCTAAGGCAAGCAGCAACAGAAGCCAGCAGAACCGACTCTGATTTCTCAGCAAATGCTGGTGCTTTCGCAGAGGCTTTGGGCTTGGAGCCAACAGCACTTCGTCGCTGCTTCCTCAGCAAAGCTTTGGGCGTTCGCTCTTGGGCATCAGGAAAGAAGAGTTGCGGGAGAACTGGTTTCTCTTTGGCTTTGCTTTCCCGGGCTCCATTTTCGCGTCCTGGGTTCAAATCGTCAAGGCAAAATAAGCAGACAGCCTCCAACCTGCAGCAGAGTGCGTGGCCTAGGATGGCACTCTTTGCACACTACCATCACCTGGCGTAGGCGAGGCTTGGCATTTTGCACTGGCGCTAAGGCGGACTCGGGGACAAGTTCTGGGCCTTCCCCACAGGAGAGGAGAGGTGACAGAATCTTTGCACACCAACCGTGCACTCGGATCGGGGGGCTGTTGGGGACTTTCCCCACTCCTTCCCCGGACATCCCGTGCATCCGCGAACCCTTTCACATCTTGGAGGAAGACGGCATCTGACTGCCCGTTTTTTCAGGAATGTACTTCTGTGAGTTCAGGTTAGGTGCCTGGTCACAAACTCATATCTGCACCTTGGACAGGTGACCAAGCAGCTGCTTTCCCCTTGGGCCCAGGGGCCCAGGACAGGCATGACTTCTGCCCAGACTCCTTATCAGAGTGCAGCAAGCGCCCCATGTCTAGACTTCTACTAGTGTCTCCTCAGTCATGTTTCCGTCTCTCCGCACAGAGAGCTGGTGACACTTGTCTTACCACCAACCCACTGTTTCAGACAGGGCCGGCTCTCCTGTTTGCGACCGTTTCCGACAACAAGGCCATCGACCCCTCATCGCTGGGGCAGCGTGCTGCACTTTCCCAGACATGTTCCTGGGGAGTGCAGTGACAGACGTGTCCCTTTCCTTAAGGCTCTTCCCACAGGCGCAACCGAGCATCTCTGTCAGGGAGCGGGGATGCCCGGGCCAAGATGATTTCGCTCCATGCGGGCTTATTACACCGAGCTGTGGAGACAAGCTCAGGCAAGCAGCAGCCGCATCCCGCAGACCCGACTCTGATTTCCCAAAGAATGCTGTGCTTTCCCAGACGTGATGCCCGGGCAAAGAGGCTTTCGCTGTATGCGGGTTTCTCCCAAAGTGCTGCGGACACTAGGCTAAGGCAACCGGCACGAGCAGCCAAGAGACTGCTATGATTTCACAGAGGTTTTAAGCTTGCTGCGAACCGCACTTCGCTGCTGCTTCCTCAGCAAGACTTTGGGCGTTCGCTCTGTCGCGTCAGGGATTAAGAGCTGCGGGAGAGCTGGTGCCTCTTGGGCCTTGCTTCCCGGGCTCCATGTTTGCGTCTTGGTTTCACCGTGCCATGCCGAAGTAAGCAGATACAGTCACAACCCTGCAGTGGCATGCGTGGCCTAGGATGGCACTCTATGCACACTACGATCTCCCGGTGTAGGCCGGTGCTCTGCCGCTCAGGTGGACTCGGCGACAAGGTCAGGGCCTTCCCCACGGGAGAGGAGAGGCGACAGGATCTCTGCACACCACTCGTGCACTGGGATGGGGAGCAGTGAGGGTCTCTCCCCACTCCTTCCCCGGACATCCCGTGCATCCGCGAACGCTTTCACATCTTGGAGGAAGACGGAATCTGACTGCCCTTTCTTTCAGGGAGCTACTTCTGCGAGATCAGGGTAGGCGCCTGGTGGCAAGCGCATGTCTGCGTCTGGGATAGTTGGCCAGGAACTGCTTTCCCCTTGAGCCCAGGGGCCCAGGACAGGCATGCCTTCTGCTCAGACTCCTTCCTCCAGTGGAGGAAGCGCCCATGCCCTAGTCTTCCCTACGTGTCTCCTTCTCACCAGGGTTCCGTCTCTCCGCACAGAGAGCGGGTGACACTAGTCTTACCACCGACCCGCTGTTGCTGACAGGGCTGGCTCTCCTGCTTGCTACCGTTTCCCACAACAAGGCCTACTCCTCTTCCCCGGGGCAGCGTGCTGCACCTTCCGCCGACATGCTCCTGGAGAACGCAGTGAGAGATGTGTCTTTTCCTTAAGGCTCTTCCCACAGTCGCAACCATGCTTCTCTCTCAGGCAGAGGGGATGCACGGGCAAACAGGATTTCGCTCCATGAGGGTCTATTACACGGTGCTGTGGTGACTAGCTCAGGCAAGCAACCGCAGCCTCCCACAGACCCGACTCTGATTTTCCAAAGAATGCTGTGCTATCCCAGACGTGATACCCGGGCAAAGAGGCTTTCGCTGTATGCGGGTTTCTCCCACCTTGCTGCGAATACTAGGCTAAGGCAAGCAGCAACAGAAGCCAGCAGAACCGACTCTGATTTCTCAGCAAATGCTGGTGCTTTCGCAGAGGCTTTGGGCTTGGAGCCAACAGCACTTCGTCGCTGCTTCCTCAGCAAAGCTTTGGGCGTTCGCTCTTGGGCATCAGGAAAGAAGAGTTGCGGGAGAACTGGTTTCTCTTTGGCTTTGCTTTCCCGGGCTCCATTTTCGCGTCCTGGGTTCAAATCGTCAAGGCAAAATAAGCAGACAGCCTCCAACCTGCAGCAGAGTGCGTGGCCTAGGATGGCACTCTTTGCACACTACCATCACCTGGCGTAGGCGAGGCTTGGCATTTTGCACTGGCGCTAAGGCGGACTCGGGGACAAGTTCTGGGCCTTCCCCACAGGAGAGGAGAGGTGACAGAATCTTTGCACACCAACCGTGCACTCGGATCGGGGGGCTGTTGGGGACTTTCCCCACTCCTTCCCCGGACATCCCGTGCATCCGCGAACCCTTTCACATCTTGGAGGAAGACGGCATCTGACTGCCCGTTTTTTCAGGAATGTACTTCTGTGAGTTCAGGGTAGGTGCCTGGTCACAAACTCATATCTGCACCTTGGACAGGTGACCAAGCAGCTGCTTTCCCCTTGGGCCCAGGGGCCCAGGACAGGCATGACTTCTGCCCAGACTCCTTATCAGAGTGCAGCAAGCGCCCCATGTCTAGACTTCCACTAGTGTCTCCTCAGTCATGTTTCCGTCTCTCCGCACAGAGAGCTGGTGACACTTGTCTTACCACCAAACCACTGTTTCAGACAGGGCCGGCTCTCCTGTTTGCGACCGTTTCCGACAACAAGGCCATCGACCCCTCATCCCTGGGGCAGCGTGCTGCACTTTCCCAGACATGTTCCTGGGGAGCGCAGTGACAGACGTGTCCCTTTCCTTAAGGCTCTTCCCACAGGCGCAACCGAGCATCTCTGTCAGGCAGCGGGGATGCCCGGGCCAAGATGATTTCGCTCCATGCGGGCTTATTACACCGAGCTGTGGAGACAAGCTCAGGCAAGCAGCAGCCGCATCCCGCAGACCCGACTCTGATTTCCCAAAGAATGCTGTGCTTTCCCAGACGTGATGCCCGGGCAAAGAGGCTTTCGCTGTATGCGGGTTTCTCCCAAAGTGCTGCGGACACTAGGCTAAGGCAACCGGCACGAGCAGCCAAGAGACTGCTATGATTTCGCAGAGGATTTAAGCTTGCTGCGAACCGCACTTCGCTGCTGCTTCCTCAGCAAGACTTTGGGCGTTCGCTCTGTCGCGTCAGGGATTAAGAGCTGCGGGAGAGCTGGTGCCTCTTGGGCCTTGCTTCCCGGGCTCCATGTTTGCGTCTTGGTTTCACCGTGCCATGCCGAAATAAGCAGATACAGTCACAACCCTGCAGTGGCATGCGTGGCCTAGGATGGCACTCTATGCACACTACTATCTCCCGGTGTAGGCCGGTGCTCTGCCGCTCAGGTGGACTCGGCGACAAGGTCAGGGCCTTCCCCACGGGAGAGGAGAGGCGACAGGATCTCTGCACACCACTCGTGCACTGGGATGGGGAGCAGTGAGGGTCTCTCCCCACTCCTTCCCCGGACATCCCGTGCATCCGCGAACGCTTTCACATCTTGGAGGAAGACGGCATCTGACTGCCCGTTCTTACAGGGAGCTACTTCTGCGAGATCAGGGTAGGCGCCTGGTGGCAAGCGCATGTCTGCGTCTGGGATAGTTGGCCAGGAACTGCTTTCCCCTTGAGCCCAGGGGCCCAGGACAGGCATGCCTTCTGCTCAGACTCCTTCCTCCAGTGGAGGAAGCGCCCATGCCCTAGTCTTCCCTTCGTGTCTCCTTCTCACCAGGGTTCCGTCTCTCCGCACAGAGAGCGGGTGACACTAGTCTTACCACCGACCCGCTGTTGCTGACAGGGCTGGCTCTCCTGCTTGCTACCGTTTCCGACAACAAGGCCTACTCCTCTTCCCTGGGGCAGCGTGCTGCACCTTCCGCAGACATGCTCCTGGAGAACGCAGTGAGAGATGTGTCCCTTTCCTTAAGGCTCTTCCCACAGTCGCAACCATGCTTCTCTCTCAGGCAGAGGGGATGCACGGGCAAACAGGATTTCGCTCCATGAGGGTCTATTACACGGTGCTGTGGTGACTAGCTCAGGCAAGCAACCGCAGCCTCCCACAGACCCGACTCTGATTTTCCAAAGAATGCTGTGCTATCCCAGACGTGATACCCGGGCAAAGAGGCTTTCGCTGTATGCGGGTTTCTCCCACCTTGCTGCGAATACTAGGCTAAGGCAAGCAGCAACAGAAGCCAGCAGAACCGACTCTGATTTCTCAGCAAATGCTGGTGCTTTCGCAGAGGCTTTGGGCTTGGAGCCAACAGCACTTCGTCGCTGCTTCCTCAGCAAAGCTTTGGGCGTTTGCTCTTGGGCATCAGGAAAGAAGAGTTGCGGGAGAACTGGTTTCTCTTTGGCTTTGCTTTCCCGGGCTCCATTTTCGCGTCCTGGGTTCAAATCGTCAAGGCAAAATAAGCAGACAGCCTCCAACCTGCAGCAGAGTGCGTGGCCTAGGATGGCACTCTTTGCACACTACCATCACCTGGCGTAGGCGAGGCTTGGCATTTTGCACTGGCGCTAAGGCGGACTCGGGGACAAGTTCTGGGCCTTCCCCACAGGAGAGGAGAGGTGACAGAATCTTTGCACACCAACCGTGCACTCGGATCGGGGGGCTGTTGGGGACTTTCCCCACTCCTTCCCCGGACATCCCGTGCATCCGCGAACCCTTTCACATCTTGGAGGAAGACGGCATCTGACTGCCCGTTTTTTCAGGAATGTACTTCTGTGAGTTCAGGTTAGGTGCCTGGTCACAAACTCATATCTGCACCTTGGACAGGTGACCAAGCAGCTGCTTTCCCCTTGGGCCCAGGGGCCCAGGACAGGCATGACTTCTGCCCAGACTCCTTATCAGAGTGCAGCAAGCGCCCCATGTCTAGACTTCCACTAGTGTCTCCTCAGTCATGTTTCCGTCTCTCCGCACAGAGAGCTGGTGACACTTGTCTTACCACCAACCCACTGTTTCAGACAGGGCCGGCTCTCCTGTTTGCGACCGTTTCCGACAACAAGGCCATCGACCCCTCATCCCTGGGGCAGCGTGCTGCACTTTCCCAGACATGTTCCTGGGGAGTGCAGTGACAGACGTGTCCCTTTCCTTAAGGCTCTTCCCACAGGCGCAACCGAGCATCTCTGTCAGGCAGCGGGGATGCCCGGGCCAAGATGATTTCGCTCCATGCGGGCTTATTACACCGAGCTGTGGAGACAAGCTCAGGCAAGCAGCAGCCGCATCCCGCAGACCCGACTCTGATTTCCCAAAGAATGCTGTGCTTTCCCAGACGTGATGCCCGGGCAAAGAGGCTTTCGCTGTATGCGGGTTTCTCCCAAAGTGCTGCGGACACTAGGCTAAGGCAACCGGCACGAGCAGCCAAGAGACTGCTATGATTTCGCAGAGGTTTTAAGCTTGCTGCGAACCGCACTTCGCTGCTGCTTCCTCAGCAAGACTTTGGGCGTTCGCTCTGTCGCGTCAGGGATTAAGAGCTGCGGGAGAGCTGGTGCCTCTTGGGCCTTGCTTCCCGGGCTCCATGTTTGCGTCTTGGTTTCACCGTGCCATGCCGAAATAAGCAGATACAGTCACAACCCTGCAGTGGCATGCGTGGCCTAGGATGGCACTCTATGCACACTACTATCTCCCGGTGTAGGCCGGTGCTCTGCCGCTCAGGTGGACTCGGCGACAAGGTCAGGGCCTTCCCCACGGGAGAGGAGAGGCGACAGGATCTCTGCACACCACTCGTGCACTGGGATGGGGAGCAGTGAGGGTCTCTCCCCACTCCTTCCCCGGACATCCCGTGCATCCGCGAACGCTTTCACATCTTGGAGGAAGACGGCATCTGACTGCCCGTTCTTACAGGGAGCTACTTCTGCGAGATCAGGGTAGGCGCCTGGTGGCAAGCGCATGTCTGCGTCTGGGATAGTTGGCCAGGAACTGCTTTCCCCTTGAGCCCAGGGGCCCAGGACAGGCATGCCTTCTGCTCAGACTCCTTCCTCCAGTGGAGGAAGCGCCCATGCCCTAGTCTTCCCTTCGTGTCTCCTTCTCACCAGGGTTCCGTCTCTCCGCACAGAGAGCGGGTGACACTAGTCTTACCACCGACCCGCTGTTGCTGACAGGGCTGGCTCTCCTGCTTGCTACCGTTTCCGACAACAAGGCCTACTCCTCTTCCCTGGGGCAGCGTGCTGCACCTTCCGCAGACATGCTCCTGGAGAACGCAGTGAGAGATGTGTCCCTTTCCTTAAGGCTCTTCCCACAGTCGCAACCATGCTTCTCTCTCAGGCAGAGGGGATGCACGGGCAAACAGGATTTCGCTCCATGAGGGTCTATTACACGGTGCTGTGGTGACTAGCTCAGGCAAGCAACCGCAGCCTCCCACAGACCCGACTCTGATTTTCCAAAGAATGCTGTGCTATCCCAGACGTGATACCCGGGCAAAGAGGCTTTCGCTGTATGCGGGTTTCTCCCACCTTGCTGCGAATACTAGGCTAAGGCAAGCAGCAACAGAAGCCAGCAGAACCGACTCTGATTTCTCAGCAAATGCTGGTGCTTTCGCAGAGGCTTTGGGCTTGGAGCCAACAGCACTTCGTCGCTGCTTCCTCAGCAAAGCTTTGGGCGTTTGCTCTTGGGCATCAGGAAAGAAGAGTTGCGGGAGAACTGGTTTCTCTTTGGCTTTGCTTTCCCGGGCTCCATTTTCGCGTCCTGGGTTCAAATCGTCAAGGCAAAATAAGCAGACAGCCTCCAACCTGCAGCAGAGTGCGTGGCCTAGGATGGCACTCTTTGCACACTACCATCACCTGGCGTAGGCGAGGCTTGGCATTTTGCACTGGCGCTAAGGCGGACTCGGGGACAAGTTCTGGGCCTTCCCCACAGGAGAGGAGAGGTGACAGAATCTTTGCACACCAACCGTGCACTCGGATCGGGGGGCTGTTGGGGACTTTCCCCACTCCTTCCCCGGACATCCCGTGCATCCGCGAACCCTTTCACATCTTGGAGGAAGACGGCATCTGACTGCCCGTTTTTTCAGGAATGTACTTCTGTGAGTTCAGGTTAGGTGCCTGGTCACAAACTCATATCTGCACCTTGGACAGGTGACCAAGCAGCTGCTTTCCCCTTGGGCCCAGGGGCCCAGGACAGGCATGACTTCTGCCCAGACTCCTTATCAGAGTGCAGCAAGCGCCCCATGTCTAGACTTCCACTAGTGTCTCCTCAGTCATGTTTCCGTCTCTCCGCACAGAGAGCTGGTGACACTTGTCTTACCACCAACCCACTGTTTCAGACAGGGCCGGCTCTCCTGTTTGCGACCGTTTCCGACAACAAGGCCATCGACCCCTCATCCCTGGGGCAGCGTGCTGCACTTTCCCAGACATGTTCCTGGGGAGTGCAGTGACAGACGTGTCCCTTTCCTTAAGGCTCTTCCCACAGGCGCAACCGAGCATCTCTGTCAGGCAGCGGGGATGCCCGGGCCAAGATGATTTCGCTCCATGCGGGCTTATTACACCGAGCTGTGGAGACAAGCTCAGGCAAGCAGCAGCCGCATCCCGCAGACCCGACTCTGATTTCCCAAAGAATGCTGTGCTTTCCCAGACGTGATGCCCGGGCAAAGAGGCTTTCGCTGTATGCGGGTTTCTCCCAAAGTGCTGCGGACACTAGGCTAAGGCAACCGGCACGAGCAGCCAAGAGACTGCTATGATTTCACAGAGGTTTTAAGCTTGCTGCGAACCGCACTTCGCTGCTGCTTCCTCAGCAAGACTTTGGGCGTTCGCTCTGTCGCGTCAGGGATTAAGAGCTGCGGGAGAGCTGGTGCCTCTTGGGCCTTGCTTCCCGGGCTCCATGTTTGCGTCTTGGTTTCACCGTGCCATGCCGAAGTAAGCAGATACAGTCACAACCCTGCAGTGGCATGCGTGGCCTAGGATGGCACTCTATGCACACTACGATCTCCCGGTGTAGGCCGGTGCTCTGCCGCTCAGGTGGACTCGGCGACAAGGTCAGGGCCTTCCCCACGGGAGAGGAGAGGCGACAGGATCTCTGCACACCACTCGTGCACTGGGATGGGGAGCAGTGAGGGTCTCTCCCCACTCCTTCCCCGGACATCCCGTGCATCCGCGAACGCTTTCACATCTTGGAGGAAGACGGCATCTGACTGCCCGTTCTTTCAGGGAGCTACTTCTGCGAGATCAGGGTAGGCGCCTGGTGGCAAGCGCATGTCTGCGTCTGGGATAGTTGGCCAGGAACTGCTTTCCCCTTGAGCCCAGGGGCCCAGGACAGGCATGCCTTCTGCTCAGACTCCTTCCTCCAGTGGAGGAAGCGCCCATGCCCTAGTCTTCCCTTCGTGTCTCCTTCTCACCAGGGTTCCGTCTCTCCGCACAGAGAGCGGGTGAAACTAGTCTTACCACCGACCCGCTGTTGCTGACAGGGCTGGCTCTCCTGCTTGCTACCGTTTCCGACAACAAGGCCTACTCCTCTTCCCTGGGGCAGCGTGCTGCACCTTCCGCAGACATGCTCCTGGAGAACGCAGTGAGAGATGTGTCCCTTTCCTTAAGGCTCTTCCCACAGTCGCAACCATGCTTCTCTCTCAGGCAGAGGGGATGCACGGGCAAACAGGATTTCGCTCCATGAGGGTCTATTACACGGTGCTGTGGTGACTAGCTCAGGCAAGCAACCGCAGCCTCCCACAGACCCGACTCTGATTTTCCAAAGAATGCTGTGCTATCCCAGACGTGATACCCGGGCAAAGAGGCTTTCGCTGTATGCGGGTTTCTCCCACCTTGCTGCGAATACTAGGCTAAGGCAAGCAGCAACAGAAGCCAGCAGAACCGACTCTGATTTCTCAGCAAATGCTGGTGCTTTCGCAGAGGCTTTGGGCTTGGAGCCAACAGCACTTCGTCGCTGCTTCCTCAGCAAAGCTTTGGGCGTTTGCTCTTGGGCATCAGGAAAGAAGAGTTGCGGGAGAACTGGTTTCTCTTTGGCTTTGCTTTCCCGGGCTCCATTTTCGCGTCCTGGGTTCAAATCGTCAAGGCAAAATAACAGACAGCCTCCAACCTGCAGCAGAGTGCGTGGCCTAGGATGGCACTCTTTGCACACTACCATCACCTGGCGTAGGCGAGGCTTGGCATTTTGCACTGGCGCTAAGGCGGACTCGGGGACAAGTTCTGGGCCTTCCCCACAGGAGAGAAGAGGTGACAGAATCTTTGCACACCAACCGTGCACTCGGATCGGGGGGCTGTTGGGGACTTTCCCCACTCCTTCCCCGGACATCCCGTGCATCCGCGAACCCTTTCACATCTTGGAGGAAGACGGCATCTGACTGCCCGTTTTTTCAGGAATGTACTTCTGTGAGTTCAGGTTAGGTGCCTGGTCACAAACTCATATCTGCACCTTGGACAGGTGACCAAGCAGCTGCTTTCCCCTTGGGCCCAGGGGCCCAGGACAGGCATGACTTCTGCCCAGACTCCTTATCAGAGTGCAGCAAGCGCCCCATGTCTAGACTTCTACTAGTGTCTCCTCAGTCATGTTTCCGTCTCTCCGCACAGAGAGCTGGTGACACTTGTCTTACCACCAACCCACTGTTTCAGACAGGGCCGGCTCTCCTGTTTGCGACCGTTTCCGACAACAAGGCCATCGACCCCTCATCCCTGGGGCAGCGTGCTGCACTTTCCCAGACATGTTCCTGGGGAGTGCAGTGACAGACGTGTCCCTTTCCTTAAGGCTCTTCCCACAGGCGCAACCGAGCATCTCTGTCAGGCAGCGGGGATGCCCGGGCCAAGATGATTTCGCTCCATGCGGGCTTATTACACCGAGCTGTGGAGACAAGCTCAGGCAAGCAGCAGCCGCATCCCGCAGACCCGACTCTGATTTCCCAAATAATGCTGTGCTTTCCCAGACGTGATGCGCGGGCAAAGAGGCTTTCGCTGTATGCGGGTTTCTCCCAAAGTGCTGCGGACACTAGGCTAAGGCAACCGGCACGAGCAGCCAAGAGACTGCTATGATTTCACAGAGGTTTTAAGCTTGCTGCGAACCGCACTTCGCTGCTGCTTCCTCAGCAAGACTCTGGGCGTTCGCTCTGTCGCGTCAGGGATTAAGAGCTGCGGGAGAGCTGGTGCCTCTTGGGCCTTGCTTCCCGGGCTCCATGTTTGCGTCTTGGTTTCACCATGCCATGCCGAAGTAAGCAGATACAGTCACAACCCTGCAGTGGCATGCGTGGCCTAGGATGGCACTCTATGCACACTACGATCTCCCGGTGTAGGCCGGTGCTCTGCCGCTCAGGTGGACTCGGCGACAAGGTCAGGGCCTTCCCCACGGGAGAGGAGAGGCGACAGGATCTCTGCACACCACTCGTGCACTGGGATGGGGAGCAGTGAGGGTCTCTCCCCACTCCTTCCCCGGACATCCCGTGCATCCGCGAACGCTTTCACATCTTGGAGGAAGACGGCATCTGACTGCCCGTTCTTTCAGGGAGCTACTTCTGCGAGATCAGGGTAGGCGCCTGGTGGCAAGCGCATGTCTGCGTCTGGGATAGTTGGCCAGGAACTGCTTTCCCCTTGAGCCCAGGGGCCCAGGACAGGCATGCCTTCTGCTCAGACTCCTTCCTCCAGTGGAGGAAGCGCCCATGCCCTAGTCTTCCCTACGTGTCTCCTTCTCACCAGGGTTCCGTCTCTCCGCACAGAGAGCGGGTGACACTAGTCTTACCACCGACCCGCTGTTGCTGACAGGGCTGGCTCTCCTGCTTGCTACCGTTTCCGACAACAAGGCCTACTCCTCTTCCCCGGGGCAGCGTGCTGCACCTTCCGCCGACATGCTCCTGGAGAACGCAGTGAGAGATGTGTCTTTTCCTTAAGGCTCTTCCCACAGTCGCAACCATGCTTCTCTCTCAGGCAGAGGGGATGCACGGGCAAACAGGATTTCGCTCCATGAGGGTCTATTACACGGTGCTGTGGTGACTAGCTCAGGCAAGCAACCGCAGCCTCCCACAGACCCGACTCTGATTTTCCAAAGAATGCTGTGCTATCCCAGACGTGATACCCGGGCAAAGAGGCTTTCGCTGTATGCGGGTTTCTCCCACCTTGCTGCGAATACTAGGCTAAGGCAAGCAGCAACAGAAGCCAGCAGAACCGACTCTGATTTCTCAGCAAATGCTGGTGCTTTCGCAGAGGCTTTGGGCTTGGAGCCAACAGCACTTCGTCGCTGCTTCCTCAGCAAAGCTTTGGGCGTTCGCTCTTGGGCATCAGGAAAGAAGAGTTGCGGGAGAACTGGTTTCTCTTTGGCTTTGCTTTCCCGGGCTCCATTTTCGCGTCCTGGGTTCAAATTGTCAAGGCAAAATAAGCAGACAGCCTCCAACCTGCAGCAGAGTGCGTGGCCTAGGATGGCACTCTTTGCACACTACCATCACCTGGCGTAGGCGAGGCTTGGCATTTTGCACTGGCGCTAAGGCGGACTCGGGGACAAGTTCTGGGCCTTCCCCACAGGAGAGGAGAGGTGACAGAATCTTTGCACACCAACCGTGCACTCGGATCGGGGGGCTGTTGGGGACTTTCCCCACTCCTTCCCCGGACATCCCGTGCATCCGCGAACCCTTTCACATCTTGGAGGAAGACGGCATCTGACTGCCCGTTTTTTCAGGAATGTACTTCTGTGAGTTCAGGGTAGGTGCCTGGTCACAAACTCATATCTGCACCTTGGACAGGTGACCAAGCAGCTGCTTTCCCCTTGGGCCCAGGGGCCCAGGACAGGCATGACTTCTGCCCAGACTCCTTATCAGAGTGCAGCAAGCGCCCCATGTCTAGACTTCCACTAGTGACTCCTCAGTCATGTTTCCGTCTCTCCGCACAGAGAGCTGGTGACACTTGTCTTACCACCAACCCACTGTTTCAGACAGGGCCGGCTCTCCTGTTTGCGACCGTTTCCGACAACAAGGCCATCGACCCCTCATCCCTGGGGCAGCGTGCTGCACTTTCCCAGACATGTTCCTGGGGAGCGCAGTGACAGACGTGTCCCTTTCCTTAAGGCTCTTCCCACAGGCGCAACCGAGCATCTCTGTCAGGCAGCGGGGATGCCCGGGCCAAGATGATTTCGCTCCATGCGGGCTTATTACACCGAGCTGTGGAGACAAGCTCAGGCAAGCAGCAGCCGCATCCCGCAGACCCGACTCTGATTTCCCAAAGAATGCTGTGCTTTCCCAGACGTGATGCCCGGGCAAAGAGGCTTTCGCTGTATGCGGGTTTCTCCCAAAGTGCTGCGGACACTAGGCTAAGGCAACCGGCACGAGCAGCCAAGAGACTGCTATGATTTCGCAGAGGTTTTAAGCTTGCTGCGAACCGCACTTCGCTGCTGCTTCCTCAGCAAGACTTTGGGCGTTCGCTCTGTCGCGTCAGGGATTAAGAGCTGCGGGAGAGCTGGTGCCTCTTGGGCCTTGCTTCCCGGGCTCCATGTTTGCGTCTTGGTTTCACCGTGCCATGCCGAAATAAGCAGATACAGTCACAACCCTGCAGTGGCATGCGTGGCCTAGGATGGCACTCTATGCACACTACTATCTCCCGGTGTAGGCCGGTGCTCTGCCGCTCAGGTGGACTCGGCGACAAGGTCAGGGCCTTCCCCACGGGAGAGGAGAGGCGACAGGATCTCTGCACACCACTCGTGCACTGGGATGGGGAGCAGTGAGGGTCTCTCCCCACTCCTTCCCCGGACATCCCGTGCATCCGCGAACGCTTTCACATCTTGGAGGAAGACGGCATCTGACTGCCCGTTCTTTCAGGGAGCTACTTCTGCGAGATCAGGGTAGGCGCCTGGTGGCAAGCGCATGTCTGCGTCTGGGATAGTTGGCCAGGAACTGCTTTCCCCTTGAGCCCAGGGGCCCAGGACAGGCATGCCTTCTGCTCAGACTCCTTCCTCCAGTGGAGGAAGCGCCCATGCCCTAGTCTTCCCTTCGTGTCTCCTTCTCACCAGGGTTCCGTCTCTCCGCACAGAGAGCGGGTGACACTAGTCTTACCACCGACCCGCTGTTGCTGACAGGGCTGGCTCTCCTGCTTGCTACCGTTTCCGACAACAAGGCCTACTCCTCTTCCCCGGGGCAGCGTGCTGCACCTTCCGCAGACATGCTCCTGGAGAACGCAGTGAGAGATGTGTCCCTTTCCTTAAGGCTCTTCCCTCAGTCGCAACCATGCTTCTCTCTCAGGCAGAGGGGATGCACGGGCAAACAGGATTTCGCTCCATGAGGGTCTATTACACGGTGCTGTGGTGACTAGCTCAGGCAAGCAACCGCGGCCTCCCACAGACCCGACTCTGATTTTCCAAAGAATGCTGTGCTATCCCAGACGTGATACCCGGGCAAAGAGGCTTTCGCTGTATGCGGGTTTCTCCCACCTTGCTGCGAATACTAGGCTAAGGGAAGCAGCAACAGAAGCCAGGAGAACCGACTCTGATTTCTCAGCAAATGCTGGTGCTTTCGCAGAGGCTTTGGGCTTGGAGCCAACAGCACTTCGTCGCTGCTTCCTCAGCAAAGCTTTGGGCGTTCGCTCTTGGGCATCAGGAAAGAAGAGTTGCGGGAGAACTGGTTTCTCTTTGGCTTTGCTTTCCCGGGCTCCATTTTCGCGTCCTGGGTTCAAATTGTCAAGGCAAAATAAGCAGACAGCCTCCAACCTGCAGCAGAGTGCGTGGCCTAGGATGGCACTCTTTGCACACTACCATCACCTGGCGTAGGCGAGGCTTGGCATTTTGCACTGGCGCTAAGGCGGACTCGGGGACAAGTTCTGGGCCTTCCCCACAGGAGAGGAGAGGTGACAGAATCTTTGCACACCAACCGTGCACTCGGATCGGGGGGCTGTTGGGGACTTTCCCCACTCCTTCCCCGGACATCCCGTGCATCCGCGAACCCTTTCACATCTTGGAGGAAGACGGCATCTGACTGCCCGTTTTTTCAGGAATGTACTTCTGTGAGTTCAGGGTAGGTCCCTGGTCACAAACTCATATCTGCACCTTGGACAGGTGACCAAGCAGCTGCTTTCCCCTTGGGCCCAGGGGCCCAGGACAGGCATGACTTCTGCCCAGACTCCTTATCAGAGTGCAGCAAGCGCCCCATGTCTAGACTTCCACTAGTGTCTCCTCAGTCATGTTTCCGTCTCTCCGCACAGAGAGCTGGTGACACTTGTCTTACCACCAACCCACTGTTTCAGACAGGGCCGGCTCTCCTGTTTGCGACCGTTTCCGACAACAAGGCCATCGACCCCTCATCCCTGGGGCAGCGTGCTGCACTTTCCCAGACATGTTCCTGGGGAGCGCAGTGACAGACGTGTCCCTTTCCTTAAGGCTCTTCCCACAGGCGCAACCGAGCATCTCTGTCAGGCAGCGGGGATGCCCGGGCCAAGATGATTTCGCTCCATGCGGGCTTATTACACCGAGCTGTGGAGACAAGCTCAGGCAAGCAGCAGCCGCATCCCGCAGACCCGACTCTGATTTCCCAAAGAATGCTGTGCTTTCCCAGACGTGATGCCCGGGCAAAGAGGCTTTCGCTGTATGCGGGTTTCTCCCAAAGTGCTGCGGACACTAGGCTAAGGCAACCGGCACGAGCAGCCAAGAGACTGCTATGATTTCGCAGAGGTTTTAAGCTTGCTGCGAACCGCACTTCGCTGCTGCTTCCTCAGCAAGACTTTGGGCGTTCGCTCTGTCGCGTCAGGGATTAAGAGCTGCGGGAGAGCTGGTGCCTCTTGGGCCTTGCTTCCCGGGCTCCATGTTTGCGTCTTGGTTTCACCGTGCCATGCCGAAATAAGCAGATACAGTCACAACCCTGCAGTGGCATGCGTGGCCTAGGATGGCACTCTATGCACACTACTATCTCCCGGTGTAGGCCGGTGCTCTGCCGCTCAGGTGGACTCGGCGACAAGGTCAGGGCCTTCCCCACGGGAGAGGAGAGGCGACAGGATCTCTGCACACCACTCGTGCACTGGGATGGGGAGCAGTGAGGGTCTCTCCCCACTCCTTCCCCGGACATCCCGTGCATCCGCGAACGCTTTCACATCTTGGAGGAAGACGGCATCTGACTGCCCGTTCTTTCAGGGAGCTACTTCTGCGAGATCAGGGTAGGCGCCTGGTGGCAAGCGCATGTCTGCGTCTGGGATAGTTGGCCAGGAACTGCTTTCCCCTTGGGCCCAGGGGCCCAGGACAGGCATGCCTTCTGCTCATACTCCTTCCTCCAGTGGAGGAAGCGCCCATGCCCTAGTCTTCCCTTCGTGTCTCCTTCTCACCAGGGTTCCGTCTCTCCGCACAGAGAGCGGGTGACACTAGCCTTACCACCGACCCGCTGTTGCTGACAGGGCTGGCTCTCCTGCTTGCTACCGTTTCCGACAACAAGGCCTACTCCTCTTCCCCGGGGCAGCGTGCTGCACCTTCCGCAGACATGCTCCTGGAGAACGCAGTGAGAGATGTGTCCCTTTCCTTAAGGCTCTTCCCACAGTCGCAACCATGCTTCTCTCTCAGGCAGAGGGGATGCACGGGCAAACAGGATTTCGCTCCATGAGGGTCTATTACACGGTGCTGTGGTGACTAGCTCAGGCAAGCAACCGCGGCCTCCCACAGACCCGACTCTGATTTTCCAAAGAATGCTGTGCTATCCCAGACGTGATACCCGGGCAAAGAGGCTTTCGCTGTATGCGGGTTTCTCCCACCTTGCTGCGAATACTAGGCTAAGGCAAGCAGCAACAGAAGCCAGCAGAACCGACTCTGATTTCTCAGCAAATGCTGGTGCTTTCGCAGAGGCTTTGGGCTTGGAGCCAACAGCACTTCGTCGCTGCTTCCTCAGCAAAGCTTTGGGCGTTCGCTCTTGGGCATCAGGAAAGAAGAGTTGCGGGAGAACTGGTTTCTCTTTGGCTTTGCCTTCCCGAGCTCCATTTTCGCGTCCTGGGTTCAAATTGTAAAGGCAAAACAAGCAGACAGCCTCCAACCTGCAGCAGAGTGCGTGGCCTAGGATGGCACTCTTTGCACACTACCATCACCTGGCGTAGGCGAGGCTTGGCATTTTGCACTGGCGCTAAGGCGGACTCGGGGACAAGTTCTGGGCCTTCCCCACAGGAGAGGAGAGGTGACAGAATCTTTGCACACCAACCGTGCACTCGGATCGGGGGGCTGTTGGGGACTTTCCCCACTCCTTCCCCGGACATCCCGTGCATCCGCGAACCCTTTCACATCTTGGAGGAAGACGGCATCTGACTGCCCGTTTTTTCAGGAATGTACTTCTGTGAGTTCAGGGTAGGTGCCTGGTCACAAACTCATATCTGCACCTTGGACAGGTGACCAAGCAGCTGCTTTCCCCTTGGGCCCAGGGGCCCAGGACAGGCATGACTTCTGCCCAGACTCCTTATCAGAGTGCAGCAAGCGCCCCATGTCTAGACTTCCACTAGTGTCTCCTCAGTCATGTTTCCGTCTTTCCGCACAGAGAGCTGGTGACACTTGTCTTACCACCAACCCACTGTTTCAGACAGGGCCGGCTCTCCTGTTTGCGACCGTTTCCGACAACAAGGCCATCGACCCCTCATCCCTGGGGCAGCGTGCTGCACTTTCCCAGACATGTTCCTGGGGAGCGCAGTGACAGACGTGTCCCTTTCCTTAAGGCTCTTCCCACAGGCGCAACCGAGCATCTCTGTCAGGCAGCGGGGATGCCCGGGCCAAGATGATTTCGCTCCATGCGGGCTTATTACACCGAGCTGTGGAGACAAGCTCAGGCAAGCAGCAGCCGCATCCCGCAGACCCGACTCTGATTTCCCAAAGAATGCTGTGCTTTCCCAGACGTGATGCCCGGGCAAAGAGGCTTTCGCTGTATGCGGGTTTCTCCCAAAGTGCTGCGGACACTAGGCTAAGGCAACCGGCACGAGCAGCCAAGAGACTGCTTTGATTTCGCAGAGGTTTTAAGCTTGCTGCGAACCGCACTTCGCTGCTGCTTCCTCAGCAAGACTTTGGGCGTTCGCTCTGTCGCGTCAGGGATTAAGAGCTGCGGGAGAGCTGGTGCCTCTTGGGCCTTGCTTCCCGGGCTCCATGTTTGCGTCTTGGTTTCACCGTGCCATGCCGAAATAAGCAGATACAGTCACAACCCTGCAGTGGCATGCGTGGCCTAGGATGGCACTCTATGCACACTACTATCTCCCGGTGTAGGCCGGTGCTCTGCCGCTCAGGTGGACTCGGCGACAAGGTCAGGGCCTTCCCCACGGGAGAGGAGAGGCGACAGGATCTCTGCACACCACTCGTGCACTGGGATGGGGAGCAGTGAGGGTCTCTCCCCACTCCTTCCCCGGACATCCCGTGCATCCGCGAACGCTTTCACATCTTGGAGGAAGACGGCATCTGACTGCCCGTTCTTTCAGGGAGCTACTTCTGCGAGATCAGGGTAGGCGCCTGGTGGCAAGCGCATGTCTGCGTCTGGGATAGTTGGCCAGGAACTGCTTTCCCCTTGGGCCCAGGGGCCCAGGACAGGCATGCCTTCTGCTCATACTCCTTCCTCCAATGGAGGAAGCGCCCATGCCCTAGTCTTCCCTTCGTGTCTCCTTCTCACCAGGGTTCCGTCTCTCCGCACAGAGAGCGGGTGACACTAGTCTTACCACCGACCCGCTGTTGCTGACAGGGCTGGCTCTCCTGCTTGCTACCGTTTCCGACAACAAGGCCTACTCCTCTTCCCCGGGGCAGCGTGCTGCACCTTCCGCAGACATGCTCCTGGAGAACGCAGTGAGAGATGTGTCCCTTTCCTTAAGGCTCTTCCCACAGTCGCAACCATGCTTCTCTCTCAGGCAGAGGGGATGCACGGGCAAACAGGATTTCGCTCCATGAGGGTCTATTACACGGTGCTGTGGTGACTAGCTCAGGCAAGCAACCGCGGCCTCCCACAGACCCGACTCTGATTTTCCAAAGAATGCTGTGCTATCCCAGACGTGATACCCGGGCAAAGAGGCTTTCGCTGTATGCGGGTTTCTCCCACCTTGCTGCGAATACTAGGCTAAGGGAAGCAGCAACAGAAGCCAGCGGAACCGACTCTGATTTCTCAGCAAATGCTGGTGCTTTCGCAGAGGCTTTGGGCTTGGAGCCAACAGCACTTCGTCGCTGCTTCCTCAGCAAAGCTTTGGGCGTTCGCTCTTGGGCATCAGGAAAGAAGAGTTGCGGGAGAACTGGTTTCTCTTTGGCTTTGCTTTCCCGGGCTCCATTTTCGCGTCCTGGGTTCAAATTGTCAAGGCAAAATAAGCAGACAGCCTCCAACCTGCAGCAGAGTGCGTGGCCTAGGATGGCACTCTTTGCACACTACCATCACCTGGCGTAGGCGAGGCTTGGCATTTTGCACTGGCGCTAAGGCGGACTCGGGGACAAGTTCTGGGCCTTCCCCACAGGAGAGGAGAGGTGACAGAATCTTTGCACACCAACCGTGCACTCGGATCGGGGGGCTGTTGGGGACTTTCCCCACTCCTTCCCCGGACATCCCGTGCATCCGCGAACCCTTTCACATCTTGGAGGAAGACGGCATCTGACTGCCCGTTTTTTCAGGAATGTACTTCTGTGAGTTCAGGGTAGGTGCCTGGTCACAAACTCATATCTGCACCTTGGACAGGTGACCAAGCAGCTGCTTTCCCCTTGGGCCCAGGGGCCCAGGACAGGCATGACTTCTGCCCAGACTCCTTATCAGAGTGCAGCAAGCGCCCCATGTCTAGACTTCCACTAGTGTCTCCTCAGTCATGTTTCCGTCTTTCCGCACAGAGAGCTGGTGACACTTGTCTTACCACCAACCCACTGTTTCAGACAGGGCCGGCTCTCCTGTTTGCGACCGTTTCCGACAACAAGGCCATCGACCCCTCATCCCTGGGGCAGCGTGCTGCACTTTCCCAGACATGTTCCTGGGGAGCGCAGTGACAGACGTGTCCCTTTCCTTAAGGCTCTTCCCACAGGCGCAACCAAGCATCTCTGTCAGGCAGCGGGGATGCCCGGGCCAAGATGATTTCGCTCCATGCGGGCTTATTACACCGAGCTGTGGAGACAAGCTCAGGCAAGCAGCAGCCGCATCCCGCAGACCCGACTCTGATTTCCCAAAGAATGCTGTGCTTTCCCAGACGTGATGCCCGGGCAAAGAGGCTTTCGCTGTATGCGGGTTTCTCCCAAAGTGCTGCGGACACTAGGCTAAGGCAACCAGCACGAGCAGCCAAGAGACTGCTATGATTTCGCAGAGGTTTTAAGCTTGCTGCGAACCGCACTTCGCTGCTGCTTCCTCAGCAAGACTTTGGGCGTTCGCTCTGTCGCGTCAGGGATTAAGAGCTGCGGGAGAGCTGGTGCCTCTTGGGCCTTGCTTCCCGGGCTCCATGTTTGCGTCTTGGTTTCACCGTGCCATGCCGAAATAAGCAGATACAGTCACAACCCTGCAGTGGCATGCGTGGCCTAGGATGGCACTCTATGCACACTACTATCTCCCGGTGTAGGCCGGTGCTCTGCCGCTCAGGTGGACTCGGCGACAAGGTCAGGGCCTTCCCCACGGGAGAGGAGAGGCGACAGGATCTCTGCACACCACTCGTGCACTGGGATGGGGAGCAGTGAGGGTCTCTCCCCACTCCTTCCCCGGACATCCCGTGCATCCGCGAACGCTTTCACATCTTGGAGGAAGACGGCATCTGACTGCCCGTTCTTTCAGGGAGCTACTTCTGCGAGATCAGGTTAGGCGCCTGGTGGCAAGCGCATGTCTGCGTCTGGGATAGTTGGCCAGGAACTGCTTTCCCCTTGAGCCCAGGGGCCCAGGACAGGCATGCCTTCTGCTCAGACTCCTTCCTCCAGTGGAGGAAGCGCCCATGCCCTAGTCTTCCCTTCGTGTCTCCTTCTCACCAGGGTTCCGTCTCTCCGCACAGAGAGCGGGTGACACTAGCCTTACCACCGACCCGCTGTTGCTGACAGGGCTGGCTCTCCTGCTTGCTACCGTTTCCGACAACAAGGCCTACTCCTCTTCCCCGGGGCAGCGTGCTGCACCTTCCGCAGACATGCTCCTGGAGAACGCAGTGAGAGATGTGTCCCTTTCCTTAAGGCTCTTCCCACAGTCGCAACCATGCTTCTCTCTCAGGCAGAGGGGATGCACGGGCAAACAGGATTTCGCTCCATGAGGGTCTATTACACGGTGCTGTGGTGACTAGCTCAGGCAAGCAACCGCGGCCTCCCACAGACCCGACTCTGATTTTCCAAAGAATGCTGTGCTATCCCAGACGTGATACCCGGGCAAAGAGGCTTTCGCTGTATGCGGGTTTCTCCCACCTTGCTGCGAATACTAGGCTAAGGCAAGCAGCAACAGAAGCCAGCAGAACCGACTCTGATTTCTCAGCAAATGCTGGTGCTTTCGCAGAGGCTTTGGGCTTGGAGCCAACAGCACTTCGTCGCTGCTTCCTCAGCAAAGCTTTGGGCGTTCGCTCTTGGGCATCAGGAAAGAAGAGTTGCGGGAGAACTGGTTTCTCTTTGGCTTTGCTTTCCCGGGCTCCATTTTCGCGTCCTGGGTTCAAATTGTCAAGGCAAAATAAGCAGACAGCCTCCAACCTGCAGCAGAGTGCGTGGCCTAGGATGGCACTCTTTGCACACTACCATCACCTGGCGTAGGCGAGGCTTGGCATTTTGCACTGGCGCTAAGGCGGACTCGGGGACAAGTTCTGGGCCTTCCCCACAGGAGAGGAGAGGTGACAGAATCTTTGCACACCAACCGTGCACTCGGATCGGGGGGCTGTTGGGGACTTTCCCCACTCCTTCCCCGGACATCCCGTGCATCCGCGAACCCTTTCACATCTTGGAGGAAGACGGCATCTGACTGCCCGTTTTTTCAGGAATGTACTTCTGTGAGTTCAGGGTAGGTCCCTGGTCACAAACTCATATCTGCACCTTGGACAGGTGACCAAGCAGCTGCTTTCCCCTTGGGCCCAGGGGCCCAGGACAGGCATGACTTCTGCCCAGACTCCTTATCAGAGTGCAGCAAGCGCCCCATGTCTAGACTTCCACTAGTGTCTCCTCAGTCATGTTTCCGTCTCTCCGCACAGAGAGCTGGTGACACTTGTCTTACCACCAACCCACTGTTTCAGACAGGGCCGGCTCTCCTGTTTGCGACCGTTTCCGACAACAAGGCCATCGACCCCTCATCCCTGGGGCAGCGTGCTGCACTTTCCCAGACATGTTCCTGGGGAGCGCAGTGACAGACGTGTCCCTTTCCTTAAGGCTCTTCCCACAGGCGCAACCGAGCATCTCTGTCAGGCAGCGGGGATGCCCGGGCCAAGATGATTTCGCTCCATGCGGGCTTATTACACCGAGCTGTGGAGACAAGCTCAGGCAAGCAGCAGCCGCATCCCGCAGACCCGACTCTGATTTCCCAAAGAATGCTGTGCTTTCCCAGACGTGATGCCCGGGCAAAGAGGCTTTCGCTGTATGCGGGTTTCTCCCAAAGTGCTGCGGACACTAGGCTAAGGCAACCGGCACGAGCAGCCAAGAGACTGCTATGATTTCGCAGAGGTTTTAAGCTTGCTGCGAACCGCACTTCGCTGCTGCTTCCTCAGCAAGACTTTGGGCGTTCGCTCTGTCGCGTCAGGGATTAAGAGCTGCGGGAGAGCTGGTGCCTCTTGGGCCTTGCTTCCCGGGCTCCATGTTTGCGTCTTGGTTTCACCGTGCCATGCCGAAATAAGCAGATACAGTCACAACCCTGCAGTGGCATGCGTGGCCTAGGATGGCACTCTATGCACACTACTATCTCCCGGTGTAGGCCGGTGCTCTGCCGCTCAGGTGGACTCGGCGACAAGGTCAGGGCCTTCCCCACGGGAGAGGAGAGGCGACAGGATCTCTGCACACCACTCGTGCACTGGGATGGGGAGCAGTGAGGGTCTCTCCCCACTCCTTCCCCGGACATCCCGTGCATCCGCGAACGCTTTCACATCTTGGAGGAAGACGGCATCTGACTGCCCGTTCTTTCAGGGAGCTACTTCTGCGAGATCAGGGTAGGCGCCTGGTGGCAAGCGCATGTCTGCGTCTGGGATAGTTGGCCAGGAACTGCTTTCCCCTTGGGCCCAGGGGCCCAGGACAGGCATGCCTTCTGCTCATACTCCTTCCTCCAGTGGAGGAAGCGCCCATGCCCTAGTCTTCCCTTCGTGTCTCCTTCTCACCAGGGTTCCGTCTCTCCGCACAGAGAGCGGGTGACACTAGTCTTACCACCGACCCGCTGTTGCTGACAGGGCTGGCTCTCCTGCTTGCTACCGTTTCCGACAACAAGGCCTACTCCTCTTCCCCGGGGCAGCGTGCTGCACCTTCCGCAGACATGCTCCTGGAGAACGCAGTGAGAGATGTGTCCCTTTCCTTAAGGCTCTTCCCACAGTCGCAACCATGCTTCTCTCTCAGGCAGAGGGGATGCACGGGCAAACAGGATTTCGCTCCATGAGGGTCTATTACACGGTGCTGTGGTGACTAGCTCAGGCAAGCAACCACGGCCTCCCACAGACCCGACTCTGATTTTCCAAAGAATGCTGTGCTATCCCAGACGTGATACCCGGGCAAAGAGGCTTTCGCTGTATGCGGGTTTTTCCCACCTTGCTGCGAATACTAGGCTAAGGGAAGCAGCAACAGAAGCCAGCGGAACCGACTCTGATTTCTCAGCAAATGCTGGTGCTTTCGCAGAGGCTTTGGGCTTGGAGCCAACAGCACTTCGTCGCTGCTTCCTCAGCAAAGCTTTGGGCGTTCGCTCTTGGGCATCAGGAAAGAAGAGTTGCGGGAGAACTGGTTTCTCTTTGGCTTTGCTTTCCCGGGCTCCATTTTCGCGTCCTGGGTTCAAATTGTCAAGGCAAAATAAGCAGACAGCCTCCAACCTGCAGCAGAGTGCGTGGCCTAGGATGGCACTCTTTGCACACTACCATCACCTGGCGTAGGCGAGGCTTGGCATTTTGCACTGGCGCTAAGGCGGACTCGGGGACAAGTTCTGGGCCTTCCCCACAGGAGAGGAGAGGTGACAGAATCTTTGCACACCAACCGTGCACTCGGATCGGGGGGCTGTTGGGGACTTTCCCCACTCCTTCCCCGGACATCCCGTGCATCCGCGAACCCTTTCACATCTTGGAGGAAGACGGCATCTGACTGCCCGTTTTTTCAGGAATGTACTTCTGTGAGTTCAGGGTAGGTGCCTGGTCACAAACTCATATCTGCACCTTGGACAGGTGACCAAGCAGCTGCTTTCCCCTTGGGCCCAGGGGCCCAGGACAGGCATGACTTCTGCCCAGACTCCTTATCAGAGTGCAGCAAGCGCCCCATGTCTAGACTTCCACTAGTGTCTCCTCAGTCATGTTTCCGTCTCTCCGCACAGCGAGCTGGTGACACTTGTCTTACCACCAACCCACTGTTTCAGACAGGGCCGGCTCTCCTGTTTGCGACCGTTTCCGACAACAAGGCCATCGACCCCTCATCCCTGGGGCAGCGTGCTGCACTTTCCCAGACATGTTCCTGGGGAGCGCAGTGACAGACGTGTCCCTTTCCTTAAGGCTCTTCCCACAGGCGCAACCGAGCATCTCTGTCAGGCAGCGGGGATGCCCGGGCCAAGATGATTTCGCTCCATGCGGGCTTATTACACCGAGCTGTGGAGACAAGCTCAGGCAAGCAGCAGCCGCATCCCGCAGACCCGACTCTGATTTCCCAAAGAATGCTGTGCTTTCCCAGACGTGATGCCCGGGCAAAGAGGCTTTCGCTGTATGCGGGTTTCTCCCAAAGTGCTGCGGACACTAGGCTAAGGCAACCGGCACGAGCAGCCAAGAGACTGCTATGATTTCGCAGAGGTTTTAAGCTTGCTGCGAACCGCACTTCGCTGCTGCTTCCTCAGCAAGACTTTGGGCGTTCGCTCTGTCGCGTCAGGGATTAAGAGCTGCGGGAGAGCTGGTGCCTCTTGGGCCTTGCTTCCCGGGCTCCATGTTTGCGTCTTGGTTTCACCGTGCCATGCCGAAATAAGCAGATACAGTCACAACCCTGCAGTGGCATGCGTGGCCTAGGATGGCACTCTATGCACACTACTATCTCCCGGTGTAGGCCGGTGCTCTGCCGCTCAGGTGGACTCGGCGACAAGGTCAGGGCCTTCCCCACGGGAGAGGAGAGGCGACAGGACATCTGCACACCACTCGTGCACTGGGATGGGGAGCAGTGAGGGTCTCTCCCCACTCCTTCCCCGGACATCCCGTGCATCCGCGAACGCTTTCACATCTTGGAGGAAGACGGCATCTGACTGCCCGTTCTTTCAGGGAGCTACTTCTGCGAGATCAGGGTAGGCGCCTGGTGGCAAGCGCATGTCTGCGTCTGGGATAGTTGGCCAGGAACTGCTTTCCCCTTGAGCCCAGGGGCCCAGGACAGGCATGCCTTCTGCTCATACTCCTTCCTTCAGTGGAGGAAGCGCCCATGCCCTAGTCTTCCCTTCGTGTCTCCTTCTCACCAGGGTTCCGTCTCTCCGCACAGAGAGCGGGTGACACTAGTCTTACCACCGACCCGCTGTTGCTGACAGGGCTGGCTCTCCTGCTTGCTACAGTTTCCGACAACAAGGCCTACTCCTCTTCCCCGGGGCAGCGTGCTGCACCTTCCGCAGACATGCTCCTGGAGAACGCAGTGAGAGATGTGTCCCTTTCCTTAAGGCTCTTCCCACAGTCGCAACCATGCTTCTCTCTCAGGCAGAGGGGATGCACGGGCAAACAGGATTTCGCTCCATGAGGGTCTATTACACGGTGCTGTGGTGACTAGCTCAGGCAAGCAACCGCGGCCTCCCACAGACCCGACTCTGATTTTCCAAAGAATGCTGTGCTATCCCAGACGTGATACCCGGGCAAAGAGGCTTTCGCTGTATGCGGGTTTCTCTCATCTTGCTGCGAATACTAGGCTAAGGGAAGCAGCAACAGAAGCCAGCGGAACCCACTCTGATTTCTCAGCAAATGCTGTGCTTTCGCAGAGGCTTTGGGCTTGGAGCCAACAGCACTTCGTCGCTGCTTCCTCAGCAAAGCTTTGGGCGTTCGCTCTTGGGCATCAGGAAAGAAGAGTTGCGGGAGAACTGGTTTCTCTTTGGCTTTGCTTTCCCGGGCTCCATTTTCGCGTCCTGGGTTCAAATTGTCAAGGCAAAATAAGCAGACAGCCTCCAACCTGCAGCAGAGTGCGTGGCCTAGGATGGCACTCTTTGCACACTACCATCACCTGGCGTAGGCGAGGCTTGGCATTTTGCACTGGCGCTAAGGCGGACTCGGGGACAAGTTCTGGGCCTTCCCCACAGGAGAGGAGAGGTGACAGAATCTTTGCACACCAACCGTGCACTCGGATCGGGGGGCTGTTGGGGACTTTCCCCACTCCTTCCCCGGACATCCCGTGCATCCGCGAACCCTTTCACATCTTGGAGGAAGACGGCATCTGACTGCCCGTTTTTTCAGGAATGTACTTCTGTGAGTTCAGGGTAGGTGCCTGGTCACAAACTCATATCTGCACCTTGGACAGGTGACCAAGCAGCTGCTTTCCCCTTGGGCCCAGGGGCCCAGGACAGGCATGACTTCTGCCCAGACTCCTTATCAGAGTGCAGCAAGCGCCCCATGTCTAGACTTCCACTAGTGTCTCCTCAGTCATGTTTCCGTCTTTCCGCACAGAGAGCTGGTGACACTTGTCTTACCACCAACCCACTGTTTCAGACAGGGCCGGCTCTCCTGTTTGCGACCATTTCCGACAACAAGGCCATCGACCCCTCATCCCTGGGGCAGCGTGCTGCACTTTCCCAGACATGTTCCTGGGGAGCGCAGTGACAGACGTGTCCCTTTCCTTAAGGCTCTTCCCACAGGCGCAACCGAGCATCTCTGTCAGGCAGCGGGGATGCCCGGGCCAAGATGATTTCGCTCCATGCGGGCTTATTACACCGAGCTGTGGAGACAAGCTCAGGCAAGCAGCAGCCGCATCCCGCAGACCCGACTCTGATTTCCCAAAGAATGCTGTGCTTTCCCAGACGTGATGCCCGGGCAAAGAGGCTTTCGCTGTATGCGGGTTTCTCCCAAAGTGCTGCGGACACTAGGCTAAGGCAACCGGCACGAGCAGCCAAGAGACTGCTATGATTTCGCAGAGGTTTTAAGCTTGCTGCGAACCGCACTTCGCTGCTGCTTCCTCAGCAAGACTTTGGGCGTTCGCTCTGTCGCGTCAGGGATTAAGAGCTGCGGGAGAGCTGGTGCCTCTTGGGCCTTGCTTCCCGGGCTCCATGTTTGCGTCTTGGTTTCACCGTGCCATGCCGAAATAAGCAGATACAGTCACAACCCTGCAGTGGCATGCGTGGCCTAGGATGGCACTCTATGCACACTACTATCTCCCGGTGTAGGCCGGTGCTCTGCCGCTCAGGTGGACTCGGCGACAAGGTCAGGGCCTTCCCCACGGGAGAGGAGAGGCGACAGGATCTCTGCACACCACTCGTGCACTGGGATGGGGAGCAGTGAGGGTCTCTCCCCACTCCTTCCCCGGACATCCCGTGCATCCGCGAACGCTTTCACATCTTGGAGGAAGACGGCATCTGACTGCCCGTTCTTTCAGGGAGCTACTTCTGCGAGATCAGGGTAGGCGCCTGGTGGCAAGCGCATGTCTGCGTCTGGGATAGTTGGCCAGGAACTGCTTTCCCCTTGGGCCCAGGGGCCCAGGACAGGCATGCCTTCTGCTCATACTCCTTCCTCCAATGGAGGAAGCGCCCATGCCCTAGTCTTCCCTTCGTGTCTCCTTCTCACCAGGGTTCCGTCTCTCCGCACAGAGAGCGGGTGACACTAGTCTTACCACCGACCCGCTGTTGCTGACAGGGCTGGCTCTCCTGCTTGCTACCGTTTCCGACAACAAGGCCTACTCCTCTTCCCCGGGGCAGCGTGCTGCACCTTCCGCAGACATGCTCCTGGAGAACGCAGTGAGAGATGTGTCCCTTTCCTTAAGGCTCTTCCCACAGTCGCAACCATGCTTCTCTCTCAGGCAGAGGGGATGCACGGGCAAACAGGATTTCGCTCCATGAGGGTCTATTACACGGTGCTGTGGTGACTAGCTCAGGCAAGCAACCGCGGCCTCCCACAGACCCGACTCTGATTTTCCAAAGAATGCTGTGCTATCCCAGACGTGATACCCGGGCAAAGAGGCTTTCGCTGTATGCGGGTTTCTCCCACCTTGCTGCGAATACTAGGCTAAGGGAAGCAGCAACAGAAGCCAGCGGAACCGACTCTGATTTCTCAGCAAATGCTGGTGCTTTCGCAGAGGCTTTGGGCTTGGAGCCAACAGCACTTCGTCGCTGCTTCCTCAGCAAAGCTTTGGGCGTTCGCTCTTGGGCATCAGGAAAGAAGAGTTGCGGGAGAACTGGTTTCTCTTTGGCTTTGCTTTCCCGGGCTCCATTTTCGCGTCCTGGGTTCAAATTGTCAAGGCAAAATAAGCAGACAGCCTCCAACCTGCAGCAGAGTGCGTGGCCTAGGATGGCACTCTTTGCACACTACCATCACCTGGCGTAGGCGAGGCTTGGCATTTTGCACTGGCGCTAAGGCGGACTCGGGGACAAGTTCTGGGCCTTCCCCACAGGAGAGGAGAGGTGACAGAATCTTTGCACACCAACCGTGCACTCGGATCGGGGGGCTGTTGGGGACTTTCCCCACTCCTTCCCCGGACATCCCGTGCATCCGCGAACCCTTTCACATCTTGGAGGAAGACGGCATCTGACTGCCCGTTTTTTCAGGAATGTACTTCTGTGAGTTCAGGGTAGGTGCCTGGTCACAAACTCATATCTGCACCTTGGACAGGTGACCAAGCAGCTGCTTTCCCCTTGGGCCCAGGGGCCCAGGACAGGCATGACTTCTGCCCAGACTCCTTATCAGAGTGCAGCAAGCGCCCCATGTCTAGACTTCCACTAGTGTCTCCTCAGTCATGTTTCCGTCTTTCCGCACAGAGAGCTGGTGACACTTGTCTTACCACCAACCCACTGTTTCAGACAGGGCCGGCTCTCCTGTTTGCGACCGTTTCCGACAACAAGGCCATCGACCCCTCATCCCTGGGGCAGCGTGCTGCACTTTCCCAGACATGTTCCTGGGGAGCGCAGTGACAGACGTGTCCCTTTCCTTAAGGCTCTTCCCACAGGCGCAACCAAGCATCTCTGTCAGGCAGCGGGGATGCCCGGGCCAAGATGATTTCGCTCCATGCGGGCTTATTACACCGAGCTGTGGAGACAAGCTCAGGCAAGCAGCAGCCGCATCCCGCAGACCCGACTCTGATTTCCCAAAGAATGCTGTGCTTTCCCAGACGTGATGCCCGGGCAAAGAGGCTTTCGCTGTATGCGGGTTTCTCCCAAAGTGCTGCGGACACTAGGCTAAGGCAACCAGCACGAGCAGCCAAGAGACTGCTATGATTTCGCAGAGGTTTTAAGCTTGCTGCGAACCGCACTTCGCTGCTGCTTCCTCAGCAAGACTTTGGGCGTTCGCTCTGTCGCGTCAGGGATTAAGAGCTGCGGGAGAGCTGGTGCCTCTTGGGCCTTGCTTCCCGGGCTCCATGTTTGCGTCTTGGTTTCACCGTGCCATGCCGAAATAAGCAGATACAGTCACAACCCTGCAGTGGCATGCGTGGCCTAGGATGGCACTCTATGCACACTACTATCTCCCGGTGTAGGCCGGTGCTCTGCCGCTCAGGTGGACTCGGCGACAAGGTCAGGGCCTTCCCCACGGGAGAGGAGAGGCGACAGGATCTCTGCACACCACTCGTGCACTGGGATGGGGAGCAGTGAGGGTCTCTCCCCACTCCTTCCCCGGACATCCCGTGCATCCGCGAACGCTTTCACATCTTGGAGGAAGACGGCATCTGACTGCCCGTTCTTTCAGGGAGCTACTTCTGCGAGATCAGGTTAGGCGCCTGGTGGCAAGCGCATGTCTGCGTCTGGGATAGTTGGCCAGGAACTGCTTTCCCCTTGAGCCCAGGGGCCCAGGACAGGCATGCCTTCTGCTCAGACTCCTTCCTCCAGTGGAGGAAGCGCCCATGCCCTAGTCTTCCCTTCGTGTCTCCTTCTCACCAGGGTTCCGTCTCTCCGCACAGAGAGCGGGTGACACTAGCCTTACCACCGACCCGCTGTTGCTGACAGGGCTGGCTCTCCTGCTTGCTACCGTTTCCGACAACAAGGCCTACTCCTCTTCCCCGGGGCAGCGTGCTGCACCTTCCGCAGACATGCTCCTGGAGAACGCAGTGAGAGATGTGTCCCTTTCCTTAAGGCTCTTCCCACAGTCGCAACCATGCTTCTCTCTCAGGCAGAGGGGATGCACGGGCAAACAGGATTTCGCTCCATGAGGGTCTATTACACGGTGCTGTGGTGACTAGCTCAGGCAAGCAACCGCGGCCTCCCACAGACCCGACTCTGATTTTCCAAAGAATGCTGTGCTATCCCAGACGTGATACCCGGGCAAAGAGGCTTTCGCTGTATGCGGGTTTCTCCCACCTTGCTGCGAATACTAGGCTAAGGCAAGCAGCAACAGAAGCCAGCAGAACCGACTCTGATTTCTCAGCAAATGCTGGTGCTTTCGCAGAGGCTTTGGGCTTGGAGCCAACAGCACTTCGTCGCTGCTTCCTCAGCAAAGCTTTGGGCGTTCGCTCTTGGGCATCAGGAAAGAAGAGTTGCGGGAGAACTGGTTTCTCTTTGGCTTTGCTTTCCCGGGCTCCATTTTCGCGTCCTGGGTTCAAATTGTCAAGGCAAAATAAGCAGACAGCCTCCAACCTGCAGCAGAGTGCGTGGCCTAGGATGGCACTCTTTGCACACTACCATCACCTGGCGTAGGCGAGGCTTGGCATTTTGCACTGGCGCTAAGGCGGACTCGGGGACAAGTTCTGGGCCTTCCCCACAGGAGAGGAGAGGTGACAGAATCTTTGCACACCAACCGTGCACTCGGATCGGGGGGCTGTTGGGGACTTTCCCCACTCCTTCCCCGGACATCCCGTGCATCCGCGAACCCTTTCACATCTTGGAGGAAGACGGCATCTGACTGCCCGTTTTTTCAGGAATGTACTTCTGTGAGTTCAGGGTAGGTCCCTGGTCACAAACTCATATCTGCACCTTGGACAGGTGACCAAGCAGCTGCTTTCCCCTTGGGCCCAGGGGCCCAGGACAGGCATGACTTCTGCCCAGACTCCTTATCAGAGTGCAGCAAGCGCCCCATGTCTAGACTTCCACTAGTGTCTCCTCAGTCATGTTTCCGTCTCTCCGCACAGAGAGCTGGTGACACTTGTCTTACCACCAACCCACTGTTTCAGACAGGGCCGGCTCTCCTGTTTGCGACCGTTTCCGACAACAAGGCCATCGACCCCTCATCCCTGGGGCAGCGTGCTGCACTTTCCCAGACATGTTCCTGGGGAGCGCAGTGACAGACGTGTCCCTTTCCTTAAGGCTCTTCCCACAGGCGCAACCGAGCATCTCTGTCAGGCAGCGGGGATGCCCGGGCCAAGATGATTTCGCTCCATGCGGGCTTATTACACCGAGCTGTGGAGACAAGCTCAGGCAAGCAGCAGCCGCATCCCGCAGACCCGACTCTGATTTCCCAAAGAATGCTGTGCTTTCCCAGACGTGATGCCCGGGCAAAGAGGCTTTCGCTGTATGCGGGTTTCTCCCAAAGTGCTGCGGACACTAGGCTAAGGCAACCGGCACGAGCAGCCAAGAGACTGCTATGATTTCGCAGAGGTTTTAAGCTTGCTGCGAACCGCACTTCGCTGCTGCTTCCTCAGCAAGACTTTGGGCGTTCGCTCTGTCGCGTCAGGGATTAAGAGCTGCGGGAGAGCTGGTGCCTCTTGGGCCTTGCTTCCCGGGCTCCATGTTTGCGTCTTGGTTTCACCGTGCCATGCCGAAATAAGCAGATACAGTCACAACCCTGCAGTGGCATGCGTGGCCTAGGATGGCACTCTATGCACACTACTATCTCCCGGTGTAGGCCGGTGCTCTGCCGCTCAGGTGGACTCGGCGACAAGGTCAGGGCCTTCCCCACGGGAGAGGAGAGGCGACAGGATCTCTGCACACCACTCGTGCACTGGGATGGGGAGCAGTGAGGGTCTCTCCCCACTCCTTCCCCGGACATCCCGTGCATCCGCGAACGCTTTCACATCTTGGAGGAAGACGGCATCTGACTGCCCGTTCTTTCAGGGAGCTACTTCTGCGAGATCAGGGTAGGCGCCTGGTGGCAAGCGCATGTCTGCGTCTGGGATAGTTGGCCAGGAACTGCTTTCCCCTTGGGCCCAGGGGCCCAGGACAGGCATGCCTTCTGCTCATACTCCTTCCTCCAGTGGAGGAAGCGCCCATGCCCTAGTCTTCCCTTCGTGTCTCCTTCTCACCAGGGTTCCGTCTCTCCGCACAGAGAGCGGGTGACACTAGTCTTACCACCGACCCGCTGTTGCTGACAGGGCTGGCTCTCCTGCTTGCTACCGTTTCCGACAACAAGGCCTACTCCTCTTCCCCGGGGCAGCGTGCTGCACCTTCCGCAGACATGCTCCTGGAGAACGCAGTGAGAGATGTGTCCCTTTCCTTAAGGCTCTTCCCACAGTCGCAACCATGCTTCTCTCTCAGGCAGAGGGGATGCACGGGCAAACAGGATTTCGCTCCATGAGGGTCTATTACACGGTGCTGTGGGGACTAGCTCAGGCAAGCAACCACGGCCTCCCACAGACCCGACTCTGATTTTCCAAAGAATGCTGTGCTATCCCAGACGTGATACCCGGGCAAAGAGGCTTTCGCTGTATGCGGGTTTTTCCCACCTTGCTGCGAATACTAGGCTAAGGGAAGCAGCAACAGAAGCCAGCGGAACCGACTCTGATTTCTCAGCAAATGCTGGTGCTTTCGCAGAGGCTTTGGGCTTGGAGCCAACAGCACTTCGTCGCTGCTTCCTCAGCAAAGCTTTGGGCGTTCGCTCTTGGGCATCAGGAAAGAAGAGTTGCGGGAGAACTGGTTTCTCTTTGGCTTTGCTTTCCCGGGCTCCATTTTCGCGTCCTGGGTTCAAATTGTCAAGGCAAAATAAGCAGACAGCCTCCAACCTGCAGCAGAGTGCGTGGCCTAGGATGGCACTCTTTGCACACTACCATCACCTGGCGTAGGCGAGGCTTGGCATTTTGCACTGGCGCTAAGGCGGACTCGGGGACAAGTTCTGGGCCTTCCCCACAGGAGAGGAGAGGTGACAGAATCTTTGCACACCAACCGTGCACTCGGATCGGGGGGCTGTTGGGGACTTTCCCCACTCCTTCCCCGGACATCCCGTGCATCCGCGAACCCTTTCACATCTTGGAGGAAGACGGCATCTGACTGCCCGTTTTTTCAGGAATGTACTTCTGTGAGTTCAGGGTAGGTGCCTGGTCACAAACTCATATCTGCACCTTGGACAGGTGACCAAGCAGCTGCTTTCCCCTTGGGCCCAGGGGCCCAGGACAGGCATGACTTCTGCCCAGACTCCTTATCAGAGTGCAGCAAGCGCCCCATGTCTAGACTTCCACTAGTGTCTCCTCAGTCATGTTTCCGTCTCTCCGCACAGCGAGCTGGTGACACTTGTCTTACCACCAACCCACTGTTTCAGACAGGGCCGGCTCTCCTGTTTGCGACCGTTTCCGACAACAAGGCCATCGACCCCTCATCCCTGGGGCAGCGTGCTGCACTTTCCCAGACATGTTCCTGGGGAGCGCAGTGACAGACGTGTCCCTTTCCTTAAGGCTCTTCCCACAGGCGCAACCGAGCATCTCTGTCAGGCAGCGGGGATGCCCGGGCCAAGATGATTTCGCTCCATGCGGGCTTATTACACCGAGCTGTGGAGACAAGCTCAGGCAAGCAGCAGCCGCATCCCGCAGACCCGACTCTGATTTCCCAAAGAATGCTGTGCTTTCCCAGACGTGATGCCCGGGCAAAGAGGCTTTCGCTGTATGCGGGTTTCTCCCAAAGTGCTGCGGACACTAGGCTAAGGCAACCGGCACGAGCAGCCAAGAGACTGCTATGATTTCGCAGAGGTTTTAAGCTTGCTGCGAACCGCACTTCGCTGCTGCTTCCTCAGCAAGACTTTGGGCGTTCGCTCTGTCGCGTCAGGGATTAAGAGCTGCGGGAGAGCTGGTGCCTCTTGGGCCTTGCTTCCCGGGCTCCATGTTTGCGTCTTGGTTTCACCGTGCCATGCCGAAATAAGCAGATACAGTCACAAACCTGCAGTGGCATGCGTGGCCTAGGATGGCACTCTATGCACACTACTATCTCCCGGTGTAGGCCGGTGCTCTGCCGCTCAGGTGGACTCGGCGACAAGGTCAGGGCCTTCCCCACGGGAGAGGAGAGGCGACAGGACATCTGCACACCACTCGTGCACTGGGATGGGGAGCAGTGAGGGTCTCTCCCCACTCCTTCCCCGGACATCCCGTGCATCCGCGAACGCTTTCACATCTTGGAGGAAGACGGCATCTGACTGCCCGTTCTTTCAGGGAGCTACTTCTGCGAGATCAGGGTAGGCGCCTGGTGGCAAGCGCATGTCTGCGTCTGGGATAGTTGGCCAGGAACTGCTTTCCCCTTGAGCCCAGGGGCCCAGGACAGGCATGCCTTCTGCTCATACTCCTTCCTTCAGTGGAGGAAGCGCCCATGCCCTAGTCTTCCCTTCGTGTCTCCTTCTCACCAGGGTTCCGTCTCTCCGCACAGAGAGCGGGTGACACTAGTCTTACCACCGACCCGCTGTTGCTGACAGGGCTGGCTCTCCTGCTTGCTACAGTTTCCGACAACAAGGCCTACTCCTCTTCCCCGGGGCAGCGTGCTGCACCTTCCGCAGACATGCTCCTGGAGAACGCAGTGAGAGATGTGTCCCTTTCCTTAAGGCTCTTCCCACAGTCGCAACCATGCTTCTCTCTCAGGCAGAGGGGATGCACGGGCAAACAGGATTTCGCTCCATGAGGGTCTATTACACGGTGCTGTGGTGACTAGCTCAGGCAAGCAACCGCGGCCTCCCACAGACCCGACTCTGATTTTCCAAAGAATGCTGTGCTATCCCAGACGTGATACCCGGGCAAAGAGGCTTTCGCTGTATGCGGGTTTCTCTCATCTTGCTGCGAATACTAGGCTAAGGGAAGCAGCAACAGAAGCCAGCGGAACCCACTCTGATTTCTCAGCAAATGCTGTGCTTTCGCAGAGGCTTTGGGCTTGGAGCCAACAGCACTTCGTCGCTGCTTCCTCAGCAAAGCTTTGGGCGTTCGCTCTTGGGCATCAGGAAAGAAGAGTTGCGGGAGAACTGGTTTCTCTTTGGCTTTGCTTTCCCGGGCTCCATTTTCGCGTCCTGGGTTCAAATTGTCAAGGCAAAATAAGCAGACAGCCTCCAACCTGCAGCAGAGTGCGTGGCCTAGGATGGCACTCTTTGCACACTACCATCACCTGGCGTAGGCGAGGCTTGGCATTTTGCACTGGCGCTAAGGCGGACTCGGGGACAAGTTCTGGGCCTTCCCCACAGGAGAGGAGAGGTGACAGAATCTTTGCACACCAACCGTGCACTCGGATCGGGGGGCTGTTGGGGACTTTCCCCACTCCTTCCCCGGACATCCCGTGCATCCGCGAACCCTTTCACATCTTGGAGGAAGACGGCATCTGACTGCCCGTTTTTTCAGGAATGTACTTCTGTGAGTTCAGGGTAGGTGCCTGGTCACAAACTCATATCTGCACCTTGGACAGGTGACCAAGCAGCTGCTTTCCCCTTGGGCCCAGGGGCCCAGGACAGGCATGACTTCTGCCCAGACTCCTTATCAGAGTGCAGCAAGCGCCCCATGTCTAGACTTCCACTAGTGTCTCCTCAGTCATGTTTCCGTCTTTCCGCACAGAGAGCTGGTGACACTTGTCTTACCACCAACCCACTGTTTCAGACAGGGCCGGCTCTCCTGTTTGCGACCATTTCCGACAACAAGGCCATCGACCCCTCATCCCTGGGGCAGCGTGCTGCACTTTCCCAGACATGTTCCTGGGGAGCGCAGTGACAGACGTGTCCCTTTCCTTAAGGCTCTTCCCACAGGCGCAACCGAGCATCTCTGTCAGGCAGCGGGGATGCCCGGGCCAAGATGATTTCGCTCCATGCGGGCTTATTACACCGAGCTGTGGAGACAAGCTCAGGCAAGCAGCAGCCGCATCCCGCAGACCCGACTCTGATTTCCCAAAGAATGCTGTGCTTTCCCAGACGTGATGCCCGGGCAAAGAGGCTTTCGCTGTATGCGGGTTTCTCCCAAAGTGCTGCGGACACTAGGCTAAGGCAACCGGCACGAGCAGCCAAGAGACTGCTATGATTTCGCAGAGGTTTTAAGCTTGCTGCGAACCGCACTTCGCTGCTGCTTCCTCAGCAAGACTTTGGGCGTTCGCTCTGTCGCGTCAGGGATTAAGAGCTGCGGGAGAGCTGGTGCCTCTTGGGCCTTGCTTCCCGGGCTCCATGTTTGCGTCTTGGTTTCACCGTGCCATGCCGAAATAAGCAGATACAGTCACAACCCTGCAGTGGCATGCGTGGCCTAGGATGGCACTCTATGCACACTACTATCTCCCGGTGTAGGCCGGTGCTCTGCCGCTCAGGTGGACTCGGCGACAAGGTCAGGGCCTTCCCCACGGGAGAGGAGAGGCGACAGGATCTCTGCACACCACTCGTGCACTGGGATGGGGAGCAGTGAGGGTCTCTCCCCACTCCTTCCCCGGACATCCCGTGCATCCGCGAACGCTTTCACATCTTGGAGGAAGACGGCATCTGACTGCCCGTTCTTTCAGGGAGCTACTTCTGCGAGATCAGGGTAGGCGCCTGGTGGCAAGCGCATGTCTGCGTCTGGGATAGTTGGCCAGGAACTGCTTTCCCCTTGGGCCCAGGGGCCCAGGACAGGCATGCCTTCTGCTCATACTCCTTCCTCCAATGGAGGAAGCGCCCATGCCCTAGTCTTCCCTTCGTGTCTCCTTCTCACCAGGGTTCCGTCTCTCCGCACAGAGAGCGGGTGACACTAGTCTTACCACCGACCCGCTGTTGCTGACAGGGCTGGCTCTCCTGCTTGCTACCGTTTCCGACAACAAGGCCTACTCCTCTTCCCCGGGGCAGCGTGCTGCACCTTCCGCAGACATGCTCCTGGAGAACGCAGTGAGAGATGTGTCCCTTTCCTTAAGGCTCTTCCCACAGTCGCAACCATGCTTCTCTCTCAGGCAGAGGGGATGCACGGGCAAACAGGATTTCGCTCCATGAGGGTCTATTACACGGTGCTGTGGTGACTAGCTCAGGCAAGCAACCGCGGCCTCCCACAGACCCGACTCTGATTTTCCAAAGAATGCTGTGCTATCCCAGACGTGATACCCGGGCAAAGAGGCTTTCGCTGTATGCGGGTTTCTCCCACCTTGCTGCGAATACTAGGCTAAGGGAAGCAGCAACAGAAGCCAGCGGAACCGACTCTGATTTCTCAGCAAATGCTGGTGCTTTCGCAGAGGCTTTGGGCTTGGAGCCAACAGCACTTCGTCGCTGCTTCCTCAGCAAAGCTTTGGGCGTTCGCTCTTGGGCATCAGGAAAGAAGAGTTCCGGGAGAACTGGTTTCTCTTTGGCTTTGCTTTCCCGGGCTCCATTTTCGCGTCCTGGGTTCAAATTGTCAAGGCAAAATAAGCAGACAGCCTCCAACCTGCAGCAGAGTGCGTGGCCTAGGATGGCACTCTTTGCACACTACCATCACCTGGCGTAGGCGAGGCTTGGCATTTTGCACTGGCGCTAAGGCGGACTCGGGGACAAGTTCTGGGCCTTCCCCACAGGAGAGGAGAGGTGACAGAATCTTTGCACACCAACCGTGCACTCGGATCGGGGGGCTGTTGGGGACTTTCCCCACTCCTTCCCCGGACATCCCGTGCATCCGCGAACCCTTTCACATCTTGGAGGAAGACGGCATCTGACTGCCCGTTTTTTCAGGAATGTACTTCTGTGAGTTCAGGGTAGGTGCCTGGTCACAAACTCATATCTGCACCTTGGACAGGTGACCAAGCAGCTGCTTTCCCCTTGGGCCCAGGGGCCCAGGACAGGCATGACTTCTGCCCAGACTCCTTATCAGAGTGCGGCAAGCGCCCCATGTCTAGACTTCCACTAGTGTCTCCTCAGTCATGTTTCCGTCTCTCCGCACAGAGAGCTGGTGACACTTGTCTTCCACCAACCCACTGTTTCAGACAGGGCCGGCTCTCCTGTTTGCGACCGTTTCCGACAACAAGGCCATCGACCCCTCATCCCTGGGGCAGCGTGCTGCACTTTCCCAGACATGTTCCTGGGGAGCGCAGTGACAGACGTGTCCCTTTCCTTAAGGCTCTTCCCACAGGCGCAACCGAGCATCTCTGTCAGGCAGCGGGGATGACCGGGCCAAGATGATTTCGCTCCATGCGGGCTTATTACACCGAGCTGTGGAGACAAGCTCAGGCAAGCAGCAGCCGCATCCCGCAGACCCGACTCTGATTTCCCAAAGAATGCTGTGCTTTCCCAGACGTGATGCCCGGGCAAAGAGGCTTTCGCTGTATGCGGGTTTCTCCCAAAGTGCTGCGGACACTAGGCTAAGGCAACCGGCACGAGCAGCCAAGAGACTGCTATGATTTCGCAGAGGTTTTAAGCTTGCTGCGAACCGCACTTCGCTGCTGCTTCCTCAGCAAGACTTTGGGCGTTCGCTCTGTCGCGTCAGGGATTAAGAGCTGCGGGAGAGCTGGTGCCTCTTGGGCCTTGCTTCCCGGGCTCCATGTTTGCGTCTTGGTTTCACCGTGCCATGCCGAAATAAGCAGATACAGTCACAACCCTGCAGTGGCATGCGTGGCCTAGGATGGCACTCTATGCACACTACTATCTCCCGGTGTAGGCCGGTGCTCTGCCGCTCAGGTGGACTCGGCGACAAGGTCAGGGCCTTCCCCACGGGAGAGGAGAGGCGACAGGATCTCTGCACACCACTCGTGCACTGGGATGGGGAGCAGTGAGGGTCTCTCCCCACTCCTTCCCCGGACATCCCGTGCACCCGCGAACGCTTTCACATCTTGGAGGAAGACGGCATCTGACTGCCCGTTCTTTCAGGGAGCTACTTCTGCGAGATCATGGTAGGCGCCTGGTGGCAAGCGCATGTCTGCGTCTGGGATAGTTGGCCAGGAACTGCTTTCCCCTTGGGCCCAGGGGCCAAGGACAGACATGCCTTCTGCTCAGACTCCTTCCTCCAGTGGAGGAAGCGCCCATGCCCTAGTCTTCCCTTCGTGTCTCCTTCTCACCAGGGTTCCGTCTCTCCGCACAGAGAGCGGGTGACACTAGTCTTACCACCGACCCGCTGTTGCTGACAGGGCTGGCTCTCCTGCTTGCTACCGTTTCCGACAACAAGGCCTACTCCTCTTCCCCGGGGCAGCGTGCTGCACCTTCCGCAGACATGCTCCTGGAGAACGCAGTGAGAGATGTGTCTTTTCCTTAAGGCTCTTCCCACAGTCGCAACCATGCTTCTCTGTCAGGCAGAGGGGATGCACGGGCAAACAGGATTTCGCTCCATGAGGGTCTATTACACGGTGCTGTGGTGACTAGCTCAGGCAAGCAACCGCAGCCTCCCACAGACCCGACTCTGATTTTCCAAAGAATGCTGTGCTATCCCAGACGTGATACCCGGGCAAAGAGGCTTTCGCTGTATGCGGGTTTCTCCCACCTTGCTGCGAATACTAGGCTAAGGCAAGCAGCAACAGAAGCCAGCAGAACCGACTCTGATTTCTCAGCAAATGCTGGTGCTTTCGCAGAGGCTTTGGGCTTGGAGCCAACAGCACTTCGTCGCTGCTTCCTCAGCAAAGCTTTGGGCGTTCGCTCTTGGGCATCAGGAAAGAAGAGTTGCGGGAGAACTGGTTTCTCTTTGGCTTTGCTTTCCCGGGCTCCATTTTCGCGTCCTGGGTTCAAATTGTCAAGGCAAAATAAGCAGACAGCCTCCAACCTGCAGCAGAGTGCGTGGCCTAGGATGGCACTCTTTGCACACTACCATCACCTGGCGTAGGCGAGGCTTGGCATTTTGCACTGGCGCTAAGGCGGACTCGGGGACAAGTTCAGGGCCTTCCCCACAGGAGAGGAGAGGTGACAGAATCTTTGCATACCAACAGTGCACTCGGATCGGGGGGCTGTTGGGGACTTTCCCCACTCCTTCCCCGGACATCCCGTGCATCCGCGAACCCTTTCACATCTTGGAGGAAGACGGCATCTGACTGCCCGTTTTTTCAGGAATGTACTTCTGTGAGTTCAGGGTAGGTGCCTGGTCACAAACTCATATCTGCACCTTGGACAGGTGACCAAGCAGCTGCTTTCCCCTTGGGCCCAGGGGCCCAGGACAGGCATGACTTCTGCCCAGACTCCTTATCAGAGTGCAGCAAGCGCCCCATGTCTAGACTTCCACTAGTGTCTCCTCAGTCATGTTTCCGTCTCTCCGCACAGAGAGCTGGTGACACTTGTCTTACCACCAACCCACTGTTTCAGACAGGGCCGGCTATCCTGTTTGCGACCGTTTCCGACAACAAGTCCATCGACCCCTCATCCCTGGGGCAGCGAGCTGCACATTCCCAGACATGTTCCTGGGGAGCGCAGTGACAGACGTGTCCCTTTCCTTAAGGCTCTTCCCACAGGCGCAACCGAGCATCTCTGTCAGGCAGCGGGGATACCCGGGCCAAGATGATTTCGCTCCATGCGGGCTTATTACACCGAGCTGTGGAGACAAGCTCAGGCAAGCAGCAGCCGCATCCCGCAGACCCGACTCTGATTTCCCAAAGAATGCTGTGCTTTCCCAGACGTGATGCCCGGGCAAAGAGGCTTTCGCTGTATGCGGGTTTCTCCCAAAGTGCTGCGGACACTAGGCTAAGGCAACCAGCACGAGCAGCCAAGAGACTGCTATGATTTCGCAGAGGTTTTAAGCTTGCTGCGAACCGCACTTCGCTGCTGCTTCCTCAGCAAGACTTTGGGCGTTCGCTCTGTCGCGTCAGGGATTAAGAGCTGCGGGAGAGCTGGTGCCTCTTGGGCCTTGCTTCCCGTGCTCCATGTTTGCGTCTTGGTTTCACCGTGCCATGCCGAAATAAGCAGATACAGTCACAACCCTGCAGTGGCATGCGTGGCCTAGGATGGCACTCTATGCACACTACTATCTCCCGGTGTAGGCCGGTGCTCTGCCGCTCAGGTGGACTCGGCGACAAGGTCAGGGCCTTCCCCACGGGAGAGGAGAGGCGACAGGATCTCTGCACACCACTCGTGCACTGGGATGGGGAGCAGTGAGGGTCTCTCCCCACTCCTTCCCCGGACATCCCGTGCACCCGCGAACGCTTTCACATCTTGGAGGAAGACGGCATCTGACTGCCCGTTCTTTCAGGGAGCTACTTCTGCGAGATCAGGTTAGGCGCCTGGTGGCAAGCGCATGTCTGCGTCTGGGATAGTTGGCCAGGAACTGCTTTCCCCTTGAGCCCAGGGGCCCAGGACAGGCATGCCTTCTGCTCAGACTCCTACCTCCAGTGGAGGAAGCGCCCATGCCCTAGTCTTCCCTACGTGTCTCCTTCTCACCAGGGTTCCGTCTCTCCGCACAGAGAGCGGGTGACACTTGTCTTACCACCGACCCGCTGTTGCTGACAGGGCTGGCTCTCCTGCTTGCTACCGTTTCCGACAACAAGGCCTACTCCTCTTCCCCGGGGCAGCGTGCTGCACCTTCCGCAGACATGCTCCTGGAGAACGCAGTGAGAGATGTGTCCCTTTCCTTAAGGCTCTTCCCACAGTCGCAACCATGCTTCTCTCTCAGGCAGAGGGGATGCACGGGCAAACAGGATTTCGCTCCATGAGGGTCTATTACACGGTGCTATGGTGACTAGCTCAGGCAAGCAACCGCAGCCTCCCACAGACCCGACTCTGATTTTCCAAAGAATGCTGTGCTATCCCAGACGTGATACCCGGGCAAAGAGGCTTTCGCTGTATGCGGGTTTCTCCCACCTTGCTGCGAATACTAGGCTAAGGCAAGCAGCAACAGAAGCCAGCAGAACCGACTCTGATTTCTCAGCAAATGCTGGTGCTTTCGCAGAGGCTTTGGGCTTGGAGCCAACAGCACTTCGTCGCTGCTTCCTCAGCAAAGCTTTGGGCGTTCGCTCTTGGGCATCAGGAAAGAAGAGTTGCGGGAGAACTGGTTTCTCTTTGGCTTTGCTTTCCCGGGCTCCATTTTCGCGTCCTGGGTTCAAATTGTCAAGGCAAAATAAGCAGACAGCCTCCAACCTGCAGCAGAGTGCGTGGCTTAGGATGGCACTCTTTGCACACTACCATCACCTGGCGTAGGCGAGGCTTGGCATTTTGCACTGGCGCTAAGGCGGACTCGGGGACAAGTTCTGGGCCTTCCCCACAGGAGAGGAGAGGTGACAGAATCTTTGCACACCAACCGTGCACTCGGATCGGGGGGCTGTTGGGGACTTTCCCCACTCCTTCCCCGGACATCCCGTGCATCCGCGAACCCTTTCACATCTTGGAGGAAGACGGCATCTGACTGCCCGTTTTTTCAGGAATGTACTTCTGTGAGTTCAGGGTAGGTGCCTGGTCACAAACTCATATCTGCACCTTGGACAGGTGACCAAGCAGCTGCTTTCCCCTTGGGCCCAGGGGCCCAGGACAGGCATGACTTCTGCCCAGACTCCTTATCAGAGTGCGGCAAGCGCCCCATGTCTAGACTTCCACTAGTGTCTCCTCAGTCATGTTTCCGTCTCTCCGCACAGAGAGCTGGTGACACTTGTCTTACCACCAACCCACTGTTTCAGACAGGGCCGGCTCTCCTGTTTGCGACCGTTTCCGACAACAAGGCCATCGACCCCTCATCCCTGGGGCAGCGTGCTGCACTTTCCCAGACATGTTCCTGGGGAGCGCAGTGACAGACGTGTCCCTTTCCTTAAGGCTCTTCCCACAGGCGCAACCGAGCATCTCTGTCAGGCAGCGGGGATGCCCGGGCCAAGATGATTTCGCTCCATGCGGGCTTATTACACCGAGCTGTGGAGACAAGCTCAGGCAAGCAGCAGCCGCATCCCGCAGACACGACTCTGATTTCCCAAAGAATGCTGTGCTTTCCCAGACGTGATGCCCGGGCATAGAGGCTTTCGCTGTATGCGGGTTTCTCCCAAAGTGCTGCGGACACTAGGCTAAGGCAACCGGCACGAGCAGCCAAGAGACTGCTATGATTTCGCAGAGGTTTTAAGCTTGCTGCGAACCGCACTTCGCTGCTGCTTCCTCAGCAAGACTTTGGGCGTTCGCTCTGTCGCGTCAGGGATTAAGAGCTGCGGGAGAGCTGGTGCCTCTTGGGCCTTGCTTCCCGGGCTCCATGTTTGCGTCTTGGTTTCACCGTGCCATGCCGAAATAAGCAGATACAGTCACAACCCTGCAGTGGCATGCGTGGCCTAGGATGGCACTCTATGCACACTACTATCTCCCGGTGTAGGCCGGTGCTCTGCCGCTCAGGTGGACTCGGCGACAAGGTCAGGGCCTTCCCCACGGGAGAGGAGAGGCGACAGGATCTCTGCACACCACTCGTGCACTGGGATGGGGAGCAGTGAGGGTCTCTCCCCACTCCTTCCCCGGACATCCCGTGCACCCGCGAACGCTTTCACATCTTGGAGGAAGACGGCATCTGACTGCCCGTTCTTTCAGGGAGCTACTTCTGCGAGATCATGGTAGGCGCCTGGTGGCAAGCGCATGTCTGCGTCTGGGATAGTTGGCCAGGAACTGCTTTCCCCTTGGGCCCAGGGGCCAAGGACAGACATGCCTTCTGCTCAGACTCCTTCCTCCAGTGGAGGAAGCGCCCATGCCCTAGTCTTCCCTTCGTGTCTCCTTCTCACCAGGGTTCCGTCTCTCCGCACAGAGAGCGGGTGACACTAGTCTTACCACCGACCCGCTGTTGCTGACAGGGCTGGCTCTCCTGCTTGCTACCGTTTCCGACAACAAGGCCTACTCCTCTTCCCCGGGGCAGCGTGCTGCACCTTCCGCAGACATGCTCCTGGAGAACGCAGTGAGAGATGTGTCCCTTTCCTTAAGGCTCTTCCCACAGTCGCAACCATGCTTCTCTCTCAGGCAGAGGGGATGCACGGGCAAACAGGATTTCGCTCCATGAGGGTCTATTACACGGTGCTGTGGTGACTAGCTCAGGCAAGCAACCGCGGCCTCCCACAGACCCGACTCTGATTTTCCAAAGAATGCTGTGCTATCCCAGACGTGATACCCGGGCAAAGAGGCTTTCGCTGTATGCGGGTTTCTCTCATCTTGCTGCGAATACTAGGCTAAGGGAAGCAGCAACAGAAGCCAGCGGAACCCACTCTGATTTCTCAGCAAATGCTGTGCTTTCGCAGAGGCTTTGGGCTTGGAGCCAACAGCACTTCGTCGCTGCTTCCTCAGCAAAGCTTTGGGCGTTCGCTCTTGGGCATCAGGAAAGAAGAGTTCCGGGAGAACTGGTTTCTCTTTGGCTTTGCTTTCCCGGGCTCCATTTTCGCGTCCTGGGTTCAAATTGTCAAGGCAAAATAAGCAGACAGCCTCCAACCTGCAGCAGAGTGCGTGGCCTAGGATGGCACTCTTTGCACACTACCATCACCTGGCGTAGGCGAGGCTTGGCATTTTGCACTGGCGCTAAGGCGGACTCGGGGACAAGTTCTGGGCCTTCCCCACAGGAGAGGAGAGGTGACAGAATCTTTGCACACCAACCGTGCACTCGGATCGGGGGGCTGTTGGGGACTTTCCCCACTCCTTCCCCGGACATCCCGTGCATCCGCGAACCCTTTCACATCTTGGAGGAAGACGGCATCTGACTGCCCGTTTTTTCAGGAATGTACTTCTGTGAGTTCAGGGTAGGTGCCTGGTCACAAACTCATATCTGCACCTTGGACAGGTGACCAAGCAGCTGCTTTCCCCTTGGGCCCAGGGGCCCAGGACAGGCATGACTTCTGCCCAGACTCCTTATCAGAGTGCAGCAAGCGCCCCATGTCTAGACTTCCACTAGTGTCTCCTCAGTCATGTTTCCGTCTCTCCGCACAGAGAGCTGGTGACACTTGTCTTACCACCAACCCACTGTTTCAGACAGGGCCGGCTCTCCTGTTTGCGACCGTTTCCGACAACAAGGCCATCGACCCCTCATCCCTGGGGCAGCGTGCTGCACTTTCCCAGACATGTTCCTGGGGAGCGCAGTGACAGACGTGTCCCTTTCCTTAAGGCTCTTCCCACAGGCGCAACCGAGCATCTCTGTCAGGCAGCGGGGATGCCCGGGCCAAGATGATTTCGCTCCATGCGGGCTTATTACACCGAGCTGTGGAGACAAGCTCAGGCAAGCAGCAGCCGCATCCCGCAGACCCGACTCTGATTTCCCAAAGAATGCTGTGCTTTCCCAGACGTGATGCCCGGGCAAAGAGGCTTTCGCTGTATGCGGGTTTCTCCCAAAGTGCTGCGGACACTAGGCTAAGGCAACCGGCACGAGCAGCCAAGAGACTGCTATGATTTCGCAGAGGTTTTAAGCTTGCTGCGAACCGCACTTCGCTGCTGCTTCCTCAGCAAGACTTTGGGCGTTCGCTCTGTCGCGTCAGGGATTAAGAGCTGCGGGAGAGCTGGTGCCTCTTGGGCCTTGCTTCCCGGGCTCCATGTTTGCGTCTTGGTTTCACCGTGCCATGCCGAAATAAGCAGATACAGTCACAACCCTGCAGTGGCATGCGTGGCCTAGGATGGCACTCTATGCACACTACTATCTCCCGGTGTAGGCCGGTGCTCTGCCGCTCAGGTGGACTCGGCGACAAGGTCAGGGCCTTCCCCACGGGAGAGGAGAGGCGACAGGATCTCTGCACACCACTCGTGCACTGGGATGGGGAGCAGTGAGGGTCTCTCCCCACTCCTTCCCCGGACATCCCGTGCATCCGCGAACGCTTTCACATCTTGGAGGAAGACGGCATCTGACTGCCCGTTCTTTCAGGGAGCTACTTCTGCGAGATCAGGTTAGGCGCCTGGTGGCAAGCGCATGTCTGCGTCTGGGATAGTTGGCCAGGAACTGCTTTCCCCTTGAGCCCAGGGGCCCAGGACAGGCATGCCTTCTGCTCAGACTCCTTCCTCCAGTGGAGGAAGCGCCCATGCCCTAGTCTTCCCTACGTGTCTCCTTCTCACCAGGGTTCCGTCTCTCCGCACAGAGAGCGGGTGACACTAGTCTTACCACCGACCCGCTGTTGCTGACAGGGCTGGCTCTCCTGCTTGCTACCGTTTCCGACAACAAGGCCTACTCCTCTTCCCCGGGGCAGCGTGCTGCACCTTCCGCAGACATGCTCCTGGAGAACGCAGTGAGAGATGTGTCCCTTTCCTTAAGGCTCTTCCCACAGTCGCAACCATGCTTCTCTCTCAGGCAGAGGGGATGCACGGGCAAACAGGATTTCGCTCCATGAGGGTCTATTACACGGTGCTATGGTGACTAGCTCAGGCAAGCAACCGCAGCCTCCCACAGACCCGACTCTGATTTTCCAAAGAATGCTGTGCTATCCCAGACGTGATACCCGGGCAAAGAGGCTTTCGCTGTATGCGGGTTTCTCCCACCTTGCTGCGAATACTAGGCTAAGGCAAGCAGCAACAGAAGCCAGCAGAACCGACTCTGATTTCTCAGCAAATGCTGGTGCTTTCGCAGAGGCTTTGGGCTTGGAGCCAACAGCACTTCGTCGCTGCTTCCTCAGCAAAGCTTTGGGCGTTCGCTCTTGGGCATCAGGAAAGAAGAGTTGCGGGAGAACTGGTTTCTCTTTGGCTTTGCTTTCCCGGGCTCCATTTTCGCGTCCTGGGTTCAAATTGTCAAGGCAAAATAAGCAGACAGCCTCCAACCTGCAGCAGAGTGCGTGGCTTAGGATGGCACTCTTTGCACACTACCATCACCTGGCGTAGGCGAGGCTTGGCATTTTGCACTGGCGCTAAGGCGGACTCGGGGACAAGTTCTGGGCCTTCCCCACAGGAGAGGAGAGGTGACAGAATCTTTGCACACCAACCGTGCACTCGGATCGGGGGGCTGTTGGGGACTTTCCCCACTCCTTCCCCGGACATCCCGTGCATCCGCGAACCCTTTCACATCTTGGAGGAAGACGGCATCTGACTGCCCGTTTTTTCAGGAATGTACTTCTGTGAGTTCAGGGTAGGTGCCTGGTCACAAACTCATATCTGCACCTTGGACAGGTGACCAAGCAGCTGCTTTCCCCTTGGGCCCAGGGGCCCAGGACAGGCATGACTTCTGCCCAGACTCCTTATCAGAGTGCGGCAAGCGCCCCATGTCTAGACTTCCACTAGTGTCTCCTCAGTCATGTTTCCGTCTCTCCGCACAGAGAGCTGGTGACACTTGTCTTACCACCAACCCACTGTTTCAGACAGGGCCGGCTCTCCTGTTTGCGACCGTTTCCGACAACAAGGCCATCGACCCCTCATCCCTGGGGCAGCGTGCTGCACTTTCCCAGACATGTTCCTGGGGAGCGCAGTGACAGACGTGTCCCTTTCCTTAAGGCTCTTCCCACAGGCGCAACCGAGCATCTCTGTCAGGCAGCGGGGATGCCCGGGCCAAGATGATTTCGCTCCATGCGGGCTTATTACACCGAGCTGTGGAGACAAGCTCAGGCAAGCAGCAGCCGCATCCCGCAGACCCGACTCTGATTTCCCAAAGAATGCTGTGCTTTCCCAGACGTGATGCCCGGGCATAGAGGCTTTCGCTGTATGCGGGTTTCTCCCAAAGTGCTGCGGACACTAGGCTAAGGCAACCGGCACGAGCAGCCAAGAGACTGCTATGATTTCGCAGAGGTTTTAAGCTTGCTGCGAACCGCACTTCGCTGCTGCTTCCTCAGCAAGACTTTGGGCGTTCGCTCTGTCGCGTCAGGGATTAAGAGCTGCGGGAGAGCTGGTGCCTCTTGGGCCTTGCTTCCCGGGCTCCATGTTTGCGTCTTGGTTTCACCGTGCCATGCCGAAATAAGCAGATACAGTCACAACACTGCAGTGGCATGCGTGGCCTAGGATGGCACTCTATGCACACTACTATCTCCCGGTGTAGGCCGGTGCTCTGCCGCTCAGGTGGACTCGGCGACAAGGTCAGGGCCTTCCCCACGGGAGAGGAGAGGCGACAGGATCTCTGCACACCACTCGTGCACTGGGATGGGGAGCAGTGAGGGTCTCTCCCCACTCCTTCCCCGGACATCCCGTGCACCCGCGAACGCTTTCACATCTTGGAGGAAGACGGCATCTGACTGCCCGTTCTTTCAGGGAGCTACTTCTGCGAGATCATGGTAGGCGCCTGGTGGCAAGCGCATGTCTGCGTCTGGGATAGTTGGCCAGGAACTGCTTTCCCCTTGGGCCCAGGGGCCAAGGACAGACATGCCTTCTGCTCAGACTCCTTCCTCCAGTGGAGGAAGCGCCCATGCCCTAGTCTTCCCTTCGTGTCTCCTTCTCACCAGGGTTCCGTCTCTCCGCACAGAGAGCGGGTGACACTAGTCTTACCACCGACCCGCTGTTGCTGACAGGGCTGGCTCTCCTGCTTGCTACCGTTTCCGACAACAAGGCCTACTCCTCTTCCCCGGGGCAGCGTGCTGCACCTTCCGCAGACATGCTCCTGGAGAACGCAGTGAGAGATGTATCTTTTCCTTAAGGCTCTTCCCACAGTCGCAACCATGCTTCTCTGTCAGGCAGAGGGGATGCACGGGCAAACAGGATTTCGCTCCATGAGGGTCTATTACACGGTGCTGTGGTGACTAGCTCAGGCAAGCAACCGCAGCCTCCCACAGACCCGACTCTGATTTTCCAAAGAATGCTGTGCTATCCCAGACGTGATACCCGGGCAAAGAGGCTTTCGCTGTATGCGGGTTTCTCCCACCTTGCTGCGAATACTAGGCTAAGGCAAGCAGCAACAGAAGCCAGCAGAACCGACTCTGATTTCTCAGCAAATGCTGGTGCTTTCGCAGAGGCTTTGGGCTTGGAGCCAACAGCACTTCGTCGCTGCTTCCTCAGCAAAGCTTTGGGCGTTCGCTCTTGGGCATCAGGAAAGAAGAGTTGCGGGAGAACTGGTTTCTCTTTGGCTTTGCTTTCCCGGGCTCCATTTTCGCGTCCTGGGTTCAAATTGTCAAGGCAAAATAAGCAGACAGCCTCCAACCTGCAGCAGAGTGCGTGGCCTAGGATGGCACTCTTTGCACACTACCATCACCTGGCGTAGGCGAGGCTTGGCATTTTGCACTGGCGCTAAGGCGGACTCGGGGACAAGTTCTGGGCCTTCCCCACAGGAGAGGAGAGGTGACAGAATCTTTGCACACCAACCGTGCACTCGGATCGGGGGGCTGTTGGGGACTTTCCCCACTCCTTCCCCGGACATCCCGTGCATCCGCGAACCCTTTCACATCTTGGAGGAAGACGGCATCTGACTGCCCGTTTTTTCAGGAATGTACTTCTGTGAGTTCAGGGTAGGTGCCTGGTCACAAACTCATATCTGCACCTTGGACAGGTGACCAAGCAGCTGCTTTCCCCTTGGGCCCAGGGGCCCAGGACAGGCATGACTTCTGCCCAGACTCCTTATCAGAGTGCGGCAAGCGCCCCATGTCTAGACTTCCACTAGTGTCTCCTCAGTCATGTTTCCGTCTCTCCGCACAGAGAGCTGGTGACACTTGTCTTACCACCAACCCACTGTTTCAGACAGGGCCGGCTCTCCTGTTTGCGACCGTTTCCGACAACAAGGCCATCGACCCCTCATCCCTGGGGCAGCGTGCTGCACTTTCCCAGACATGTTCCTGGGGAGCGCAGTGACAGACGTGTCCCTTTCCTTAAGGCTCTTCCCACAGGCGCAACCGAGCATCTCTGTCAGGCAGCGGGGATGCCCGGGCCAAGATGATTTCGCTCCATGCGGGCTTATTACACCGAGCTGTGGAGACAAGCTCAGGCAAGCAGCAGCCGCATCCCGCAGACCCGACTCTGATTTCCCAAAGAATGCTGTGCTTTCCCAGACGTGATGCCCGGGCATAGAGGCTTTCGCTGTATGCGGGTTTCTCCCAAAGTGCTGCGGACACTAGGCTAAGGCAACCGGCACGAGCAGCCAAGAGACTGCTATGATTTCGCAGAGGTTTTAAGCTTGCTGCGAACCGCACTTCGCTGCTGCTTCCTCAGCAAGACTTTGGGCGTTCGCTCTGTCGCGTCAGGGATTAAGAGCTGCGGGAGAGCTGGTGCCTCTTGGGCCTTGCTTCCCGGGCTCCATGTTTGCGTCTTGGTTTCACCGTGCCATGCCGAAATAAGCAGATACAGTCACAACCCTGCAGTGGCATGCGTGGCCTAGGATGGCACTCTATGCACACTACTATCTCCCGGTGTAGGCCGGTGCTCTGCCGCTCAGGTGGACTCGGCGACAAGGTCAGGGCCTTCCCCACGGGAGAGGAGAGGCGACAGGATCTCTGCACACCACTCGTGCACTGGGATGGGGAGCAGTGAGGGTCTCTCCCCACTCCTTCCCCGGACATCCCGTGCACCCGCGAACGCTTTCACATCTTGGAGGAAGACGGCATCTGACTGCCCGTTCTTTCAGGGAGCTACTTCTGCGAGATCAGGTTAGGCGCCTGGTGGCAAGCGCATGTCTGTGTCTGGGATAGTTGGCCAGGAACTGCTTTCCCCTTGGGCCCAGGGGCCAAGGACAGGCATGCCTTCTGCTCAGACTCCTTCCTCCAGTGGAGGAAGCGCCCATGCCCTAGTCTTCCCTTCGTGTCTCCTTCTCACCAGGGTTCCGTCTCTCCGCACAGAGAGCGGGTGACACTAGTCTTACCACCGACCCGCTGTTGCTGACAGGGCTGGCTCTCCTGCTTGCTACCGTTTCCGACAACAAGGCCTACTCCTCTTCCCCGGGGCAGCGTGCTGCACCTTCCGCAGACATGCTCCTGGAGAACGCAGTGAGAGATGTGTCCCTTTCCTTAAGGCTCTTCCCACAGTCGCAACCATGCTTCTCTCTCAGGCAGAGGGGATGCACGGGCAAACAGGATTTCGCTCCATGAGGGTCTATTACACGGTGCTGTGGTGACTAGCTCAGGCAAGCAACCGCGGCCTCCCACAGACCCGACTCTGATTTTCCAAAGAATGCTGTGCTATCCCAGACGTGATACCCGGGCAAAGAGGCTTTCGCTGTATGCGGGTTTCTCTCATCTTGCTGCGAATACTAGGCTAAGGGAAGCAGCAACAGAAGCCAGCGGAACCCACTCTGATTTCTCAGCAAATGCTGTGCTTTCGCAGAGGCTTTGGGCTTGGAGCCAACAGCACTTCGTCGCTGCTTCCTCAGCAAAGCTTTGGGCGTTCGCTCTTGGGCATCAGGAAAGAAGAGTTCCGGGAGAACTGGTTTCTCTTTGGCTTTGCTTTCCCGGGCTCCATTTTCGCGTCCTGGGTTCAAATTGTCAAGGCAAAATAAGCAGACAGCCTCCAACCTGCAGCAGAGTGCGTGGCCTAGGATGGCACTCTTTGCACACTACCATCACCTGGCGTAGGCGAGGCTTGGCATTTTGCACTGGCGCTAAGGCGGACTCGGGGACAAGTTCTGGGCCTTCCCCACAGGAGAGGAGAGGTGACAGAATCTTTGCACACCAACCGTGCACTCGGATCGGGGGGCTGTTGGGGACTTTCCCCACTCCTTCCCCGGACATCCCGTGCATCCGCGAACCCTTTCACATCTTGGAGGAAGACGGCATCTGACTGCCCGTTTTTTCAGGAATGTACTTCTGTGAGTTCAGGGTAGGTGCCTGGTCACAAACTCATATCTGCACCTTGGACAGGTGACCAAGCAGCTGCTTTCCCCTTGGGCCCAGGGGCCCAGGACAGGCATGACTTCTGCCCAGACTCCTTATCAGAGTGCAGCAAGCGCCCCATGTCTAGACTTCCACTAGTGTCTCCTCAGTCATGTTTCCGTCTCTCCGCACAGAGAGCTGGTGACACTTGTCTTACCACCAACCCACTGTTTCAGACAGGGCCGGCTCTCCTGTTTGCGACCGTTTCCGACAACAAGGCCATCGACCCCTCATCCCTGGGGCAGCGTGCTGCACTTTCCCAGACATGTTCCTGGGGAGCGCAGTGACAGACGTGTCCCTTTCCTTAAGGCTCTTCCCACAGGCGCAACCGAGCATCTCTGTCAGGCAGCGGGGATGCCCGGGCCAAGATGATTTCGCTCCATGCGGGCTTATTACACCGAGCTGTGGAGACAAGCTCAGGCAAGCAGCAGCCGCATCCCGCAGACCCGACTCTGATTTCCCAAAGAATGCTGTGCTTTCCCAGACGTGATGCCCGGGCAAAGAGGCTTTCGCTGTATGCGGGTTTCTCCCAAAGTGCTGCGGACACTAGGCTAAGGCAACCGGCACGAGCAGCCAAGAGACTGCTATGATTTCGCAGAGGTTTTAAGCTTGCTGCGAACCGCACTTCGCTGCTGCTTCCTCAGCAAGACTTTGGGCGTTCGCTCTGTCGCGTCAGGGATTAAGAGCTGCGGGAGAGCTGGTGCCTCTTGGGCCTTGCTTCCCGGGCTCCATGTTTGCGTCTTGGTTTCACCGTGCCATGCCGAAATAAGCAGATACAGTCACAACCCTGCAGTGGCATGCGTGGCCTAGGATGGCACTCTATGCACACTACTATCTCCCGGTGTAGGCCGGTGCTCTGCCGCTCAGGTGGACTCGGCGACAAGGTCAGGGCCTTCCCCACGGGAGAGGAGAGGCGACAGGATCTCTGCACACCACTCGTGCACTGGGATGGGGAGCAGTGAGGGTCTCTCCCCACTCCTTCCCCGGACATCCCGTGCATCCGCGAACGCTTTCACATCTTGGAGGAAGACGGCATCTGACTGCCCGTTCTTTCAGGGAGCTACTTCTGCGAGATCAGGTTAGGCGCCTGGTGGCAAGCGCATGTCTGCGTCTGGGATAGTTGGCCAGGAACTGCTTTCCCCTTGAGCCCAGGGGCCCAGGACAGGCATGCCTTCTGCTCAGACTCCTTCCTCCAGTGGAGGAAGCGCCCATGCCCTAGTCTTCCCTACGTGTCTCCTTCTCACCAGGGTTCCGTCTCTCCGCACAGAGAGCGGGTGACACTAGTCTTACCACCGACCCGCTGTTGCTGACAGGGCTGGCTCTCCTGCTTGCTACCGTTTCCGACAACAAGGCCTACTCCTCTTCCCCGGGGCAGCGTGCTGCACCTTCCGCAGACATGCTCCTGGAGAACGCAGTGAGAGATGTGTCCCTTTCCTTAAGGCTCTTCCCACAGTCGCAACCATGCTTCTCTCTCAGGCAGAGGGGATGCACGGGCAAACAGGATTTCGCTCCATGAGGGTCTATTACACGGTGCTATGGTGACTAGCTCAGGCAAGCAACCGCAGCCTCCCACAGACCCGACTCTGATTTTCCAAAGAATGCTGTGCTATCCCAGACGTGATACCCGGGCAAAGAGGCTTTCGCTGTATGCGGGTTTCTCCCACCTTGCTGCGAATACTAGGCTAAGGCAAGCAGCAACAGAAGCCAGCAGAACCGACTCTGATTTCTCAGCAAATGCTGGTGCTTTCGCAGAGGCTTTGGGCTTGGAGCCAACAGCACTTCGTCGCTGCTTCCTCAGCAAAGCTTTGGGCGTTCGCTCTTGGGCATCAGGAAAGAAGAGTTGCGGGAGAACTGGTTTCTCTTTGGCTTTGCTTTCCCGGGCTCCATTTTCGCGTCCTGGGTTCAAATTGTCAAGGCAAAATAAGCAGACAGCCTCCAACCTGCAGCAGAGTGCGTGGCTTAGGATGGCACTCTTTGCACACTACCATCACCTGGCGTAGGCGAGGCTTGGCATTTTGCACTGGCGCTAAGGCGGACTCGGGGACAAGTTCTGGGCCTTCCCCACAGGAGAGGAGAGGTGACAGAATCTTTGCACACCAACCGTGCACTCGGATCGGGGGGCTGTTGGGGACTTTCCCCACTCCTTCCCCGGACATCCCGTGCATCCGCGAACCCTTTCACATCTTGGAGGAAGACGGCATCTGACTGCCCGTTTTTTCAGGAATGTACTTCTGTGAGTTCAGGGTAGGTGCCTGGTCACAAACTCATATCTGCACCTTGGACAGGTGACCAAGCAGCTGCTTTCCCCTTGGGCCCAGGGGCCCAGGACAGGCATGACTTCTGCCCAGACTCCTTATCAGAGTGCGGCAAGCGCCCCATGTCTAGACTTCCACTAGTGTCTCCTCAGTCATGTTTCCGTCTCTCCGCACAGAGAGCTGGTGACACTTGTCTTACCACCAACCCACTGTTTCAGACAGGGCCGGCTCTCCTGTTTGCGACCGTTTCCGACAACAAGGCCATCGACCCCTCATCCCTGGGGCAGCGTGCTGCACTTTCCCAGACATGTTCCTGGGGAGCGCAGTGACAGACGTGTCCCTTTCCTTAAGGCTCTTCCCACAGGCGCAACCGAGCATCTCTGTCAGGCAGCGGGGATGCCCGGGCCAAGATGATTTCGCTCCATGCGGGCTTATTACACCGAGCTGTGGAGACAAGCTCAGGCAAGCAGCAGCCGCATCCCGCAGACCCGACTCTGATTTCCCAAAGAATGCTGTGCTTTCCCAGACGTGATGCCCGGGCATAGAGGCTTTCGCTGTATGCGGGTTTCTCCCAAAGTGCTGCGGACACTAGGCTAAGGCAACCGGCACGAGCAGCCAAGAGACTGCTATGATTTCGCAGAGGTTTTAAGCTTGCTGCGAACCGCACTTCGCTGCTGCTTCCTCAGCAAGACTTTGGGCGTTCGCTCTGTCGCGTCAGGGATTAAGAGCTGCGGGAGAGCTGGTGCCTCTTGGGCCTTGCTTCCCGGGCTCCATGTTTGCGTCTTGGTTTCACCGTGCCATGCCGAAATAAGCAGATACAGTCACAACCCTGCAGTGGCATGCGTGGCCTAGGATGGCACTCTATGCACACTACTATCTCCCGGTGTAGGCCGGTGCTCTGCCGCTCAGGTGGACTCGGCGACAAGGTCAGGGCCTTCCCCACGGGAGAGGAGAGGCGACAGGATCTCTGCACACCACTCGTGCACTGGGATGGGGAGCAGTGAGGGTCTCTCCCCACTCCTTCCCCGGACATCCCGTGCACCCGCGAACGCTTTCACATCTTGGAGGAAGACGGCATCTGACTGCCCGTTCTTTCAGGGAGCTACTTCTGCGAGATCATGGTAGGCGCCTGGTGGCAAGCGCATGTCTGCGTCTGGGATAGTTGGCCAGGAACTGCTTTCCCCTTGGGCCCAGGGGCCAAGGACAGACATGCCTTCTGCTCAGACTCCTTCCTCCAGTGGAGGAAGCGCCCATGCCCTAGTCTTCCCTTCGTGTCTCCTTCTCACCAGGGTTCCGTCTCTCCGCACAGAGAGCGGGTGACACTAGTCTTACCACCGACCCGCTGTTGCTGACAGGGCTGGCTCTCCTGCTTGCTACCGTTTCCGACAACAAGGCCTACTCCTCTTCCCCGGGGCAGCGTGCTGCACCTTCCGCAGACATGCTCCTGGAGAACGCAGTGAGAGATGTATCTTTTCCTTAAGGCTCTTCCCACAGTCGCAACCATGCTTCTCTGTCAGGCAGAGGGGATGCACGGGCAAACAGGATTTCGCTCCATGAGGGTCTATTACACGGTGCTGTGGTGACTAGCTCAGGCAAGCAACCGCAGCCTCCCACAGACCCGACTCTGATTTTCCAAAGAATGCTGTGCTATCCCAGACGTGATACCCGGGCAAAGAGGCTTTCGCTGTATGCGGGTTTCTCCCACCTTGCTGCGAATACTAGGCTAAGGCAAGCAGCAACAGAAGCCAGCAGAACCGACTCTGATTTCTCAGCAAATGCTGGTGCTTTCGCAGAGGCTTTGGGCTTGGAGCCAACAGCACTTCGTCGCTGCTTCCTCAGCAAAGCTTTGGGCGTTCGCTCTTGGGCATCAGGAAAGAAGAGTTGCGGGAGAACTGGTTTCTCTTTGGCTTTGCTTTCCCGGGCTCCATTTTCGCGTCCTGGGTTCAAATTGTCAAGGCAAAATAAGCAGACAGCCTCCAACCTGCAGCAGAGTGCGTGGCCTAGGATGGCACTCTTTGCACACTACCATCACCTGGCGTAGGCGAGGCTTGGCATTTTGCACTGGCGCTAAGGCGGACTCGGGGACAAGTTCTGGGCCTTCCCCACAGGAGAGGAGAGGTGACAGAATCTTTGCACACCAACCGTGCACTCGGATCGGGGGGCTGTTGGGGACTTTCCCCACTCCTTCCCCGGACATCCCGTGCATCCGCGAACCCTTTCACATCTTGGAGGAAGACGGCATCTGACTGCCCGTTTTTTCAGGAATGTACTTCTGTGAGTTCAGGGTAGGTGCCTGGTCACAAACTCATATCTGCACCTTGGACAGGTGACCAAGCAGCTGCTTTCCCCTTGGGCCCAGGGGCCCAGGACAGGCATGACTTCTGCCCAGACTCCTTATCAGAGTGCGGCAAGCGCCCCATGTCTAGACTTCCACTAGTGTCTCCTCAGTCATGTTTCCGTCTCTCCGCACAGAGAGCTGGTGACACTTGTCTTACCACCAACCCACTGTTTCAGACAGGGCCGGCTCTCCTGTTTGCGACCGTTTCCGACAACAAGGCCATCGACCCCTCATCCCTGGGGCAGCGTGCTGCACTTTCCCAGACATGTTCCTGGGGAGCGCAGTGACAGACGTGTCCCTTTCCTTAAGGCTCTTCCCACAGGCGCAACCGAGCATCTCTGTCAGGCAGCGGGGATGCCCGGGCCAAGATGATTTCGCTCCATGCGGGCTTATTACACCGAGCTGTGGAGACAAGCTCAGGCAAGCAGCAGCCGCATCCCGCAGACCCGACTCTGATTTCCCAAAGAATGCTGTGCTTTCCCAGACGTGATGCCCGGGCATAGAGGCTTTCGCTGTATGCGGGTTTCTCCCAAAGTGCTGCGGACACTAGGCTAAGGCAACCGGCACGAGCAGCCAAGAGACTGCTATGATTTCGCAGAGGTTTTAAGCTTGCTGCGAACCGCACTTCGCTGCTGCTTCCTCAGCAAGACTTTGGGCGTTCGCTCTGTCGCGTCAGGGATTAAGAGCTGCGGGAGAGCTGGTGCCTCTTGGGCCTTGCTTCCCGGGCTCCATGTTTGCGTCTTGGTTTCACCGTGCCATGCCGAAATAAGCAGATACAGTCACAACCCTGCAGTGGCATGCGTGGCCTAGGATGGCACTCTATGCACACTACTATCTCCCGGTGTAGGCCGGTGCTCTGCCGCTCAGGTGGACTCGGCGACAAGGTCAGGGCCTTCCCCACGGGAGAGGAGAGGCGACAGGATCTCTGCACACCACTCGTGCACTGGGATGGGGAGCAGTGAGGGTCTCTCCCCACTCCTTCCCCGGACATCCCGTGCACCCGCGAACGCTTTCACATCTTGGAGGAAGACGGCATCTGACTGCCCGTTCTTTCAGGGAGCTACTTCTGCGAGATCAGGTTAGGCGCCTGGTGGCAAGCGCATGTCTGTGTCTGGGATAGTTGGCCAGGAACTGCTTTCCCCTTGGGCCCAGGGGCCAAGGACAGGCATGCCTTCTGCTCAGACTCCTTCCTCCAGTGGAGGAAGCGCCCATGCCCTAGTCTTCCCTTCGTGTCTCCTTCTCACCAGGGTTCCGTCTCTCCGCACAGAGAGCGGGTGACACTAGTCTTACCACCGACCCGCTGTTGCTGACAGGGCTGGCTCTCCTGCTTGCTACCGTTTCCGACAACAAGGCCTACTCCTCTTCCCCGGGGCAGCGTGCTGCACCTTCCGCAGACATGCTCCTGGAGAACGCAGTGAGAGATGTGTCTTTTCCTTAAGGCTCTTCCCACAGTCGCAACCATGCTTCTCTGTCAGGCAGAGGGGATGCACGGGCAAACAGGATTTCGCTCCATGAGGGTCTATTACACGGTGCTGTGGTGACTAGCTCAGGCAAGCAACCGCAGCCTCCCACAGACCCAACTCTGATTTTCCAAAGAATGCTGTGCTATCCCAGACGTGATACCCGGGCAAAGAGGATTTCCCTGTATGCGGGTTTCTCCCACCTTGCTGCGAATACTAGGCTAAGGCAAGCAGCAACAGAAGCCAGCAGAACCGACTCTGATTTCTCAGCAAATGCTGGTGCTTTCGCAGAGGCTTTGGGCTTGGAGCCAACAGCACTTCGTCGCTGCTTCCTCAGCAAAGCTTTGGGCGTTCGCTCTTGGGCATCAGGAAAGAAGAGTTGCGGGAGAACTGGTTTCTCTTTGGCTTTGCTTTCCCGGGCTCCATTTTCGCGTCCTGGGTTCAAATTGTCAAGGCAAAATAAGCAGACAGCCTCCAACCTGCAGCAGAGTGCGTGGCCTTGGATGGCACTCTTTGCACACTACCATCACCTGGCGTAGGCGAGGCTTGGCATTTTGCACTGGCGCTAAGGCGGACTCGGGGACAAGTTCTGGGCCTTCCCCACAGGAGAGGAGAGGTGACAGAATCTTTGCACACCAACCGTGCACTCGGATCAGAGGGCTGTTGGGGACTTTCCCCACTCCTTCCCCGGACATCCCGTGCATCCGCGAACCCTTTCACATCTTGGAGGAAGACGGCATCTGACTGCCCGTTTTTTCAGGAATGTACTTCTGTGAGTTCAGGGTAGGTGCCTGGTCACAAACTCATATCTGCACCTTGGACAGGTGACCAAGCAGCTGCTTTCCCCTTGGGCCCAGGGGCCCAGGACAGGCATGACTTCTGCCCAGACTCCTTATCAGAGTGCAGCAAGCTCCCCATGTCTAGACTTCCACTAGTGTCTCCTCAGTCATGTTTCCGTCTCTCCGCACAGAGAGCTGGTGACACTTGTCTTACCACCAACCCACTGTTTCAGACAGGGCCGGCTCTCCTGTTTGCGACCGTTTCCGACAACAAGGCCATCGACCCCTCATCCCTGGGGCAGCGTGCTGCACTTTCCCAGACATGTTCCTGGGGAGCGCAGTGACAGACGTGTCCCTTTCCTTAAGGCTCTTCCCACAGGCGCAACCGAGCATCTCTGTCAGGCAGCGGGGATGCCCGGGCCAAGATGATTTCGCTCCATGCGGGCTTATTACACCGAGCTGTGGAGACAAGCTCAGGCAAGCAGCAGCCGCATCCCGCAGACCCGACTCTGATTTCCCAAAGAATGCTGTGCTTTCCCAGACGTGATGCCCGGGCAAAGAGGCTTTCGCTGTATGCGGGTTTCTCCGAAAGTGCTGCGGACACTAGGCTAAGGCAACCGGCACGAGCAGCCAAGAGACTGCTATGATTTCGCAGAGGTTTTAAGCTTGCTGCGAACCGCACTTCGCTGCTGCTTCCTCAGCAAGACTTTGGGCGTTCGCTCTGTCGCGTCAGGGATTAAGAGCTGCGGGAGAGCTGGTGCTTCTTGGGCCTTGCTTCCCGGGCTCCATGTTTGCGTCTTGGTTTCACCGTGCCATGCCGAAATAAGCAGATACAGTCACAACCCTGCAGTGGCATGCGTGGCCTAGGATGGCACTCTATGCACACTACTATCTCCCGGTGTAGGCCGGTGCTCTGCCGCTCAGGTGGACTCGGCGACAAGGTCAGGGCCTTCCCCACGGGAGAGGAGAGGCGACAGGATCTCTGCACACCACTCGTGCACTGGGATGGGGAGCAGTGAGGGTCTCTCCCCACTCCTTCCCCGGACATCCCGTGCATCCGCGAACGCTTTCACATCTTGGAGGAAGACGGCATCTGACTGCCCGTTCTTTCAGGGAGCTACTTCTGCGAGATCAGGGTAGGCGCCTGGTGGCAAGCGCATGTCTGCGTCTGGGATAGTTGGCCAGGAACTGCTTTCCCCTTGAGCCCAGGGGCCCAGGACAGGCATGCCTTCTGCTCAGACTCCTTCCTCCAGTGGAGGAAGCGCCCATGCCCTAGTCTTCCCTTCGTGTCTCCTTCTCACCAGGGTTCCGTCTCTCCGCACAGAGAGCGGGTGACACTAGTCTTACCACCGACCCGCTGTTGCTGACAGGGCTGGCTCTCCTGCTTGCTACCGTTTCCGACAACAAGGCCTACTCCTCTTCCCCGGGGCAGCGTGCTGCACCTTCCGCAGACATGCTCCTGGAGAACGCAGTGAGAGATGTGTCCCTTTCCTTAAGGCTCTTCCCACAGTCGCAACCATGCTTCTCTCTCAGGCAGAGGGGATGCACGGGCAAACAGGATTTCGCTCCATGAGGGTCTATTACACGGTGCTGTGGTGACTAGCTCAGGCAAGCAACCGCAGCCTCCCACAGACCCGACTCTGATTTTCCAAAGAATGCTGTGCTATCCCAGACGTGATACCCGGGCAAAGAGGCTTTCGCTGTATGCGGGTTTCTCCCACCTTGCTGCGAATACTAGGCTAAGGCAAGCAGCAACAGAAGCCAGCAGAACCGACTCTGATTTCTCAGCAAATGCTGGTGCTTTCGCAGAGGCTTTGGGCTTGGAGCCAACAGCATTTCGTCGCTGCTTCCTCAGCAAAGCTTTGGGCGTTCGCTCTTGGGCACCAGGAAAGAAGAGTTGCGGGAGAACTGGTTTCTCTTTGGCTTTGCCTTCCCGGGCTCCATTTTCGTGTCCTGGGTTCAAATTGTCAAGGCAAAATAAGCAGACAGCCTCCAACCTGCAGCAGAGTGCGTGGCCTAGGATGGCACTCTTTGCACACTACCATCACCTGGCGTAGGCGAGGCTTGGCATTTTGCACTGGTGCTAAGGCGGACTCGGGGACAAGTTCTGGGCCTTCCCCACAGGAGAGGAGAGGTGACAGAATCTTTGCACACCAACCGTGCACTCGGATCGGGGGGCTGTTGGGGACTTTCCCCACTCCTTCCCCGGACATCCCGTGCATCCGCGAACCCTTTCACATCTTGGAGGAAGACGGCATCTGACTGGCCGTTTTTTCAGGAATGTACTTCTGTGAGTTCAGGGTAGGTGCCTGGTCACAAACTCATATCTGCACCTTGGACAGGTGACCAAGCAGCTGCTTTCCCCTTGGGCCCAGGGGCCCAGGACAGGCATGACTTCTGCCCAGACTCCTTATCAGAGTGCAGCAAGCGCCCCATGTCTAGACTTCCACTAGTGTCTCCTCAGTCATGTTTCCGTCTCTCCGCACAGAGAGCTGGTGACACTTGTCTTACCACCAACCCACTGTTTCAGACAGGGCCGGCTCTCCTGTTTGCGACCGTTAACGACAACAAGGCCATCGACCCCTCATCCCTGGGGCAGCGTGCTGCACTTTCCCAGACATGTTCTTGGGGAGCGCAGTGACAGACGTGTCCCTTTCCTTAAGGCTCTTCCCACAGGCGCAACCGAGCATCTCTGTCAGGCAGCGGGGATGCCCGGGCCAAGATGATTTCGCTCCATGCGGGCTTATTACACCGAGCTGTGGAGACAAGCTCAGGCAAGCAGCAGCCGCATCCCGCAGACCCGACTCTGATTTCCCAAAGAATGCTGTGCTTTCCCAGACGTGATGCCCGGGCAAAGAGGCTTTTGCTGTATGCGGGTTTCTCCCAAAGTGCTGCGGACACTAGGCTAAGGCAACCGGCACGAGCAGCCAAGAGACTGCTATGATTTCGCAGAGGTTTTAAGCTTGCTGCGAACCGCACTTCGCTGCTGCTTCCTCAGCAAGACTTTGGGCGTTCGCTCTGTCGCGTCAGGGATTAAGAGCTGCGGGAGAGCTGGTGCCTCTTGGGCCTTGCTTCCCGGGCTCCATGTTTGCGTCTTGGTTTCACCGTGCCATGCCGAAATAAGCAGATACAGTCACAACCCTGCAGTGGCATGCGTGGCCTAGGATGGCACTCTATGCACACTACTATCTCCCGGTGTAGGCCGGTGCTCTGCCGCTCAGGTGGACTCGGCGACAAGGTCAGGGCCTTCCCCACGGGAGAGGAGAGGCGACAGGATCTCTGCACACCACTCGTGCACTGGGATGGGGAGCAGTGAGGGTCTCTCCCCACTCCTTCCCCGGATATCCCGTGCACCCGCGAACGCTTTCACATCTTGGAGGAAGACGGCATCTGACTGCCCGTTCTTTCAGGGAGCTACTTCTGCGAGATCAGGGTAGGCGCCTGGTGGCAAGCGCATGTCTGCGTCTGGGTTAGTTGGCCAGGAACTGCTTTCCCCTTGGGCCCAGGGGCCCAGGACAAGCATGCCTTCTGCTCAGACTCCTTCCTCCAGTGGAGGAAGCGCCCATGCCCTAGTCTTCCCTTCGTGTCTCCTTCTCACCAGGGTTCCGTCTCTCCGCACAGAGAGCGGGTGACACTAGTCTTACCACCGACCCGCTGTTGCTGACAGGGCTGGCTCTCCTGCTTGCTACCGTTTCCGACAACAAGGCCTACTCCTCTTCCCCGGGGCAGCGTGCTGCACCTTCCGCAGACATGCTCCTGGAGAACGCAGTGAGAGATGTGTCTTTTCCTTAAGGCTCTTCCCACAGTCGCAACCATGCTTCTCTCTCAGGCAGAGGGGATGCACGGGCAAACAGGATTTCGCTCCATGAGGGTCTATTACACGGTGCTGTGGTGACTAGCTCAGGCAAGCAACCGCAGCCTCCCACAGACCCGACTCTGATTTTCCAAAGAATGCTGTGCTATCCCAGACGTGATACCCGGGCAAAGAGGCTTTCGCTGTATGCGGGTTTCTCCCACCTTGCTGCGAATACTAGGCTAAGGCAAGCAGCAACAGAAGCCAGCAGAACCGACTCTGATTTCTCAGCAAATGCTGGTGCTTTCGCAGAGGTTTTGGGCTTGGAGCCAACAGCACTTCGTCGCTGCTTCGTCAGCAAAGCTTTGGGCGTTCGCTCTTGGGCATCAGGAAAGAAGAGTTGCGGGAGAACTGGTTTCTCGTTGGCCTTGCTTTCCCGGGCTCCATTTTCGCGTCCTGGGTTCAAATTGTCAAGGCAAAATAAGCAGACAGCCTCCAACCTGCAGCAGAGTGCGTGGCCTAGGATGGCACTCTTTGCACACTACCATCACCTGGCGTAGGCGAGGCTTGGCATTTTGCACTGGCGCTAAGGCGGACTCGGGGACAAGTTCTGGGCCTTCCCCACAGGAGAGGAGAGGTGACAGAATCTTTGCACACCAACCGTGCACTCGGATCGGGGGGCTGTTGGGGACTTTCCCCACTCCTTCCCCGGACATCCCGTGCATCCGCGAACCCTTTCACATCTTGGAGGAAGACGGCATCTGACTGCCCGTTTTTTCAGGAATGTACTTCTGTGAGTTCAGGGTAGGTGCCTGGTCACAAACTCATATCTGCACCTTGGACAGGTGACCAAGCAGCTGCTTTCCCCTTGGGCCCAGGGGCCCAGGACAGGCATGACTTCTGCCCAGACTCCTTATCAGAGTGCAGCAAGCGCCCCATGTCTAGACTTCCACTAGTGTCTCCTCAGTCATGTTTCCGTCTCTCCGCACAGAGAGCTGGTGACACTTGTCTTACCACCAACCCACTGTTTCAGACAGGGCCGGCTCTCCTGTTTGCGACTGTTTCCGACAACAAGGCCATCGACCCCTCATCCCTGGGGCAGCGTGCTGCACTTTCCCAGACATGTTCCTGGGGAGCGCAGTGACAGACGTGTCCCTTTCCTTAAGGCTCTTCCCACAGGCGCAACCGAGCATCTCTGTCAGGCAGCGGGGATGCCCGGGCCAAGATGATTTCGCTCCATGCGGGCTTATTACACCGAGCTGTGGAGACAAGCTCAGGCAAGCAGCAGCCGCATCCCGCAGACCCGACTCTGATTTCCCAAAGAATGCTGTGCTTTCCCAGACGTGATGCCCGGGCAAAGAGGCTTTCGCTGTATGCGGGTTTCTCCCAAAGTGCTGCGGACACTAGGCTAAGGCAACCGGCACGAGCAGCCAAGAGACTGCTATGATTTCGCAGAGGTTTTAAGCTTGCTGCGAACCGCACTTCGCTGCTGCTTCCTCAGCAAGACTTTGGGCGTTCGCTCTGTCGCGTCAGGGATTAAGAGCTGCGGGAGAGCTGGTGCCTCTTGGGCCTTGCTTCCCGGGCTCCATGTTTGCGTCTTGGTTTCACCGTGCCATGCCGAAATAAGCAGATACAGTCACAACCCTGCAGTGGCATGCGTGGCCTAGGATGGCACTCTATGCACACTACTATCTCCCGGTGTAGGCCGGTGCTCTGCCGCTCAGGTGGACTCGGCGACAAGGTCAGGGCCTTCCCCACGGGAGAGGAGAGGCGACAGGATCTCTGCACACCACTCGTGCACTGGGATGGGGAGCAGTGAGGGTCTCTCCCCACTCCTTCCCCGGACATCCCGTGCATCCGCGAACGCTTTTACATCTTGGAGGAAGACGGCATCTGACTGCCCGTTCTTTCAGGGAGCTACTTCTGCGAGATCAGGGTAGGCGCCTGGTGGCAAGCGCATGTCTGCGTCTGGGATAGTTGGCCAAGAACTGCTTTCCCCTTGAGCCCAGGGGCCCAGGACAGGCATGCCTTCTGCTCAGACTCCTTCCTCCAGTGGAGGAAGCGCCCATGCCCTAGTCTTCCCTTCGTGTCTCCTTCTCACCAGGGTTCCGTCTCTCCGCACAGAGAGCGGGTGACACTAGTCTTACCACCGACCCGCTGTTGCTGACAGGGCTGGCTCTGCTGCTTGCTACCGTTTCCGACAACAAGGCCTACTCCTCTTCCCCGGGGCAGCGTGCTGCACCTTCCGCAGACATGCTCCTGGAGAACGCAGTGAGAGATGTGTCCCTTTCCTTAAGGCTCTTCCCACAGTCGCAACCATGCTTCTCTCTCAGGCAGAGGGGATGCACGGGCAAACAGGATTTCGCTCCATGAGGGTCTATTACACGGTGCTGTGGTGACTAGCTCAGGCAAGCAACCGCAGCCTCCCACAGACCCGACTCTGATTTTCCAAAGAATGCTGTGCTATCCCAGACGTGATACCCGGGCAAAGAGGCTTTCGCTGTATGCGGGTTTCTCCCACCTTGCTGCGAATACTAGGCTAAGGCAAGCAGCAACAGAAGCCAGCAGAACCGACTCTGATTTCTCAGCAAATGCTGGTGCTTTCGCAGAGGCTTTGGGCTTGGAGCCAACAGCACTTCGTCGCTGCTTCCTCCGCAAAGCTTTGGGCGTTCGCTCTTGGGCATCAGGATAGAAGAGTTGCTGGAGAACTGGTTTCTCTTTGGCTTTGCTTTCCCGGGCTCCATTTTCGCGTCCTGGGTTCAAATTGTCAAGGCAAAATAAGCAGACAGCCTCCAACCTGCAGCAGAGTGCGTGGCCTAGGACGGCACTCTTTGCACACTACCATCACTTGGCGTAGGCGAGGCTTGGCATTTTGCACTGGCGCTAAGGCGGACTCGGGGACAAGTTCTGGGCCTTCCCCACAGGAGAGGAGAGGTGACAGAATCTTTGCACACCAACCGTGCACTCGGATCGGGGGCTGTTGGGGACTTTCCCCACTCCTTCCCCGGACATCCCGTGCATCCGCGAACCCTTTCACATCTTGGAGGAAGACGGCATCTGACTGCCCGTTTTTTCAGGAATGTACTTCTGTGAGTTCAGGGTAGGTGCCTGGTCACAAACTCATATCTGCACCTTGGACAGGTGACCAAGCAGCTGCTTTCCCCTTGGGCCCAGGGGCCCAGGACAGGCATGACTTCTGCCCAGACTCCTTATCAGAGTGCAGCAAGCGCCCCATGTCTAGACTTCCACTAGTGTCTCCTCAGTCATGTTTCCGTCTCTCCGCACAGAGAGCTGGTGACACTTGTCTTACCACCAACCCACTGTTTCAGACAGGGCCGGCTCTCCTGTTTGCGACCGTTTCCGACAACAAGGCCATCGACCCCTCATCCCTGGGGCAGCGTGCTGCACTTTCCCAGACATGTTCCTGGGGAGCGCAGTGACAGACGTGTCCCTTTCCTTAAGGCTCTTCCCACAGGCGCAACCGAGCATCTCTGTCAGGCAGCGGGGATGCCCGGGCCAAGATGATTTCGCTCCATGCGGGCTTATTACACCGAGCTGTGGAGACAAGCTCAGGCAAGCAGCAGCCGCATCCCGCAGACCCGACTCTGATTTCCCAAAGAATGCTGTGCTTTCCCAGACGTGATGCCCGGGCAAAGAGGCTTTCGCTGTATGCGGGTTTCTCCCAAAGTGCTGCGGACACTAGGCTAAGGCAACCGGCATGAGCAGCCAAGAGACTGCTATGATTTCGCAGAGGTTTTAAGCTTGCTGCGAACCGCACTTCGCTGCTGCTTCCTCAGCAAGACTTTGGGCGTTCGCTCTGTCGCGTCAGGGATTAAGAGCTGCGGGAGAGCTGGTGCCTCTTGGGCCTTGCTTCCCGGGCTCCATATTTGCGTCTTGGTTTCACCGTGTCACAACCCTGCAGTGGCATGCGTGGCCTAGGATGGCACTCTATGCACACTACTATCTCCCGGTGTAGGCCGGTGCTCTGCCGCTCAGGTGGACTCGGCGACAAGGTCAGGGCCTTCCCCACGGGAGAGGAGAGGCGACAGGATCTCTGCACACCACTCGTGCACTGGGATGGGGAGCAGTGAGGGTCTCTCCCCACTCCTTCCCCGGACATCCCGTGCACCCGCGAACGCTTTCACATCTTGGAGGAAGACGGCATCTGACTGCCCGTTCTTTCAGGGAGCTACTTCTGCGAGATCAGGGTAGGCGCCTGGTGGCAAGCGCATGTCTGCGTCTGGGATAGTTGGCCAGGAACTGCTTTCCCCTTGAGCCCAGGGGCCCAGGACAGGCATGCCTTCTGCTCAGACTCCTTCCTCCAGTGGAGGAAGCGCCCATGCCCTAGTCTTCCCTTCGTGTCTCCTTCTCACCAGGGTTCCGTCTCTCCGCACAGAGAGCGGGTGACACTAGTCTTACCACCGACCCGCTGTTGCTGACAGGGCTGGCTCTCCTGCTTGCTACCGTTTCCGACAACAAGGCCTACTCCTCTTCCCCGGGGCAGCGTGCTGCACCTTCCGCAGACATGCTCCTGGAGAACGCAGTGAGAGATGTGTACCTTTCCTTAAGGCTCTTCCCACAGTCGCAACCATGCTTCTCTCTCAGGCAGAGGGGATGCACGGGCAAACAGGATTTCGCTCCATGAGGGTCTATTACACGGTGCTGTGGTGACTAGCTCAGGCAAGCAACCGCAGCCTCCCACAGACCCGACTCTGATTTTCCAAAGAATGCTGTGCTATACCAGACGTGATACCCGGGCAAAGAGGCTTTCGCTGTATGCGGGTTTCTCCCACCTTGCTGCGAATACTAGGCTAAGGCAAGCAGCAACAGAAGCCAGCAGAACCGACTCTGATTTCTCAGCAAATGCTGGTGCTTTCGCAGAGGCTTTGGGCTTGGAGCCAACAGCACTTCGTCGCTGCTTCCTCAGCAAAGCTTTGGGCGTTCGCTCTTGGGCATCAGGAAAGAAGAGTTGCGGGAGAACTGGTTTCTCTTTGGCTTTGCTTTCCCGGGCTCCATTTTCGCGTCCTGGGTTCAAATTGTCAAGGCAAAATAAGCAGGCAGCCTCCAACCTGCAGCAGAGTGCGTGGCCTAGGATGGCACTCTTTGCACACTACCATCACCTGGCGTAGGCGAGGCTTGGCATTTTGCACTGGCGCTAAGGCGGACTCGGGGACAAGTTCTGGGCCTTCCCCACAGGAGAGGAGAGGTGACAGAATCTTTGCACACCAACCGTGCACTCGGATCGGGGGGCTGTTGGGGACTTTCCCCACTCCTTCCCCGGACATACCGTGCATCCGCGAACCCTTTCACATCTTGGAGGAAGACGGCATCTGACTGCCCGTTTTTTCAGGAATGTAGTTCTGTGAGTTCAGGGTAGGTGCCTGGTCACAAACTCATATCTGCACCTTGGACAGGTGACCAAGCAGCTGCTTTCCCCTTGGGCCCAGGGGCCCAGGACAGGCATGACTTCTGCCCAGACTCCTTATCAGAGTGCAGCAAGCGCCCCATGTCTAGACTTCCACTAGTGTCTCCTCAGTCATGTTTCCGTCTCTCCGCACAGAGAGCTGGTGACACTTGTCTTACCACCAACCCACTGTTTCAGACAGGGCCGGCTCTCCTGTTTGCGACCGTTTCCGACAACAAGGCCATCGACCCCTCATCCCTGGGGCAGCGTGCTGCACTTTCCCAGACATGTTCCTGGGGAGCGCAGTGACAGACGTGTCCCTTTCCTTAAGGCTCTTCCCACAGGCGCAACCGAGCATCTCTGTCAGGCAGCGGGGATGCCCGGGCCAAGATGATTTCGCTCCATGCGGGCTTATTACACCGAGCTGTGGAGACAAGCTCAGGCAAGCAGCAGCCGCATCCCGCAGACCCGACTCTGATTTCCCAAAGAATGCTGTGCTTTCCCAGACGTGATGCCCGGGCAAAGAGGCTTTCGCTGTATGCGGGTTTCTCCCAAAGTGCTGCGGACACTAGGCTAAGGCAACCGGCACGAGCAGCCAAGAGACTGCTATGATTTCGCAGAGGTTTTAAGCTTGCTGCGAACCGCACTTCGCTGCTGCTTCCTCAGCAAGACTTTGGGCGTTCGCTCTGTCGCGTCAGGGATTAAGAGCTGCGTGAGAGCTGGTGCCTCTTGGCCCTTGCTTCCCGGGCTCCATGTTTGCGTCTTGGTTTCACCGTGCCATGCCGAAATAAGCAGATACAGTCACAAACCTGCAGTGGCATGCGTGGCCTAGGATGGCACTCTATGCACACTACTATCTCCCGGTGTAGGCCGGTGCTCTGCCGCTCAGGTGGACTCGGCGACAAGGTCAGGGCCTTCCCCACGGGAGAGGAGAGGCGACAGGATCTCTGCACACCACTCGTACACTGGGATGGGGAGCAGTGATGGTCTCTCCCCACTCCTTCCCCGGACATCCCGTGCACCCGTGAACGCTTTCACATCTTGGAGGAAGACGGCATCTGACTGCCCGTTCTTTCAGGGAGCTACTTCTGCGAGATCAGGGTAGGCGCCTGGTGGCAAGCGCATGTCTGCGTCTGGGATAGTTGGCCAGGAACTGCTTTCCCCTTGAGCCCAGGGGCCCAGGACAGGCATGCCTTCTGCTCAGACTCCTTCCTCCAGTGGAGGAAGCGCCCATGCCCTAGTCTTCCCTTCGTGTCTCCTTCTCACCAGGGTTCCGTCTCTCCGCACAGAGAGCGGGTGACACTAGTCTTACCACCGACCCGCTGTTGCTGACAGGGCTGGCTCTCCTGCTTGCTACCGTTTCCGACAACAAGGCCTACTCCTCTTCCCCGGGGCAGCGTGCTGCACCTTCCGCAGACATGCTCCTGGAGAACGCAGTGAGAGATGTGTCCCTTTCCTTAAGGCTCTTCCCACAGTCGCAACCATGCTTCTCTCTCAGGCAGAGGGGATGCACGGGCAAACAGGATTTCGCTCCATGAGGGTCTATTACACGGTGCTGTGGTGACTAGCTCAGGCAAGCAACCGCAGCCTCCCACAGACCCGACTCTGATTTTCCAAAGAATGCTGTGCTATCCCAGACGTGATACCCGGGCAAAGAGGCTTTCGCTGTATGCGGGTTTCTCCCACCTTGCTGCGAATACTAGGCTAAGGCAAGCAGCAACAGAAGCCAGCAGAACCGACTCTGATTTCTCAGCAAATGCTGGTGCTTTCGCAGAGGCTTTGGGCTTGGAGCCAACAGCACTTCGTCGCTGCTTCCTCAGCAAAGCTTTGGGCGTTCGCTCTTGGGCATCAGGAAAGAAGAGTTGCGGGAGAACTGGTTTCTCTTTGGCTTTGCTTTCCCGGGCTCCATTTTCGCGTCCTGGGTTCAAATTGTCAAGGCAAAATAAGCAGACAGCCTCCAACCTGCAGCAGAGTGCGTGGCCTAGGATGGCACTCTTTGCACACTACCATCACCTGGCGTAGGCGAGGCTTGGCATTTTGCACTGGCGCTAAGGCGGACTCGGGGACAAGTTCTGGGCCTTCCCCACAGGAGAGGAGAGGTGACAGAATCTTTGCACACCAACCGTGCACTCGGATCGGGGGGCTGTTGGGGACTTTCCCCACTCCTTCCCCGGACATCCCGTGCATCCGCGAACCCTTTCACATCTTGGAGGAAGACGGCATCTGACTGCCCGTTTTTTCAGGAATGTACTTCTGTGAGTTCAGGGTAGGTGCCTGGTCACAAACTCATACCTGCACCTTGGACAGGTGACCAAGCAGCTGCTTTCCCCTTGGGCCCAGGGGCCCAGGACAGGCATGACTTCTGCCCAGACTACTTATCAGAGTGCAGCAAGCGCCCCATGTCTAGACTTCCACTAGTGTCTCCTCAGTCATGTTTCCGTCTCTCCGCACAGAGAGCTGGTGACACTTGTCTTACCACCAACCCACTGTTTCAGACAGGGCCGGCTCTCCTGTTTGCGACCGTTTCCGACAACAAGGCCATCGACCCCTCATCCCTGGGGCAGCGTGCTGCACTTTCCCAGACATGTTCCTGGGGAGCGCAGTGACAGACGTGTCCCTTTCCTTAAGGCTCTTCCCACAGGCGCAACCGAGCATCTCTGTCAGGCAGCGGGGATGCCCGGGCCAAGATGATTTCGCTCCATGCGGGCTTATTACACCGAGCTGTGGAGACAAGCTCAGGCAAGCAGCAGCCGCATCCCGCAGACACGACTCTGATTTCCCAAAGAATGCTGTGCTTTCCCAGACGTGATGCCCGGGCAAAGAGGCTTTCGCTGTATGCGGGTTTCTCCCAAAGTGCTGCGGACACTGGGCTAAGGCAACCGGCACGAGCAGCCAAGAGACTGCTATGATTTCGCAGAGGTTTTAAGCTTGCTGCGAACCGCACTTCGCTGCTGCTTCCTCAGCAAGACTTTGGGCGTTCGCTCTGTCGCGTCAGGGATTAAGAGCTGCGGGAGAGCTGGTGCCTCTTGGGCCTTGCTTCCCGGGCTCCATGTTTGCGAATTGGTTTCACCGTGTCACAACCCTGCAGTGGCATGCGTGGCCTAGGATGGCACTCTATGCACACTACTATCTCCCGGTGTAGGCCGGTGCTCTGCCGCTCAGGTGGACTCGGCGACAAGGTCAGGGCCTTCCCCACGGGAGAGGAGAGGCGACAGGATCTCTGCACACCACTCGTGCACTGGGATGGGGAGCAGTGAGGGTCTCTCCCCACTCCTTCCCCGGACATCCCGTGCACCCGCGAACGCTTTCACATCTTGGAGGAAGACGGCATCTGACTGCCCGTTCTTTCAGGGAGCTACTTCTGCGAGATCAGGGTAGGCGCCTGGTGGCAAGCGCATGTCTGCGTCTGGGATAGTTGGCCAGGAACTGCTTTCCCCTTGGGCCCAGGGGCCCAGGACAGACATGCCTTCTGCTCATACTCCTTCCTCTAGTGGAGGAAGCGCCCATGCCATAGTCTTCCCTTCGTGTCTCCTTCTCACCCGGGTTCCGTCTCTCCGCACAGAGAGCGGGTGACACTAGTCTTACCACCGACCCGCTGTTGCTGACAGGGCTGGCTCTCCTGCTTGCTACCGTTTCCGACAACAAGGCCTACTCCTCTTCCCCGGGGCAGCGTGCTGCACCTTCCGCAGACATGCTCCTGGAGAACGCAGTGAGAGATGTGTCCCTTTCCTTAAGGCTCTTCCCACAGTCGCAACCATGCTTCTCTCTCAGGCAGAGGGGATGCACGGGCAAACAGGATTTCGCTCCATGAGGGTCTATTACACGGTGCTGTGGTGACTAGCTCAGGCAAGCAACCGCAGCCTCCCACAGACCCGACTCTGATTTTCCAAAGAATGCTGTGCTATCCCAGACGTGATACCCGGGCAAAGAGGCTTTCGCAGTATGCGGGTTTCTCCCACCTTGCTGCGTATACTAGGCTAAGGCAAGCAGCAACAGAAGCCAGCAGAACCGACTCTGATTTCTCAGCAAATGCTGGTGCTTTCGCAGAGGCTTTGGGCTTGGAGCCAACAGCACTTCGTCGCTGCTTCCTCAGCAAAGCTTTGGGCGTTCGCTCTTGGGCATCAGGAAAGAAGAGTTGCGGGAGAACTGGTTTCTCTTTGGCTTTGCTTTCCCGGGCTCCATTTTCGCGTCCTGGGTTCAAATTGTCAAGGCAAAATAAGCAGACAGCCTCCAACCTGCAGCAGAGTGCGTGGCCTTGGATGGCACTCTTTGCACACTACCATCACCTGGCGTAGGCGAGGCTTGGCATTTTGCACTGGCGCTAAGGCGGACTCGGGGACAAGTTCTGGGCCTTCCCCACAGGAGAGGAGAGGTGACAGAATCTTTGCACACCAACCGTGCACTCGGATCAGAGGGCTGTTGGGGACTTTCCCCACTCCTTCCCCGGACATCCCGTGCATCCGCGAACCCTTTCACATCTTGGAGGAAGACGGCATCTGACTGCCCGTTTTTTCAGGAATGTACTTCTGTGAGTTCAGGGTAGGTGCCTGGTCACAAACTCATATCTGCACCTTGGACAGGTGACCAAGCAGCTGCTTTCCCCTTGGGCCCAGGGGCCCAGGACAGGCATGACTTCTGCCCAGACTCCTTATCAGAGTGCAGCAAGCGCCCCATGTCTAGACTTCCACTAGTGTCTCCTCAGTCATGTTTCCGTCTCTCCGCACAGAGAGCTGGTGACACTTGTCTTACCACCAACCCACTGTTTCAGACAGGGCCGGCTCTCCTGTTTGCGACCGTTTCCGACAACAAGGCCATCGACCCCTCATCCCTGGGGCAGCGTGCTGCACTTTCCCAGACATGTTCCTGGGGAGCGCAGTGACAGACGTGTCCCTTTCCTTAAGGCTCTTCCCACAGGCGCAACCGAGCATCTCTGTCAGGCAGCGGGGATGCCCGGGCCAAGATGATTTCGCTCCATGCGGGCTTATTACACCGAGCTGTGGAGACAAGCTCAGGCAAGCAGCAGCCGCATCCCGCAGACCCGACTCTGATTTCCCAAAGAATGCTGTGCTTTCCCAGACGTGATGCCCGGGCAAAGAGGCTTTCGCTGTATGCGGGTTTCTCCCAAAGTGCTGCGGACACTAGGCTAAGGCAACCGGCACGAGCAGCCAAGAGACTGCTATGATTTCGCAGAGGTTTTAAGCTTGCTGCGAACCGCACTTCGCTGCTGCTTCCTCAGCAAGACTTTGGGCGTTCGCTCTGTCGCGTCAGGGATTAAGAGCTGCGGGAGAGCTGGTGCTTCTTGGGCCTTGCTTCCCGGGCTCCATGTTTGCGTCTTGGTTTCACCGTGCCATGCCGAAATAAGCAGATACAGTCACAACCCTTCAGTGGCATGCGTGGCCTAGGATGGCACTCTATGCACACTACTATCTCCCGGTGTAGGCCGGTGCTCTGCCGCTCAGGTGGACTCGGCGACAAGGTCAGGGCCTTCCCCACGGGAGAGGAGAGGCGACAGGATCTCTGCACACCACTCGTGCACTGGGATGGGGAGCAGTGAGGGTCTCTCCCCACTCCTTCCCCGGACATCCCGTGCATCCGCGAACGCTTTCACATCTTGGAGGAAGACGGCATCTGACTGCCCGTTCTTTCAGGGAGCTACTTCTGCGAGATCAGGGTAGGCGCCTGGTGGCAAGCGCATGTCTGCGTCTGGGATAGTTGGCCAGGAACTGCTTTCCCCTTGAGCCCAGGGGCCCAGGACAGGCATGCCTTCTGCTCAGACTCCTTCCTCCAGTGGAGGAAGCGCCCATGCCCTAGTCTTCCCTTCGTGTCTCCTTCTCACCAGGGTTCCGTCTCTCCGCACAGAGAGCGGGTGACACTAGTCTTACCACCGACCCGCTGTTGCTGACAGGGCTGGCTCTCCTGCTTGCTACCGTTTCCGACAACAAGGCCTACTCCTCTTCCCCGGGGCAGCGTGCTGCACCTTCCGCAGACATGCTCCTGGAGAACGCAGTGAGAGATGTGTCCCTTTCCTTAAGGCTCTTCCCACAGTCGCAACCATGCTTCTCTCTCAGGCAGAGGGGATGCACGGGCAAACAGGATTTCGCTCCATGAGGGTCTATTACACGGTGCTGTGGTGACTAGCTCAGGCAAGCAACCGCAGCCTCCCACAGACCCGACTCTGATTTTCCAAAGAATGCTGTGCTATCCCAGACGTGATACCCGGGCAAAGAGGCTTTCGCTGTATGCGGGTTTCTCCCACCTTGCTGCGAATACTAGGCTAAGGCAAGCAGCAACAGAAGCCAGCAGAACCGACTCTGATTTCTCAGCAAATGCTGGTGCTTTCGCAGAGGCTTTGGGCTTGGAGCCAACAGCATTTCGTCGCTGCTTCCTCAGCAAAGCTTTGGGCGTTCGCTCTTGGGCATCAGGAAAGAAGAGTTGCGGGAGAACTGGTTTCTCTTTGGCTTTGCCTTCCCGGGCTCCATTTTCGTGTCCTGGGTTCAAATTGTCAAGGCAAAATAAGCAGACCGCCTCCAACCTGCAGCAGAGTGCGTGGCCTAGGATGGCACTCTTTGCACACTACCATCACCTGGCGTAGGCGAGGCTTGGCATTTTGCACTGGCGCTAAGGCGGACTCGGGGACAAGTTCTGGGCCTTCCCCACAGGAGAGGAGAGGTGACAGAATCTTTGCACACCAACCGTGCACTCGGATCGGGGGGCTGTTGGGGACTTTCCCCACTCCTTCCCCGGACATCCCGTGCATCCGCGAACCCTTTCACATCTTGGAGGAAGACGGCATCTGACTGCCCGTTTTTTCAGGAATGTACTTCTGTGAGTTCAGGGTAGGTGCCTGGTCACAAACTCATATCTGCACCTTGGACAGGTGACCAAGCAGCTGCTTTCCCCTTGGGCCCAGGGGCCCAGGACAGGCATGACTTCTGCCCAGACTCCTTATCAGAGTGCAGCAAGCGCCCCATGTCTAGACTTCCACTAGTGTCTCCTCAGTCATGTTTCCGTCTCTCCGCACAGAGAGCTGGTGACACTTGTCTTACCACCAACCCACTCTTTCAGACAGGGCCGGCTCTCCTGTTTGCGACCGTTTCCGACAACAAGGCCATCGACCCCTCATCCCTGGGGCAGCGTGCTGCACTTTCCCAGACATGTTCCTGGGGAGCGCAGTGACAGACGTGTCCCTTTCCTTAAGGCTCTTCCCACAGGCGCAACCGAGCATCTCTGTCAGGCAGCGGGGATGCCCGGGCCAAGATGATTTCGCTCCATGCGGGCTTATTACACCGAGCTGTGGAGACAAGCTCAGGCAAGCAGCAGCCGCATCCCGCAGACCCGACTCTGATTTCCCAAAGAATGCTGTGCTTTCCCAGACGTGATGCCCGGGCAAAGAGGCTTTTGCTGTATGCGGGTTTCTCCCAAAGTGCTGCGGACACTAGGCTAAGGCAACCGGCACGAGCAGCCAAGAGACTGCTATGATTTCGCAGAGGTTTTAAGCTTGCTGTGAACCGCACTTCGCTGCTGCTTCCTCAGCAAGACTTTGGGCGTTCGCTCTGTCGCGTCAGGGATTAAGAGCTGCGGGAGAGCTGGTGCCTCTTGGGCCTTGCTTCCCGGGCTCCATGTTTGCGTCTTGGTTTCACCGTGCCATGCCGAAATAAGCACATACAGTCACAACCCTGCAGTGGCATGCGTGGCCTAGGATGGCACTCTATGCACACTACTATCTCCCGGTGTAGGCCGGTGCTCTGCCGCTCAGGTGGACTCGGCGACAAGGTCAGGGCCTTCCCCACGGGAGAGGAGAGGCGACAGGATCTCTGCACACCACTCGTGCACTGGGATGGGGAGCAGTGAGGGTCTCTCCCCACTCCTTCCCCGGACATCCCGTGCACCCGCGAACGCTTTCACATCTTGGAGGAAGACGGCATCTGACTGCCTGTTCTTTCAGGGAGCTACTTCTGCGAGATCAGGGTAGGCGCCTGGTGGCAAGCGCATGTCTGCGTCTGGGTTAGTTGGCCAGGAACTGCTTTCCCCTTGGGCCCAGGGGCCCAGGACAAGCATGCCTTCTGCTCAGACTCCTTCCTCCAGTGGAGGAAGCGCCCATGCCCTAGTCTTCCCTTCGTGTCTCCTTCTCACCAGGGTTCCGTCTCTCCGCACAGAGAGCGGGTGACACTAGTCTTACCACCGACCCGCTGTTGCTGACAGGGCTGGCTCTCCTGCTTGCTACCGTTTCCGACAACAAGGCCTACTCCTCTTCCCCGGGGCAGCGTGCTGCACCTTCCGCAGACATGCTCCTGGAGAACGCAGTGAGAGATGTGTCTTTTCCTTAAGGCTCTTCCCACAGTCGCAACCATGCTTCTCTCTCAGGCAGAGGGGATGCACGGGCAAACAGGATTTCGCTCCATGAGGGTCTATTACACGGTGCTGTGGTGACTAGCTCAGGCAAGCAACCGCAGCCTCCCACAGACCCGACTCTGATTTTCCAAAGAATGCTGTGCTATCCCAGACGTGATACCCGGGCAAAGAGGCTTTCGCTGTATGCGGGTTTCTCCCACCTTGCTGCGAATACTAGGCTAAGGCAAGCAGCAACAGAAGCCAGCAGAACCGACTCTGATTTCTCAGCAAATGCTGGTGCTTTCGCAGAGGCTTTGGGCTTGGAGCCAACAGCACTTCGTCGCTGCTTCGTCAGCAAAGCTTTGGGCGTTCGCTCTTGGGCATCAGGAAAGAAGAGTTGCGGGAGAACTGGTTTCTCGTTGGCCTTGCTTTCCCGGGCTCCATTTTCGCGTCCTGGGTTCAAATTGTCAAGGCAAAATAAGCAGACAGCCTCCAACCTGCAGCAGAGTGCGTGGCCTAGGATGGTACTCTTTGCACACTACCATCACCTGGCGTAGGCGAGGCTTGGCATTTTGCACTGGCGGTAAGGCGGACTCGGGGACAAGTTCTGGGCCTTCCCCACAGGAGAGGAGAGGTGACAGAATCTTTGCACACCAACCGTGCACTCGGATCGGGGGGCTGTTGGGGACTTTCCCCACTCCTTCGCCGGACATCCCGTGCATCCGCGAACCCTTTCACATCTTGGAGGAAGACGGCATCTGACTGCCCGTTTTTTCAGGAATGTACTTCTGTGAGTTCAGGGTAGGTGCCTGGTCACAAACTCATATCTGCACCTTGGACAGGTGACCAAGCAGCTGCTTTCCCCTTGGGCCCAGGGGCCCAGGACAGGCATGACTTCTGCCCAGACTCCTTATCAGAGTGCAGCAAGCGCCCCATGTCTAGACTTCCACTAGTGTCTCCTCAGTCATGTTTCCGTCTCTCCGCACAGAGAGCTGGTGACACTTGTCTTACCACCAACCCACTGTTTCAGACAGGGCCGGCTCTCCTGTTTGCGACCGTTTCCGACAACAAGGCCATCGACCCCTCATCCCTGGGGCAGCGTGCTGCACTTTCCCAGACATGTTCCTGGGGAGCGCAGTGACAGACGTGTCCCTTTCCTTAAGGCTCTTCCCACAGGCGCAACCGAGCATCTCTGTCAGGCAGCGGGGATGCCCGGGCCAAGATGATTTCGCTCCATGCGGGCTTATTACACCGAGCTGTGGAGACAAGCTCAGGCAAGCAGCAGCCGCATCCCGCAGACCCGACTCTGATTTCCCAAAGAATGCTGTGCTTTCCCAGACGTGATGCCCGGGCAAAGAGGCTTTCGCTGTATGCGGGTTTCTCCCAAAGTGCTGCGGACACTAGGCTAAGGCAACCGGCACGAGCAGCCAAGAGACTGCTATGATTTCGCAGAGGTTTTAAGCTTGCTGCGAACCGCACTTCGCTGCTGCTTCCTCAGCAAGACTTTGGGCGTTCGCTCTGTCGCGTCAGGGATTAAGAGCTGCGGGAGAGCTGGTGCCTCTTGGGCCTTGCTTCCCGGGCTCCATGTTTGCGTCTTGGTTTCACCGTGCCATGCCGAAATAAGCAGATACAGTCACAACCCTGCAGTGGCATGCGTGGCCTAGGATGGCACTCTATGCACACTACTATCTCCCGGTGTAGGCCGGTGCTCTGCCGCTCAGGTGGACTCGGCGACAAGGTCAGGGCCTTCCCCACGGGAGAGGAGAGGCGACAGGATCTCTGCACACCACTCGTGCACTGGGATGGGGAGCAGTGAGGGTCTCTCCCCACTCCTTCCCCGGACATCCCGTGCACCCGCGAACGCTTTCACATCTTGGAGGAAGACGGCATCTGACTGCCTGTTCTTTCAGGGAGCTACTTCTGCGAGATCAGGGTAGGCGCCTGGTGGCAAGCGCATGTCTGCGTCTGGGTTAGTTGGCCAGGAACTGCTTTCCCCTTGGGCCCAGGGGCCCAGGACAAGCATGCCTTCTGCTCAGACTCCTTCCTCCAGTGGAGGAAGCGCCCATGCCCTAGTCTTCCCTTCGTGTCTCCTTCTCACCAGGGTTCCGTCTCTCCGCACAGAGAGCGGGTGACACTAGTCTTACCACCGACCCGCTGTTGCTGACAGGGCTGGCTCTCCTGCTTGCTACCGTTTCCGACAACAAGGCCTACTCCTCTTCCCCGGGGCAGCGTGCTGCACCTTCCGCAGACATGCTCCTGGAGAACGCAGTGAGAGATGTGTCTTTTCCTTAAGGCTCTTCCCACAGTCGCAACCATGCTTCTCTCTCAGGCAGAGGGGATGCACGGGCAAACAGGATTTCGCTCCATGAGGGTCTATTACACGGTGCTGTGGTGACTAGCTCAGGCAAGCAACCGCAGCCTCCCACAGACCCGACTCTGATTTTCCAAAGAATGCTGTGCTATCCCAGACGTGATACCCGGGCAAAGAGGCTTTCGCTGTATGCGGGTTTCTCCCACCTTGCTGCGAATACTAGGCTAAGGCAAGCAGCAACAGAAGCCAGCAGAACCGACTCTGATTTCTCAGCAAATGCTGGTGCTTTCGCAGAGGCTTTGGGCTTGGAGCCAACAGCACTTCGTCGCTGCTTCGTCAGCAAAGCTTTGGGCGTTCGCTCTTGGGCATCAGGAAAGAAGAGTTGCGGGAGAACTGGTTTCTCGTTGGCCTTGCTTTCCCGGGCTCCATTTTCGCGTCCTGGGTTCAAATTGTCAAGGCAAAATAAGCAGACAGCCTCCAACCTGCAGCAGAGTGCGTGGCCTAGGATGGCACTCTTTGCACACTACCATCACCTGGCGTAGGCGAGGCTTGGCATTTTGCACTGGCGGTAAGGCGGACTCGGGGACAAGTTCTGGGCCTTCCCCACAGGAGAGGAGAGGTGACAGAATCTTTGCACACCAACCGTGCACTCGGATCGGGGGGCTGTTGGGGACTTTCCCCACTCCTTCGCCGGACATCCCGTGCATCCGCGAACCCTTTCACATCTTGGAGGAAGACGGCATCTGACTGCCCGTTTTTTCAGTAATGTACTTCTGTGAGTTCAGGGTAGGTGCCTGGTCACAAACTCATATCTGCACCTTGGACAGGTGACCAAGCAGCTGCTTTCCCCTTGGGCCCAGGGGCCCAGGACAGGCATGACTTCTGCCCAGACTCCTTATCAGAGTGCAGCAAGCGCCCCATGTCTAGACTTCCACTAGTGTCTCCTCAGTCATGTTTCCGTCTCTCCGCACAGAGAGCTGGTGACACTTGTCTTACCACCAACCCACTGTTTCAGACAGGGCCGGCTCTCCTGTTTGCGACCGTTTCCGACAACAAGGCCATCGACCCCTCATCCCTGGGGCAGCGTGCTGCACTTTCCCAGACATGTTCCTGGGGAGCGCAGTGACAGACGTGTCCCTTTCCTTAAGGCTCTTCCCACAGGCGCAACCGAGCATCTCTGTCAGGCAGCGGGGATGCCCGGGCCTAGATGATTTCGCTCCATGCGGGCTTATTACACCGAGCTGTGGAGACAAGCTCAGGCAAGCAGCAGCCGCATCCCGCAGACCCGACTCTGATTTCCCAAAGAATGCTGTGCTTTCCCAGACGTGATGCCCGGGCAAAGAGGCTTTCGCTGTATGCGGGTTTCTCCCAAAGTGCTGCGGACACTAGGCTAAGGCAACCGGCACGAGCAGCCAAGAGACTGCTATGATTTCGCAGAGGTTTTAAGCTTGCTGCGAACCGCACTTCGCTGCTGCTTCCTCAGCAAGACTTTGGGCGTTCGCTCTGTCGCGTCAGGGATTAAGAGCTGCGGGAGAGCTGGTGCCTCTTGGGCCTTGCTTCCCGGGCTCCATGTTTGCGTCTTGGTTTCACCGTGCCATGCCGAAATAAGCAGATACAGTCACAACCCTGCAGTGGCATGCGTGGCCTAGGATGGCACTCTATGCACACTACTATCTCCCGGTGTAGGCCGGTGCTCTGCCGCTCAGGTGGACTCGGCGACAAGGTCAGGGCCTTCCCCACGGGAGAGGAGAGGCGACAGGATCTCTGCACACCACTCGTGCACTGGGATGGGGAGCAGTGAGGGTCTCTCCCCACTCCTTCCCCGGACATCCCGTGCATCCGCGAACGCTTTTACATCTTGGAGGAAGACGGCATCTGACTGCCCGTTCTTTCAGGGAGCTACTTCTGCGAGATCAGGGTAGGCGCCTGGTGGCAAGCGCATGTCTGCGTCTGGGATAGTTGGCCAAGAACTGCTTTCCCCTTGAGCCCAGGGGCCCAGGACAGGCATGCCTTCTGCTCAGACTCCTTCCTCCAGTGGAGGAAGCGCCCATGCCCTAGTCTTCCCTTCGTGTCTCCTTCTCACCAGGGTTCCGTCTCTCCGCACAGAGAGCGGGTGACACTAGTCTTACCACCGACCCGCTGTTGCTGACAGGGCTGGCTCTGCTGCTTGCTACCGTTTCCGACAACAAGGCCTACTCCTCTTCCCCGGGGCAGCGTGCTGCACCTTCCGCAGACATGCTCCTGGAGAACGCAGTGAGAGATGTGTCCCTTTCCTTAAGGCTCTTCCCACAGTCGCAACCATGCTTCTCTCTCAGGCAGAGGGGATGCACGGGCAAACAGGATTTCGCTCCATGAGGGTCTATTACACGGTGCTGTGGTGACTAGCTCAGGCAAGCAACCGCAGCCTCCCACAGACCCGACTCTGATTTTCCAAAGAATGCTGTGCTATCCCAGACGTGATACCTGGGCAAAGAGGCTTTCGCTGTATGCGGGTTTCTCCCACCTTGCTGCGAATACTAGGCTAAGGCAAGCAGCAACAGAAGCCAGCAGAACCGACTCTGATTTCTCAGCAAATGCTGGTGCTTTCGCAGAGGCTTTGGGCTTGGGGGCAACAGCACTTCGTCGCTGCTTCCTCCGCAAAGCTTTGGGCGTTCGCTCTTGGGCATCAGGATAGAAGAGTTGCTGGGGAACTGGTTTCTCTTTGGCTTTGCTTTCCCGGGCTCCATTTTCGCGTCCTGGGTTCAAATTGTCAAGGCAAAATAAGCAGACAGCCTCCAACCTGCAGCAGAGTGCGTGGCCTAGGATGGCACTCTTTGCACACTACCATCACCTGGCGTAGGCGAGGCTTGGCATTTTGCACTGGCGCTAAGGCGGACTCGGGGACAAGTTCTGGGCCTTCCCCACAGGAGAGGAGAGGTGACAGAATCTTTGCACACCAACCGTGCACTCGGATCGGGGGGCTGTTGGGGACTTTCCCCACTCCTTCGCCGGACATCCCGTGCATCCGCGAACCCTTTCACATCTTGGAGGAAGACGGCATCTGACTGCCCGTTTTTTCAGGAATGTACTTCTGTGAGTTCAGGGTAGGTGCCTGGTCACAAACTCATATCTGCACCTTGGACAGGTGACCAAGCAGCTGCTTTCCCCTTGGGCCCAGGGGCCCAGGACAGGCATGACTTCTGCCCAGACTCCTTATCAGAGTGCAGCAAGCGCCCCATGTCTAGACTTCCACTAGTGTCTCCTCAGTCATGTTTCCGTCTCTCCGCACAGAGAGCTGGTGACACTTGTCTTACCACCAACCCACTGTTTCAGACAGGGCCGGCTCTCCTGTTTGCGACCGTTTCCGACAACAAGGCCATCGACCCCTCATCCCTGGGGCAGCGTGCTGCACTTTCCCAGACATGTTCCTGGGGAGCGCAGTGACAGACGTGTCCCTTTCCTTAAGGCTCTTCCCACAGGCGCAACCGAGCATCTCTGTCAGGCAGCGGGGATGCCCGGGCCTAGATGATTTCGCTCCATGCGGGCTTATTACACCGAGCTGTGGAGACAAGCTCAGGCAAGCAGCAGCCGCATCCCGCAGACCCGACTCTGATTTCCCAAAGAATGCTGTGCTTTCCCAGACGTGATGCCCGGGCAAAGAGGCTTTCGCTGTATGCGGGTTTCTCCCAAAGTGCTGCGGACACTAGGCTAAGGCAACCGGCACGAGCAGCCAAGAGACTGCTATGATTTCGCAGAGGTTTTAAGCTTGCTGCGAACCGCACTTCGCTGCTGCTTCCTCAGCAAGACTTTGGGCGTTCGCTCTGTCGCGTCAGGGATTAAGAGCTGCGGGAGAGCTGGTGCCTCTTGGGCCTTGCTTCCCGGGCTCCATGTTTGCGTCTTGGTTTCACCGTGCCATGCCGAAATAAGCAGATACAGTCACAACCCTGCAGTGGCATGCGTGGCCTAGGATGGCACTCTATGCACACTACTATCTCCCGGTGTAGGCCGGTGCTCTGCCGCTCAGGTGGACTCGGCGACAAGGTCAGGGCCTTCCCCACGGGAGAGGAGAGGCGACAGGATCTCTGCACACCACTCGTGCACTGGGATGGGGAGCAGTGAGGGTCTCTCCCCACTCCTTCCCCGGACATCCCGTGCATCCGCGAACGCTTTTACATCTTGGAGGAAGACGGCATCTGACTGCCCGTTCTTTCAGGGAGCTACTTCTGCGAGATCAGGGTAGGCGCCTGGTGGCAAGCGCATGTCTGCGTCTGGGATAGTTGGCCAAGAACTGCTTTCCCCTTGAGCCCAGGGGCCCAGGACAGGCATGCCTTCTGCTCAGACTCCTTCCTCCAGTGGAGGAAGCGCCCATGCCCTAGTCTTCCCTTCGTGTCTCCTTCTCACCAGGGTTCCGTCTCTCCGCACAGAGAGCGGGTGACACTAGTCTTACCACCGACCCGCTGTTGCTGACAGGGCTGGCTCTGCTGCTTGCTACCGTTTCCGACAACAAGGCCTACTCCTCTTCCCCGGGGCAGCGTGCTGCACCTTCCGCAGACATGCTCCTGGAGAACGCAGTGAGAGATGTGTCCCTTTCCTTAAGGCTCTTCCCACAGTCGCAACCATGCTTCTCTCTCAGGCAGAGGGGATGCACGGGCAAACAGGATTTCGCTCCATGAGGGTCTATTACACGGTGCTGTGGTGACTAGCTCAGGCAAGCAACCGCAGCCTCCCACAGACCCGACTCTGATTTTCCAAAGAATGCTGTGCTATCCCAGACGTGATACCTGGGCAAAGAGGCTTTCGCTGTATGCGGGTTTCTCCCACCTTGCTGCGAATACTAGGCTAAGGCAAGCAGCAACAGAAGCCAGCAGAACCGACTCTGATTTCTCAGCAAATGCTGGTGCTTTCGCAGAGGCTTTGGGCTTGGGGGCAACAGCACTTCGTCGCTGCTTCCTCCGCAAAGCTTTGGGCGTTCGCTCTTGGGCATCAGGATAGAAGAGTTGCTGGGGAACTGGTTTCTCTTTGGCTTTGCTTTCCCGGGCTCCATTTTCGCGTCCTGGGTTCAAATTGTCAAGGCAAAATAAGCAGACAGCCTCCAACCTGCAGCAGAGTGCGTGGCCTAGGATGGCACTCTTTGCACACTACCATCACCTGGCGTAGGCGAGGCTTGGCATTTTGCACTGGCGCTAAGGCGGACTCGGGGACAAGTTCTGGGCCTTCCCCACAGGAGAGGAGAGGTGACAGAATCTTTGCACACCAACCGTGCACTCGGATCGGGGGGCTGTTGGGGACTTTCCCCACTCCTTCGCCGGACATCCCGTGCATCCGCGAACCCTTTCACATCTTGGAGGAAGACGGCATCTGACTGCCCGTTTTTTCAGGAATGTACTTCTGTGAGTTCAGGGTAGGTGCCTGGTCACAAACTCATATCTGCACCTTGGACAGGTGACCAAGCAGCTGCTTTCCCCTTGGGCCCAGGGGCCCAGGACAGGCATGACTTCTGCCCAGACTCCTTATCAGAGTGCAGCAAGCGCCCCATGTCTAGACTTCCACTAGTGTCTCCTCAGTCATGTTTCCGTCTCTCCGCACAGAGAGCTGGTGACACTTGTCTTACCACCAACCCACTGTTTCAGACAGGGCCGGCTCTCCTGTTTGCGACCATTTCCGACAACAAGGCCATCGACCCCTCATCCCTGGGGCAGCATGCTGCAATTTCCCAGACATGTTCCTGGGGAGCGCAGTGACAGACGTGTCCCTTTCCTTAAGGCTCTTCCCACAGGCGCAACCGAGCATCTCTGTCAGGCAGCGGGGATGCCCGGGCCAAGATGATTTCGCTCCATGCGGGCTTATTACACCGAGCTGTGGAGACAAGCTCAGGCAAGCAGCAGCCGCATCCCGCAGACCCGACTCTGATTTCCCAAAGAATGCTGTGCTTTCCCAGACGTGATGCCCGGGCAAAGAGGCTTTCGCTGTATGCGGGTTTCTCCCAAAGTGCTGCGGACACTAGGCTAAGGCAACCGGCACGAGCAGCCAAGAGACTGCTATGATTTCGCAGAGGTTTTAAGCTTGCTGCGAACCGCACTTCGCTGCTGCTTCCTCAGCAAGACTTTGGGCGTTCGCTCTGTCGCGTCAGGGATTAAGAGCTGCGGGAGAGCTGGTGCCTCTTGGGCCTTGCTTCCCGGGCTCCATGTTTGCGTCTTGGTTTCACCGTGCCATGCCGAAATAAGCTGATACAGTCACAACCCTGCAGTGGCATGCGTGGCCTAGGATGGCACTCTATGCACACTACTATCTCCCGGTGTAGGCCGGTGCTCTGCCGCTCAGGTGGACTCGGCGACAAGGTCAGGGCCTTCCCCACGGGAGAGGAGAGGCGACAGGATCTCTGCACACCACTCGTGCACTGGGATGGGGAGCAGTGAGGGTCTCTCCCCACTCCTTCCCCGGACATCCCGTGCATCCGCGAACGCTTTCACATCTTGGAGGAAGACGGCATCTGACTGCCCGTTCTTTCAGGGAGCTACTTCTGCGAGATCAGGGTAGGCGCCTGGTGGCAAGCGCATGTCTGCGTCTGGGATAGTTGGCCAGGAACTGCTTTCCCCTTGAGCCCAGGGGCCCAGGACAGGCATGCCTTCTGCTCAGACTCCTTCCTCCAGTGGAGGAAGCGCCCATGCCCTAGTCTTCCCTTCGTGTCTCCTTCTCACCAGGGTTCCGTCTCTCCGCACAGAGAGCGGGTGACACTAGTCTTACCACCGACCCGCTGTTGCTGACAGGGCTGGCTCTCCTGCTTGCTACCGTTTCCGACAACAAGGCCTACTCCTCTTCCCCGGGGCAGCGTGCTGCACCTTCCGCAGACATGCTCCTGGAGAACGCAGTGAGAGATGTGTCCCTTTCCTTAAGGCTCTTCCCACAGTCGCAACCATGCTTCTCTCTCAGGCAGAGGGGATGCACGGGCAAACAGGATTTCGCTCCATGAGGGTCTATTACACGGTGCTGTGGTGACTAGCTCAGGCAAGCAACCGCAGCCTCCCACAGACCCGACTCTGATTTTCCAAAGAATGCTGTGCTATCCCAGACGTGATACCCGGGCAAAGAGGCTTTCGCTGTATGCGGGTTTCTCCCACCTTGCTGCGAATACTAGGCTAAGGCAAGCAGCAACAGAAGCCAGCAGAACCGACTCTGATTTCTCAGCAAATGCTGGTGCTTTCGCAGAGGCTTTGGGCTTGGAGCCAACAGCACTTCATCGCTGCTTCCTCAGCAAAGCTTTGGGCGTTCGCTCTTGGGCATCAGGAAAGAAGAGTTGCGGGAGAACTGGTTTCTCTTTGGCTTTGCTTTCCCGGGCTCCATTTTCGCGTCCTGGGTTCAAATTGTCAAGGCAAAATAAGCAGGCAGCCTCCAACCTGCAGCAGAGTGCGTGGCCTAGGATGGCACTCTTTGCACACTACCATCACCTGGCGTAGGCGAGGCTTGGCATTTTGCACTGGTGCTAAGGCGGACTCGGGGACAAGTTCTGGGCCTTCCCCACAGGAGAGGAGAGGTGACAGAATCTTTGCACACCAACCGTGCACTCGGATCGGGGGGCTGTTGGGGACTTTCCCCACTCCTTCGCCGGACATCCCGTGCATCCGCGAACCCTTTCACATCTTGGAGGAAGACGGCATCTGACTGGCCGTTTTTTCAGGAATGTACTTCTGTGAGTTCAGGGTAGGTGCCTGGTCACAAACTCATATCTGCACCTTGGACAGGTGACCAAGCAGCTGCTTTCCCCCTTGGGCCCAGGGTCCCAGGACAGGCATGACTTCTGCCCAGACTCCTTATCAGAGTGCAGCAAGCGCCCCATGTCTAGACTTCCACTAGTGTCTCCTCAGTCATGTTTCCGTCTCTCCGCACAGAGAGCTGGTGACACTTGTCTTACCACCAACCCACTGTTTCAGACAGGGCCGGCTCTCCTGTTTGCGACCGTTTCCGACAACAAGGCCATCGACCCCTCATCCCTGGGGCAGCGTGCTGCACTTTCCCAGACATGTTCCTGGGGAGCGCAGTGACAGACGTGTCCCTTTCCTTAAGGCTCTTCCCACAGGCGCAACCGAGCATCTCTGTCAGGCAGCGGGGATGCCCGGGCCAAGATGATTTCGCTCCATGCGGGCTTATTACACCGAGCTGTGGAGACAAGCTCAGGCAAGCAGCAGCCGCATCCCGCAGACCCGACTCTGATTTCCCAAAGAATGCTGTGCTTTCCCAGACGTGATGCCCGGGCAAAGAGGCTTTCGCTGTATGCGGGTTTCTCCCAAAGTGCTGCGGACACTAGGCTAAGGCAACCGGCACGAGCAGCCAAGAGACTGCTATGATTTCGCAGAGGTTTTAAGCTTGCTGCGAACCGCACTTCGCTGCTGCTTCCTCAGCAAGACTTTGGGCGTTCGCTCTGTCGCGTCAGGGATTAAGAGCTGCGGGAGAGCTGGTGCCTCTTGGGCCTTGCTTCCCGGGCTCCATGTTTGCGTCTTGGTTTCACCGTGCCATGCCGAAATAAGCAGATACAGTCACAACCCTGCAGTGGCATGCGTGGCCTAGGATGGCACTCTATGCACACTACTATCTCCCGGTGTAGGCCGGTGCTCTGCCGCTCAGGTGGACTCGGCGACAAGGTCAGGGCCTTCCCCACGGGAGAGGAGAGGCGACAGGATCTCTGCACACCACTCGTGCACTGGGATGGGGAGCAGTGAGGGTCTCTCCCCACTCCTTCCCCGGACATCCCGTGCATCCGCGAACGCTTTCACATCTTGGAGGATGACGGCATCTGACTGCCCGTTCTTTCAGGGAGCTACTTCTGCGAGATCAGGTTAGGCGCCTGGTGGCAAGCGCATGTCTGCGTCTGGGATAGTTGGCCAAGAACTGCTTTCCCCTTGAGCCCAGGGGCCCAGGACAGGCATGCCTTCTGCTCAGACTCCTTCCTCCAGTGGAGGAAGCGCCCATGCCCTAGTCTTCCCTTCGTGTCTCCTTCTCACCAGGGTTCCGTCTCTCCGCACAGAGAGCGGGTGACACTAGTCTTACCACCGACCCGCTGTTGCTGACAGGGCTGGCTCTGCTGCTTGCTACCGTTTCCGACAACAAGGCCTACTCCTCTTCCCCGGGGCAGCGTGCTGCACCTTCCGCAGACATGCTCCTGGAGAACGCAGTGAGAGATGTGTCCCTTTCCTTAAGGCTCTTCACACAGTCGCAACCATGCTTCTCTCTCAGGCAGAGGGGATGCACGGGCAAACAGGATTTCGCTCCATGAGGGTCTATTACACGGTGCTGTGGTGACTAGCTCAGGCAAGCAACCGCAGCCTCCCACAGACCCGACTCTGATTTTCCAAAGAATGCTGTGCTATCCCAGACGTGATACCTGGGCAAAGAGGCTTTCGCTGTATGCGGGTTTCTCCCACCTTGCTGCGAATACTAGGCTAAGGCAAGCAGCAACAGAAGCCAGCAGAACCGACTCTGATTTCTCAGCAAATGCTGGTGCTTTCGCAGAGGCTTTGGGCTTGGAGCCAACAGCACTTCGTCGCTGCTTCCTCCGCAAAGCTTTGGGCGTTCGCTCTTGGGCATCAGGATAGAAGAGTTGCTGGGGAACTGGTTTCTCTTTGGCTTTGCTTTCCCGGGCTCCATTTTCGCGTCCTGGGTTCAAATTGTCAAGGCAAAATAAGCAGACAGCCTCCAACCTGCAGCAGAGTGCGTGGCCTAGGATGGCACTCTTTGCACACTACCATCACTTGGCGTAGGCGAGGCTTGGCATTTTGCACTGGCGCTAAGGCGGACTCGGGGACAAGTTCTGGGCCTTCCCCACAGGAGAGGAGAGGTGACAGAATCTTTGCACACCAACCGTGCACTCGGATCGGGGGGCTGTTGGGGACTTTCCCCACTCCTTCGCCGGACATCCCGTGCATCCGCGAACCCTTTCACATCTTGGAGGAAGACGGCATCTGACTGCCCGTTTTTTCAGGAATGTACTTCTGTGAGTTCAGGGTAGGTGCCTGGTCACAAACTCATATCTGCACCTTGGACAGGTGACCAAGCAGCTGCTTTCCCCTTGGGCCCAGGGGCCCAGGACAGGCATGACTTCTGCCCAGACTCCTTATCAGAGTGCAGCAAGCGCCCCATGTCTAGACTTCCACTAGTGTCTCCTCAGTCATGTTTCCGTCTCTCCGCACAGAGAGCTGGTGACACTTGTCTTACCACCAACCCACTGTTTCAGACAGGGCCGGCTCTCCTGTTTGCGACCGTTTCCGACAACAAGGCCATCGACCCCTCATCCCTGGGGCAGCGTGCTGCACTTTCCCAGACATGTTCCTGGGGAGCGCAGTGACAGACGTGTCCCTTTCCTTAAGGCTCTTCCCACAGGTGCAACCGAGCATCTCTGTCAGGCAGCGGGGATGCCCGGGCCAAGATGATTTCGCTCCATGCGGGCTTATTACACCGAGCTGTGGAGACAAGCTCAGGCAAGCAGCAGCCGCATCCCGCAGACCCGACTCTGATTTCCCAAAGAATGCTGTGCTTTCCCAGACGTGATGCCCGGGCAAAGAGGCTTTCGCTGTATGCGGGTTTCTCCCAAAGTGCTGCGGACACTAGGCTAAGGCAACCGGCACGAGCAGCCAAGAGACTGCTATGATTTCGCAGAGGTTTTAAGCTTGCTGCGAACCGCACTTCGCTGCTGCTTCCTCAGCAAGACTTTGGGCGTTCGCTCTGTCGTGTCAGGGATTAAGAGCTGCGGGAGAGCTGGTGCCTCTTGGGCCTTGCTTCCCGGGCTCCATGTTTGCGTCTTGGTTTCACCGTGCCATGCCGAAATAAGCTGATACAGTCACAACCCTGCAGTGGCATGCGTGGCCTAGGATGGCACTCTATGCACACTACTATCTCCCGGTGTAGGCCGGTGCTCTGCCGCTCAGGTGGACTCGGCGACAAGGTCAGGGCCTTCCCCACGGGAGAGGAGAGGCGACAGGATCTCTGCACACCACTCGTGCACTGGGATGGGGAGCAGTGAGGGTCTCTCCCCACTCCTTCCCCGGACATCCCGTGCATCCGCGAACGCTTTCACATCTTGGAGGAAGACGGCATCTGACTGCCCGTTCTTTCAGGGAGCTACTTCTGCGAGATCAGTGTAGGCGCCTGGTGGCAAGCGCATGTCTGCGTCTGGGATAGTTGGCCAGGAACTGCTTTCCCCTTGAGCCCAGGGGCCCAGGACAGGCATGCCTTCTGCTCAGACTCCTTCCTCCAGTGGAGGAAGCGCCCATGCCCTAGTCTTCCCTTCGTGTCTCCTTCTCACCAGGGTTCCGTCTCTCCGCACAGAGAGCGGGTGACACTAGTCTTACCACCGACCCGCTGTTGCTGACAGGGCTGGCTCTCCTGCTTGCTACCGTTTCCGACAACAAGGCCTACTCCTCTTCCCCGGGGCAGCGTGCTGCACCTTCCGCAGACATGCTCCTGGAGAACGCAGTGAGAGATGTGTCCCTTTCCTTAAGGCTCTTCCCACAGTCGCAACCATGCTTCTCTCTCAGGCAGAGGGGATGCACGGGCAAACAGGATTTCGCTCCATGAGGGTCTATTACACGGTGCTGTGGTGACTAGCTCAGGCAAGCAACCGCAGCCTCCCACAGACCCGACTCTGATTTTCCAAAGAATGCTGTGCTATCCCAGACGTGATACCCGGGCAAAGAGGCTTTCGCTGTATGCGGGTTTCTCCCACCTTGCTGCGAATACTAGGCTAAGGCAAGCAGCAACAGAAGCCAGCAGAACCGACTCTGATTTCTCAGCAAATGCTGGTGCTTTCGCAGAGGCTTTGGGCTTGGAGCCAACAGCACTTCGTCGCTGCTTCCTCAGCAAAGCTTTGGGCGTTCGCTCTTGGGCATCAGGAAAGAAGAGTTGCGGGAGAACTGGTTTCTCTTTGGCTTTGCTTTCCCGGGCTCCATTTTCGCGTCCTGGGTTCAAATTGTCAAGGCAAAATAAGCAGGCAGCCTCCAACCTGCAGCAGAGTGCGTGGCCTAGGATGGCACTCTTTGCACACTACCATCACCTGGCGTAGGCGAGGCTTGGCATTTTGCACTGGTGCTAAGGCGGACTCGGGGACAAGTTCTGGGCCTTCCCCACAGGAGAGGAGAGGTGACAGAATCTTTGCACACCAACCGTGCACTCGGATCGGGGGGCTGTTGGGGACTTTCCCCACTCCTTCGCCGGACATCCCGTGCATCCGCGAACCCTTTCACATCTTGGAGGAAGACGGCATCTTACTGGCCGTTTTTTCAGGAATGTACTTCTGTGAGTTCAGGGTAGGTGCCTGGTCACAAACTCATATCTGCACCTTGGACAGGTGACCAAGCAGCTGCTTTCCCCTTGGGCCCAGGGTCCCAGGACAGGCATGACTTCTGCCCAGACTCCTTATCAGAGTGCAGCAAGCGCCCCATGTCTAGACTTCCACTAGTGTCTCCTCAGTCATGTTTCCGTCTCTCCGCACAGAGAGCTGGTGACACTTGTCTTACCACCAACCCACTGTTTCAGACAGGGCCGGCTCTCCTGTTTGCGACCGTTTCCGACAACAAGGCCATCGACCCCTCATCCCTGGGGCAGCGTGCTGCACTTTCCCAGACATGTTCCTGGGGAGCGCAGTGACAGACGTGTCCCTTTCCTTAAGGCTCTTCCCACAGGCGCAACCGAGCATCTCTGTCAGGCAGCGGGGATGCCCGGGCCAAGATGATTTCGCTCCATGCGGGCTTATTACACCGAGCTGTGGAGACAAGCTCAGGCAAGCAGCAGCCGCATCCCGCAGACCCGACTCTGATTTCCCAAAGAATGCTGTGCTTTCCCAGACGTGATGCCCGGGCAAAGAGGCTTTCGCTGTATGCGGGTTTCTCCCAAAGTGCTGCGGACACTAGGCTAAGGCAACCGGCACGAGCAGCCAAGAGACTGCTATGATTTCGCAGAGGTTTTAAGCTTGCTGCGAACCGCACTTCGCTGCTGCTTCCTCAGCAAGACTTTGGGCGTTCGCTCTGTCGCGTCAGGGATTAAGAGCTGCGGGAGAGCTGGTGCCTCTTGGGCCTTGCTTCCCGGGCTCCATGTTTGCGTCTTGGTTTCACCGTGCCATGCCGAAATAAGCAGATACAGTCACAACCCTGCAGTGGCATGCGTGGCCTAGGATGGCACTCTATGCACACTACTATCTCCCGGTGTAGGCCGGTGCTCTGCCGCTCAGGTGGACTCGGCGACAAGGTCAGGGCCTTCCCCACGGGAGAGGAGAGGCGACAGGATCTCTGCACACCACTCGTGCACTGGGATGGGGAGCAGTGAGGGTCTCTCCCCACTCCTTCCCCGGACATCCCGTGCATCCGCGAACGCTTTCACATCTTGGAGGAAGACGGCATCTGACTGCCCGTTCTTTCAGGGAGCTACTTCTGCGAGATCAGGTTAGGCGCCTGGTGGCAAGCGCATGTCTGCGTCTGGGATAGTTGGCCAAGAACTGCTTTCCCCTTGAGCCCAGGGGCCCAGGACAGGCATGCCTTCTGCTCAGACTCCTTCCTCCAGTGGAGGAAGCGCCCATGCCCTAGTCTTCCCTTCGTGTCTCCTTCTCACCAGGGTTCCGTCTCTCCGCACAGAGAGCGGGTGACACTAGTCTTACCACCGACCCGCTGTTGCTGACAGGGCTGGCTCTGCTGCTTGCTACCGTTTCCGACAACAAGGCCTACTCCTCTTCCCCGGGGCAGCGTGCTGCACCTTCCGCAGACATGCTCCTGGAGAACGCAGTGAGAGATGTGTCCCTTTCCTTAAGGCTCTTCCCACAGTCGCAACCATGCTTCTCTCTCAGGCAGAGGGGATGCACGGGCAAACAGGATTTCGCTCCATGAGGGTCTATTACACGGTGCTGTGGTGACTAGCTCAGGCAAGCAACCGCAGCCTCCCACAGACCCGACTCTGATTTTCCAAAGAATGCTGTGCTATCCCAGACGTGATACCTGGGCAAAGAGGCTTTCGCTGTATGCGGGTTTCTCCCACCTTGCTGCGAATACTAGGCTAAGGCAAGCAGCAACAGAAGCCAGCAGAACCGACTCTGATTTCTCAGCAAATGCTGGTGCTTTCGCAGAGGCTTTGGGCTTGGAGCCAACAGCACTTCGTCGCTGCTTCCTCCGCAAAGCTTTGGGCGTTCGCTCTTGGGCATCAGGATAGAAGAGTTGCTGGGGAACTGGTTTCTCTTTGGCTTTGCTTTCCCGGGCTCCATTTTCGCGTCCTGGGTTCAAATTGTCAAGGCAAAATAAGCAGACAGCCTCCAACCTGCAGCAGAGTGCGTGGCCTAGGATGGCACTCTTTGCACACTACCATCACTTGGCGTAGGCGAGGCTTGGCATTTTGCACTGGCGCTAAGGCGGACTCGGGGACAAGTTCTGGGCCTTCCCCACAGGAGAGGAGAGGTGACAGAATCTTTGCACACCAACCGTGCACTCGGATCGGGGGGCTGTTGGGGACTTTCCCCACTCCTTCGCCGGACATCCCGTGCATCCGCGAACCCTTTCACATCTTGGAGGAAGACGGCATCTGACTGCCCGTTTTTTCAGTAATGTACTTCTGTGAGTTCAGGGTAGGTGCCTGGTCACAAACTCATATCTGCACCTTGGACAGGTGACCAAGCAGCTGCTTTCCCCTTGGGCCCAGGGGCCCAGGACAGGCATGACTTCTGCCCAGACTCCTTATCAGAGTGCAGCAAGCGCCCCATGTCTAGACTTCCACTAGTGTCTCCTCAGTCATGTTTCCGTCTCTCCGCACAGAGAGCTGGTGACACTTGTCTTACCACCAACCCACTGTTTCAGACAGGGCCGGCTCTCCTGTTTGCGACCGTTTCCGACAACAAGGCCATCGACCCCTCATCCCTGGGGCAGCGTGCTGCACTTTCCCAGACATGTTCCTGGGGAGCGCAGTGACAGACGTGTCCCTTTCCTTAAGGCTCTTCCCACAGGTGCAACCGAGCATCTCTGTCAGGCAGCGGGGATGCCCGGGCCAAGATGATTTCGCTCCATGCGGGCTTATTACACCGAGCTGTGGAGACAAGCTCAGGCAAGCAGCAGCCGCATCCCGCAGACCCGACTCTGATTTCCCAAAGAATGCTGTGCTTTCCCAGACGTGATGCCCGGGCAAAGAGGCTTTCGCTGTATGCGGGTTTCTCCCAAAGTGCTGCGGACACTAGGCTAAGGCAACCGGCACGAGCAGCCAAGAGACTGCTATGATTTCGCAGAGGTTTTAAGCTTGCTGCGAACCGCACTTCGCTGCTGCTTCCTCAGCAAGACTTTGGGCGTTCGCTCTGTCGTGTCAGGGATTAAGAGCTGCGGGAGAGCTGGTGCCTCTTGGGCCTTGCTTCCCGGGCTCCATGTTTGCGTCTTGGTTTCACCGTGCCATGCCGAAATAAGCTGATACAGTCACAACCCTGCAGTGGCATGCGTGGCCTAGGATGGCACTCTATGCACACTACTATCTCCCGGTGTAGGCCGGTGCTCTGCCGCTCAGGTGGACTCGGCGACAAGGTCAGGGCCTTCCCCACGGGAGAGGAGAGGCGACAGGATCTCTGCACACCACTCGTGCACTGGGATGGGGAGCAGTGAGGGTCTCTCCCCACTCCTTCCCCGGACATCCCGTGCATCCGCGAACGCTTTCACATCTTGGAGGAAGACGGCATCTGACTGCCCGTTCTTTCAGGGAGCTACTTCTGCGAGATCAGTGTAGGCGCCTGGTGGCAAGCGCATGTCTGCGTCTGGGATAGTTGGCCAGGAACTGCTTTCCCCTTGAGCCCAGGGGCCCAGGACAGGCATGCCTTCTGCTCAGACTCCTTCCTCCAGTGGAGGAAGCGCCCATGCCCTAGTCTTCCCTTCGTGTCTCCTTCTCACCAGGGTTCCGTCTCTCCGCACAGAGAGCGGGTGACACTAGTCTTACCACCGACCCGCTGTTGCTGACAGGGCTGGCTCTCCTGCTTGCTACCGTTTCCGACAACAAGGCCTACTCCTCTTCCCCGGGGCAGCGTGCTGCACCTTCCGCAGACATGCTCCTGGAGAACGCAGTGAGAGATGTGTCCCTTTCCTTAAGGCTCTTCCCACAGTCGCAACCATGCTTCTCTCTCAGGCAGAGGGGATGCACGGGCAAACAGGATTTCGCTCCATGAGGGTCTATTACACGGTGCTGTGGTGACTAGCTCAGGCAAGCAACCGCAGCCTCCCACAGACCCGACTCTGATTTTCCAAAGAATGCTGTGCTATCCCAGACGTGATACCCGGGCAAAGAGGCTTTCGCTGTATGCGGGTTTCTCCCACCTTGCTGCGAATACTAGGCTAAGGCAAGCAGCAACAGAAGCCAGCAGAACCGACTCTGATTTCTCAGCAAATGCTGGTGCTTTCGCAGAGGCTTTGGGCTTGGAGCCAACAGCACTTCGTCGCTGCTTCCTCAGCAAAGCTTTGGGCGTTCGCTCTTGGGCATCAGGAAAGAAGAGTTGCGGGAGAACTGGTTTCTCTTTGGCTTTGCTTTCCCGGGCTCCATTTTCGCGTCCTGGGTTCAAATTGTCAAGGCAAAATAAGCAGGCAGCCTCCAACCTGCAGCAGAGTGCGTGGCCTAGGATGGCACTCTTTGCACACTACCATCACCTGGCGTAGGCGAGGCTTGGCATTTTGCACTGGTGCTAAGGCGGACTCGGGGACAAGTTCTGGGCCTTCCCCACAGGAGAGGAGAGGTGACAGAATCTTTGCACACCAACCGTGCACTCGGATCGGGGGGCTGTTGGGGACTTTCCCCACTCCTTCGCCGGACATCCCGTGCATCCGCGAACCCTTTCACATCTTGGAGGAAGACGGCATCTTACTGGCCGTTTTTTCAGGAATGTACTTCTGTGAGTTCAGGGTAGGTGCCTGGTCACAAACTCATATCTGCACCTTGGACAGGTGACCAAGCAGCTGCTTTCCCCTTGGGCCCAGGGTCCCAGGACAGGCATGACTTCTGCCCAGACTCCTTATCAGAGTGCAGCAAGCGCCCCATGTCTAGACTTCCACTAGTGTCTCCTCAGTCATGTTTCCGTCTCTCCGCACAGAGAGCTGGTGACACTTGTCTTACCACCAACCCACTGTTTCAGACAGGGCCGGCTCTCCTGTTTGCGACCGTTTCCGACAACAAGGCCATCGACCCCTCATCCCTGGGGCAGCGTGCTGCACTTTCCCAGACATGTTCCTGGGGAGCGCAGTGACAGACGTGTCCCTTTCCTTAAGGCTCTTCCCACAGGCGCAACCGAGCATCTCTGTCAGGCAGCGGGGATGCCCGGGCCAAGATGATTTCGCTCCATGCGGGCTTATTACACCGAGCTGTGGAGACAAGCTCAGGCAAGCAGCAGCCGCATCCCGCAGACCCGACTCTGATTTCCCAAAGAATGCTGTGCTTTCCCAGACGTGATGCCCGGGCAAAGAGGCTTTCGCTGTATGCGGGTTTCTCCCAAAGTGCTGCGGACACTAGGCTAAGGCAACCGGCACGAGCAGCCAAGAGACTGCTATGATTTCGCAGAGGTTTTAAGCTTGCTGCGAACCGCACTTCGCTGCTGCTTCCTCAGCAAGACTTTGGGCGTTCGCTCTGTCGCGTCAGGGATTAAGAGCTGCGGGAGAGCTGGTGCCTCTTGGGCCTTGCTTCCCGGGCTCCATGTTTGCGTCTTGGTTTCACCGTGCCATGCCGAAATAAGCAGATACAGTCACAACCCTGCAGTGGCATGCGTGGCCTAGGATGGCACTCTATGCACACTACTATCTCCCGGTGTAGGCCGGTGCTCTGCCGCTCAGGTGGACTCGGCGACAAGGTCAGGGCCTTCCCCACGGGAGAGGAGAGGCGACAGGATCTCTGCACACCACTCGTGCACTGGGATGGGGAGCAGTGAGGGTCTCTCCCCACTCCTTCCCCGGACATCCCGTGCATCCGCGAACGCTTTCACATCTTGGAGGAAGACGGCATCTGACTGCCCGTTCTTTCAGGGAGCTACTTCTGCGAGATCAGGTTAGGCGCCTGGTGGCAAGCGCATGTCTGCGTCTGGGATAGTTGGCCAAGAACTGCTTTCCCCTTGAGCCCAGGGGCCCAGGACAGGCATGCCTTCTGCTCAGACTCCTTCCTCCAGTGGAGGAAGCGCCCATGCCCTAGTCTTCCCTTCGTGTCTCCTTCTCACCAGGGTTCCGTCTCTCCGCACAGAGAGCGGGTGACACTAGTCTTACCACCGACCCGCTGTTGCTGACAGGGCTGGCTCTGCTGCTTGCTACCGTTTCCGACAACAAGGCCTACTCCTCTTCCCCGGGGCAGCGTGCTGCACCTTCCGCAGACATGCTCCTGGAGAACGCAGTGAGAGATGTGTCCCTTTCCTTAAGGCTCTTCCCACAGTCGCAACCATGCTTCTCTCTCAGGCAGAGGGGATGCACGGGCAAACAGGATTTCGCTCCATGAGGGTCTATTACACGGTGCTGTGGTGACTAGCTCAGGCAAGCAACCGCAGCCTCCCACAGACCCGACTCTGATTTTCCAAAGAATGCTGTGCTATCCCAGACGTGATACCCGGGCAAAGAGGCTTTCGCTGTATGCGGGTTTCTCCCACCTTGCTGCGAATACTAGGCTAAGGCAAGCAGCAACAGAAGCCAGCAGAACCGACTCTGATTTCTCAGCAAATGCTGGTGCTTTCGCAGAGGCTTTGGGCTTGGAGCCAACAGCACTTCGTCGCTGCTTCCTCCGCAAAGCTTTGGGCGTTCGCTCTTGGGCATCAGGAAAGAAGAGTTGCGGGAGAACTGGTTTCTCTTTGGCTTTGCTTTCCCGGGCTCCATTTTCGCGTCCTGGGTTCAAATTGTCAAGGCAAAATAAGCAGACAGCCTCCAACCTGCAGCAGAGTGCGTGGCCTAGGACGGCACTCTTTGCACACTACCATCACTTGGCGTAGGCGAGGCTTGGCATTTTGCACTGGCGCTAAGGCGGACTCGGGGACAAGTTCTGGGCCTTCCCCACAGGAGAGGAGAGGTGACAGAATCTTTGCACACCAACCGTGCACTCGGATCGGGGGGCTGTTGGGGACTTTCCCCACTCCTTCGCCGGACATCCCGTGCATCCGCGAACCCTTTCACATCTTGGAGGAAGACGGCATCTGACTGCCCGTTTTTTCAGGAATGTACTTCTGTGAGTTCAGGGTAGGTGCCTGGTCACAAACTCATATCTGCACCTTGGACAGGTGACCAAGCAGCTGCTTTCCCCTTGGGCCCAGGGGCCCAGGACAGGCATGACTTCTGCCCAGACTCCTTATCAGAGTGCAGCAAGCGCCCCATGTCTAGACTTCCACTAGTGTCTCCTCAGTCATGTTTCCGTCTCTCCGCACAGAGAGCTGGTGACACTTGTCTTACCACCAACCCACTGTTTCAGACAGGGCCGGCTCTCCTTTTTTCGACCGTTTCCGACAACAAGGCCATCGACCCCTCATCCCTGGGGCAGCGTGCTGCACTTTCCCAGACATGTTCCTGGGGAGCGCAGTGACAGACGTGTCCCTTTCCTTAAGGCTCTTCCCACAGGTGCAACCGAGCATCTCTGTCAGGCAGCGGGGATGCCCGGGCCAAGATGATTTCGCTCCATGCGGGCTTATTACACCGAGCTGTGGAGACAAGCTCAGGCAAGCAGCAGCCGCATCCCGCAGACCCGACTCTGATTTCCCAAAGAATGCTGTGCTTTCCCAGACGTGATGCCCGGGCAAAGAGGCTTTCGCTGTATGCGGGTTTCTCCCAAAGTGCTGCGGACACTAGGCTAAGGCAACCGGCACGAGCAGCCAAGAGACTGCTATGATTTCGCAGAGGTTTTAAGCTTGCTGCGAACCGCACTTCGCTGCTGCTTCCTCAGCAAGACTTTGGGCGTTCGCTCTGTCGCGTCAGGGATTAAGAGCTGCGGGAGAGCTGGTGCCTCTTGGGCCTTGCTTCCCGGGCTCCATGTTTGCGTCTTGGTTTCACCGTGCCATGCCGAAATAAGCTGATACAGTCACAACCCTGCAGTGGCATGCGTGGCCTAGGATGGCACTCTATGCACACTACTATCTCCCGGTGTAGGCCGGTGCTCTGCCGCTCAGGTGGACTCGGCGACAAGGTCAGGGCCTTCCCCACGGGAGAGGAGAGGCGACAGGATCTCTGCACACCACTCGTGCACTGGGATGGGGAGCAGTGAGGGTCTCTCCCCACTCCTTCCCCGGACATCCCGTGCATCCGCGAACGCTTTCACATCTTGGAGGAAGACGGCATCTGACTGCCCGTTCTTTCAGGGAGCTACTTCTGCGAGATCAGGGTAGGCGCCTGGTGGCAAGCGCATGTCTGCGTCTGGGATAGTTGGCCAGGAACTGCTTTCCCCTTGAGCCCAGGGGCCCAGGACAGGCATGCCTTCTGCTCAGACTCCTTCCTCCAGTGGAGGAAGCGCCCATGCCCTAGTCTTCCCTTCGTGTCTCCTTCTCACCAGGGTTCCGTCTCTCCGCACAGAGAGCGGGTGACACTAGTCTTACCACCGACCCGCTGTTGCTGACAGGGCTGGCTCTCCTGCTTGCTACCGTTTCCGACAACAAGGCCTACTCCTCTTCCCCGGGGCAGCGTGCTGCACCTTCCGCAGACATGCTCCTGGAGAACGCAGTGAGAGATGTGTCCCTTTCCTTAAGGCTCTTCCCACAGTCGCAACCATGCTTCTCTCTCAGGCAGAGGGGATGCACGGGCAAACAGGATTTCGCTCCATGAGGGTCTATTACACGGTGCTGTGGTGACTAGCTCAGGCAAGCAACCGCAGCCTCCCACAGACCCGACTCTGATTTTCCAAAGAATGCTGTGCTATCCCAGACGTGATACCCGGGCAAAGAGGCTTTCGCTGTATGCGGGTTTCTCCCACCTTGCTGCGAATACTAGGCTAAGGCAAGCAGCAACAGAAGCCAGCAGAACCGACTCTGATTTCTCAGCAAATGCTGGTGCTTTCGCAGAGGCTTTGGGCTTGGAGCCAACAGCACTTCGTCGCTGCTTCCTCAGCAAAGCTTTGGGCGTTCGCTCTTGGGCATCAGGAAAGAAGAGTAGCGGGAGAACTGGTTTCTCTTTGGCTTTGCTTTCCCGGGCTCCATTTTCGCGTCCTGGGTTCAAATTGTCAAGGCAAAATAAGCAGGCAGCCTCCAACCTGCAGCAGAGTGCGTGGCCTAGGATGGCACTCTTTGCACACTACCATCACCTGGCGTAGGCGAGGCTTGGCATTTTGCACTGGTGCTAAGGCGGACTCGGGGACAAGTTCTGGGCCTTCCCCACAGGAGAGGAGAGGTGACAGAATCTTTGCACACCAACCGTGCACTCGGATCGGGGGGCTGTTGGGGACTTTCCCCACTCCTTCCCCGGACATCCCGTGCATCCGCGAACCCTTTCACATCTTGGAGGAAGACGGCATCTGACTGCCCGTTTTTTCAGGAATGTACTTCTGTGAGTTCAGGGTAGGTGCCTGGTCACAAACTCATATCTCCACCTTGGACAGGTGACCAAGCAGCTGCTTTCCCCTTGGGCCCAGGGGCCCAGGACAGGCATGACTTCTGCCCAGACTCCTTATCAGAGTGCAGCAAGCGCCCCATGTCTAGACTTCCACTAGTGTCTCCTCAGTCATGTTTCCGTCTCTCCGCACAGAGAGCTGGTGACACTTGTCTTACCACCAACCCACTGTTTCAGACAGGGCCGGCTCTCCTGTTTGCGACCGTTTCCGACAACAAGGCCATCGACCCCTCATCCCTGGGGCAGCGTGCTGCACTTTCCCAGACATGTTCCTGGGGAGCGCAGTGACAGACGTGTCCCTTTCCTTAAGGCTCTTCCCACAGGCGCAACCGAGCATCTCTGTCAGGCAGCGGGGATGCCCGGGCCAAGATGATTTCGCTCCATGCGGGCTTATTACACCGAGCTGTGGAGACAAGCTCAGGCAAGCAGCAGCCGCATCCCGCAGACCCGACTCTGATTTCCCAAAGAATGCTGTGCTTTCCCAGACGTGATGCCCGGGCAAAGAGGCTTTCGCTGTATGCGGGTTTCTCCCAAAGTGCTGCGGACACTAGGCTAAGGCAACCGGCACGAGCAGCCAAGAGACTGCTATGATTTCGCAGAGGTTTTAAGCTTGCTGCGAACCGCACTTCGCTGCTGCTTCCTCAGCAAGACTTTGGGCGTTCGCTCTGTCGCGTCAGGGATTAAGAGCTGCGGGAGAGCTGGTGCCTCTTGGGCCTTGCTTCCCGGGCTCCATGTTTGCGTCTTGGTTTCACCGTGCCATGCCGAAATAAGCAGATACAGTCACAACCCTGCAGTGGCATGCGTGGCCTAGGATGGCACTCTATGCACACTACTATCTCCCGGTGTAGGCCGGTGCTCTGCCGCTCAGGTGGACTCGGCGACAAGGTCAGGGCCTTCCCCACGGGAGAGGAGAGGCGACAGGATCTCTGCACACCACTCGTGCACTGGGATGGGGAGCAGTGAGGGTCTCTCCCCACTCCTTCCCCGGACATCCCGTGCATCCGCGAACGCTTTCACATCTTGGAGGAAGACGGCATCTGACTGCCCGTTCTTTCAGGGAGCTACTTCTGCGAGATCAGGGTAGGCGCCTGGTGGCAAGCGCATGTCTGCGTCTGGGATAGTTGGCCAAGAACTGCTTTCCCCTTGAGCCCAGGGGCCCAGGACAGGCATGCCTTCTGCTCAGACTCCTTCCTCCAGTGGAGGAAGCGCCCATGCCCTAGTCTTCCCTTCGTGTCTCCTTCTCACCAGGGTTCCGTCTCTCCGCACAGAGAGCGGGTGACACTAGTCTTACCACCGACCCGCTGTTGCTGACAGGGCTGGCTCTGCTGCTTGCTACCGTTTCCGACAACAAGGCCTACTCCTCTTCCCCGGGGCAGCGTGCTGCACCATCCGCAGACATGCTCCTGGAGAACGCAGTGAGAGATGTGTCCCTTTCCTTAAGGCTCTTCCCACAGTCGCAACCATGCTTCTCTCTCAGGCAGAGGGGATGCACGGGCAAACAGGATTTCGCTCCATGAGGGTCTATTACACGGTGCTGTGGTGACTAGCTCAGGCAAGCAACCGCAGCCTCCCACAGACCCGACTCTGATTTTCCAAAGAATGCTGTGCTATCCCAGACGTGATACCCGGGCAAAGAGGCTTTCGCTGTATGCGGGTTTCTCCCACCTTGCTGCGAATACTAGGCTAAGGCAAGCAGCAACAGAAGCCAGCAGAACCGACTCTGATTTCTCAGCAAATGCTGGTGCTTTCGCAGAGGCTTTGGGCTTGGAGCCAACAGCACTTCGTCGCTGCTTCCTCCGCAAAGCTTTGGGCGTTCGCTCTTGGGCATCAAGATAGAAGAGTTGCTGGAGAACTGGTTTCTCTTTGGCTTTGCTTTCCCGGGCTCCATTTCGCGTCCTGGGTTCAAATTGTCAAGGCAAAATAAGCAGACAGCCTCCAACCTGCAGCAGAGTGCGTGGCCTAGGACGGCACTCTTTGCACACTACCATCACTTGGCGTAGGCGAGGCTTGGCATTTTGCACTGGCGCTAAGGCGGACTCGGGGACAAGTTCTGGGCCTTCCCCACAGGAGAGGAGAGGTGACAGAATCTTTGCACACCAACCGTGCACTCGGATCGGGGGGCTGTTGGGGACTTTCCCCACTCCTTCGCCGGACATCCCGTGCATCCGCGAACCCTTTCACATCTTGGAGGAAGACGGCATCTGACTGCCCGTTTTTTCAGGAATGTACTTCTGTGAGTTCAGGGTAGGTGCCTGGTCACAAACTCATATCTGCACCTTGGACAGGTGACCAAGCAGCTGCTTTCCCCTTGGGCCCAGGGGCCCAGGACAGGCATGACTTCTGCCCAGACTCCTTATCAGAGTGCAGCAAGCGCCCCATGTCTAGACTTCCACTAGTGTCTCCTCAGTCATGTTTCCGTCTCTCCGCACAGAGAGCTGGTGACACTTGTCTTACCACCAACCCACTGTTTCAGACAGGGCCGGCTCTCCTGTTTGCGACCGTTTCCGACAACAAGGCCATCGACCCCTCATCCCTGGGGCAGCGTGCTGCACTTTCCCAGACATGTTCCTGGGGAGCGCAGTGACAGACGTGTCCCTTTCCTTAAGGCTCTTCCCACAGGTGCAACCGAGCATCTCTGTCAGGCAGCGGGGATGCCCGGGCCAAGATGATTTCGCTCCATGCGGGCTTATTACACCGAGCTGTGGAGACAAGCTCAGGCAAGCAGCAGCCGCATCCCGCAGACCCGACTCTGATTTCCCAAAGAATGCTGTGCTTTCCCAGACGTGATGCCCGGGCAAAGAGGCTTTCGCTGTATGCGGGTTTCTCCCAAAGTGCTGCGGACACTAGGCTAAGGCAACCGGCACGAGCAGCCAAGAGACTGCTATGATTTCGCAGAGGTTTTAAGCTTGCTGCGAACCGCACTTCGCTGCTGCTTCCTCAGCAAGACTTTGGGCGTTCGCTCTGTCGCGTCAGGGATTAAGAGCTGCGGGAGAGCTGGTGCCTCTTGGGCCTTGCTTCCCGGGCTCCATGTTTGCGTCTTGGTTTCACCGTGCCATGCCGAAATAAGCTGATACAGTCACAACCCTGCAGTGGCATGCGTGGCCTAGGATGGCACTCTATGCACACTACTATCTCCCGGTGTAGGCCGGTGCTCTGCCGCTCAGGTGGACTCGGCGACAAGGTCAGGGCCTTCCCTACGGGAGAGGAGAGGCGACAGGATCTCTGCACACCACTCGTGCACTGGGATGGGGAGCAGTGAGGGTCTCTCCCCACTCCTTCCCCGGACATCCCGTGCACCCGCGAACGCTTTCACATCTTGGAGGAAGACGGCATCTGACTGCCCGTTCTTTCAGGGAGCTACTTCTGCGAGATCAGGGTAGGCGCCTGGGTCAAGCGCATGTCTGCGTCTGGGATAGTTGGCCAGGAACTGCTTTCCCCTTGGGCCCAGGGGCCCAGGACAGACATGCCTTCTGCTCAGACTCCTTCCTCTAGTGGAGGAAGCGCCCATGCCCTAGTCTTCCCTTCGTGTCTCCTTCTCTCCAGGTTTCCGTATCTCCGCACAGAGAGCGGGTGACACTAGTCTTACCACCGACCCGCTGTTGCTGACAGGGCTGGCTCTCCTGCTTGCTACCGTTTCTGACAACAAGGCCTACTCCTCTTCCCCGGGGCAGCGTGCTGCACCTTCCGAAGACATGCTCCTGGAGAACGCAGTGAGAGTTGTGTCTTTTCCTTAAGGCTCTTCCCACAGTCGCAACCATGCTTCTCTCTCAGGCAGAGGGGATGCACGGGCAAACAGGATTTCGCTCCATGAGGGTCTATTACACGGTGCTGTGGTGACTAGCTCAGGCAAGCAACCGCAGCCTCCCACAGACCCGACTGATTTTCCAAAGAATGCTGTGCTATCCCAGACGTGATACCCGGGCAAAGAGGCTTTCGCTGTATGCGGGTTTCTCCCACCTTGCTGCGAATACTAGGCTAAGGCAAGCAGCAACAGAAGCCAGCAGAACCGACTCTGATTTCTCAGCAAATGCTGGTGCTTTCGCAGAGGCTTTGGGCTTGGAGCCAACAGCACTTCGTCGCTGCTTCCTCAGCAAAGCTTTGGGCGTTCGCTCTTGGGCATCAGGAAAGAAGAGTTGCGGGAGAACTGGTTTCTCTTTGGCTTTGCTTTCCCGGGCTCCATTTTCGCGTCCTGGGTTCAAATTGTCAAGGCAAAATAAGCAGGCAGCCTCCAACCTGCAGCAGAGTGCGTGGCCTAGGATGGCACTCTTTGCACACTACGATCACCTGGCGTAGGCGAGGCTTGGCATTTTGCACTGGCGCTAAGGCGGACTCGGGGACAAGTTCTGGGCCTTCCCCACAGGAGAGGAGAGGTGACAGAATCTTTGCACACCAACCGTGCACTCGGATCGGGGGGCTGTTGGGGACTTTCCCCACTCCTTCCCCGGACATCCTGTGCATCCGCGAACCCTTTCACATCTTGGAGGAAGACGGCATCTGACTGCCCGTTTTTTCAGGAATGTACTTCTGTGAGTTCAGGGTAGGTGCCTGGTCACAAACTCATATCTGCACCTTGGACAGGTGACCAAGCAGCTGCTTTCCCCTTGGGCCCAGGGGCCCAGGACAGGCATGACTTCTGCCCAGACTCCTTATCAGAGTGCAGCAAGCGCCCCATGTCTAGACTTCCACTAGTGTCTCCTCAGTCATGTTTCCGTCTCTCCGCACAGAGAGCTGGTGACACTTGTCTTACCACCAACCCACTGTTTCAGACAGGGCCGGCTCTCCTGTTTGCGACCGTTTCCGACAACAAGGCCATCGACCCCTCATCCCTGGGGCAGCGTGCTGCACTTTCCCAGACATGTTCCTGGGGAGCGCAGTGACAGACGTGTCCCTTTCCTTAAGGCTCTTCCCACAGGCGCAACCGAGCATCTCTGTCAGCCAGCGGGGATGCCCGGGCCAAGATGATTTCGCTCCATGCGGGCTTATTACACCGAGCTGTGGAGACAAGCTCAGGCAAGCAGCAGCCGCATCCCGCAGACCCGACTCTGATTTCCCAAAGAATGCTGTGCTTTCCCAGACGTGATGCCCGGGCAAAGAGGCTTTCGCTGTATGCGGGTTTCTCCCAAAGTGCTGCGGACACTAGGCTAAGGCAACCGGCACGAGCAGCCAAGAGACTGCTATGATTTCGCAGAGGTTTTAAGCTTGCTGCGAACCGCACTTCGCTGCTGCTTCCTCAGCAAGACTTTGGGCGTTCGCTCTGTCGCGTCAGGGATTAAGAGCTGCGGGAGAGCTGGTGCCTCTTGGGCCTTGCTTCCCGGGCTCCATGTTTGCGTCTTGGTTTCACCGTGCCATGCCGAAATAAGCAGATACAGTCACAACCCTGCAGTGGCATGCGTGGCCTAGGATGGCACTCTATGCACACTACTATCTCCCGGTGTAGGCCGGTGCTCTGCCGCTCAGGTGGACTCGGCGACAAGGTCAGGGCCTTCCCCACGGGAGAGGAGAGGCGACAGGATCTCTGCACACCACTCGTGCACTGGGATGGGGAGCAGTGAGGGTCTCTCCCCACTCCTTCCCCGGACATCCCGTGCATCCGCGAACGCTTTCACATCTTGGAGGAAGACGGCATCTGACTGCCCGTTCTTTCAGGGAGCTACTTCTGCGAGATCAGGGTAGGCGCCTGGTGGCAAGCGCATGTCTGCGTCTGGGATAGTTGGCCAAGAACTGCTTTCCCCTTGAGCCCAGGGGCCCAGGACAGGCATGCCTTCTGCTCAGACTCCTTCCTCCAGTGGAGGAAGCGCCCATGCCCTAGTCTTCCCTTCGTGTCTCCTTCTCACCAGGGTTCCGTCTCTCCGCACAGAGAGCGGGTGACACTAGTCTTACCACCGACCCGCTGTTGCTGACAGGGCTGGCTCTGCTGCTTGCTACCGTTTCCGACAACAAGGCCTACTCCTCTTCCCCGGGGCAGCGTGCTGCACCATCCGCAGACATGCTCCTGGAGAACGCAGTGAGAGATGTGTCCCTTTCCTTAAGGCTCTTCCCACAGTGGCAACCATGCTTCTCTCTCAGGCAGAGGGGATGGACGGGCAAACAGGATTTCGCTCCATGAGGGTCTATTACACGGTGCTGTGGTGACTAGCTCAGGCAAGCAACCGCAGCCTCCCACAGACCCGACTCTGATTTTCCAAAGAATGCTGTGCTATCCCAGACGTGATACCCGGGCAAAGAGGCTTTCGCTGTATGCGGGTTTCTCCCACCTTGCTGCGAATACTAGGCTAAGGCAAGCAGCAACAGAAGCCAGCAGAACCGACTCTGATTTCTCAGCAAATGCTGGTGCTTTCGCAGAGGCTTTGGGCTTGGAGCCAACAGCACTTCGTCGCTGCTTCCTCCGCAAAGCTTTGGGCGTTCGCTCTTGGGCATCAGGATAGAAGAGTTGCTGGAGAACTGGTTTCTCTTTGGCTTTGCTTTCCCGGGCTCCATTTCGCGTCCTGGGTTCAAATTGTCAAGGCAAAATAAGCAGACAGCCTCCAACCTGCAGCAGAGTGCGTGGCCTAGGACGGCACTCTTTGCACACTACCATCACTTGGCGTAGGCGAGGCTTGGCATTTTGCACTGGCGCTAAGGCGGACTCGGGGACAAGTTCTGGGCCTTCCCCACAGGAGAGGAGAGGTGACAGAATCTTTGCACACCAACCGTGCACTCGGATCGGGGGGCTGTTGGGGACTTTCCCCACTCCTTCGCCGGACATCCCGTGCATCCGCGAACCCTTTCACATCTTGGAGGAAGACGGCATCTGACTGCCCGTTTTTTCAGGAATGTACTTCTGTGAGTTCAGGGTAGGTGCCTGGTCACAAACTCATATCTGCACCTTGGACAGGTGACCAAGCAGCTGCTTTCCCCTTGGGCCCAGGGGCCCAGGACAGGCATGACTTCTGCCCAGACTCCTTATCAGAGTGCAGCAAGCGCCCCATGTCTAGACTTCCACTAGTGTCTCCTCAGTCATGTTTCCGTCTCTCCGCACAGAGAGCTGGTGACACTTGTCTTACCACCAACCCACTGTTTCAGACAGGGCCGGCTCTCCTGTTTGCGACCGTTTCCGACAACAAGGCCATCGACCCCTCATCCCTGGGGCAGCGTGCTGCACTTTCCCAGACATGTTCCTGGGGAGCGCAGTGACAGACGTGTCCCTTTCCTTAAGGCTCTTCCCACAGGTGCAACCGAGCATCTCTGTCAGGCAGCGGGGATGCCCGGGCCAAGATGATTTCGCTCCATGCGGGCTTATTACACCGAGCTGTGGAGACAAGCTCAGGCAAGCAGCAGCCGCATCCCGCAGACCCGACTCTGATTTCCCAAAGAATGCTGTGCTTTCCCAGACGTGATGCCCGGGCAAAGAGGCTTTCGCTGTATGCGGGTTTCTCCCAAAGTGCTGCGGACACTAGGCTAAGGCAACCGGCACGAGCAGCCAAGAGACTGCTATGATTTCGCAGAGGTTTTAAGCTTGCTGCGAACCGCACTTCGCTGCTGCTTCCTCAGCAAGACTTTGGGCGTTCGCTCTGTCGCGTCAGGGATTAAGAGCTGCGGGAGAGCTGGTGCCTCTTGGGCCTTGCTTCCCGGGCTCCATGTTTGCGTCTTGGTTTCACCGTGCCATGCCGAAATAAGCAGATACAGTCACAACCCTGCAGTGGCATGCGTGGCCTAGGATGGCACTCTATGCACACTACTATCTCCCGGTGTAGGCCGGTGCTCTGCCGCTCAGGTGGACTCGGCGACAAGGTCAGGGCCTTCCCTACGGGAGAGGAGAGGCGACAGGATCTCTGCACACCACTCGTGCACTGGGATGGGGAGCAGTGAGGGTCTCTCCCCACTCCTTCCCCGGACATCCCGTGCACCCGCGAACGCTTTCACATCTTGGAGGAAGACGGCATCTGACTGCCCGTTCTTTCAGGGAGCTACTTCTGCGAGATCAGGGTAGGCGCCTGGTGGCAAGCGCATGTCTGCGTCTGGGATAGTTGGCCAGGAACTGCTTTCCCCTTGGGCCCAGGGGCCCAGGACAGACATGCCTTCTGCTCAGACTCCTTCCTCTAGTGGAGGAAGCGCCCATGCCCTAGTCTTCCCTTCGTGTCTCCTTCTCTCCAGGTTTCCGTATCTCCGCACAGAGAGCGGGTGACACTAGTCTTACCACCGACCCGCTGTTGCTGACAGGGCTGGCTCTCCTGCTTGCTACCGTTTCTGACAACAAGGCCTACTCCTCTTCCCCGGGGCAGCGTGCTGCACCTTGGGAAGACATGCTCCTGGAGAACGCTGTGAGAGTTGTGTCTTTTCCTTAAGGCTCTTCCCACAGTCGCAACCATGCTTCTCTCTCAGGCAGAGGGGATGCACGGGCAAACAGGATTTCGCTCCATGAGGGTCTATTACACGGTGCTGTGGTGACTAGCTCAGGCAAGCAACCGCAGCCTCCCACAGACCCGACTGATTTTCCAAAGAATGCTGTGCTATCCCAGACGTGATACCCGGGCAAAGAGGCTTTCGCTGTATGCGGGTTTCTCCCACCTTGCTGCGAATACTAGGCTAAGGCAAGCAGCAACAGAAGCCAGCAGAACCGACTCTGATTTCTCAGCAAATGCTGGTGCTTTCGCAGAGGCTTTGGGCTTGGAGCCAACAGCACTTCGTCGCTGCTTCCTCAGCAAAGCTTTGGGCGTTCGCTCTTGGGCATCAGGAAAGAAGAGTTGCGGGAGAACTGGTTTCTCTTTGGCTTTGCTTTCCCGGGCTCCATTTTCGCGTCCTGGGTTCAAATTGTCAAGGCAAAATAAGCAGGCAGCCTCCAAACTGCAGCAGAGTGCGTGGCCTAGGATGGCACTCTTTGCACACTACGATCACCTGGCGTAGGCGAGGCTTGGCATTTTGCACTGGCGCTAAGGCGGACTCGGGGACAAGTTCTGGGCCTTCCCCACAGGAGAGGAGAGGTGACAGAATCTTTGCACACCAACCGTGCACTCGGATCGGGGGGCTGTTGGGGACTTTCCCCACTCCTTCCCCGGACATCCTGTGCATCCGCGAACCCTTTCACATCTTGGAGGAAGACGGCATCTGACTGCCCGTTTTTTCAGGAATGTACTTCTGTGAGTTCAGGGTAGGTGCCTGGTCACAAACTCATATCTGCACCTTGGACAGGTGACCAAGCAGCTGCTTTCCCCTTGGGCCCAGGGGCCCAGGACAGGCATGACTTCTGCCCAGACTCCTTATCAGAGTGCAGCAAGCGCCCCATGTCTAGACTTCCACTAGTGTCTCCTCAGTCATGTTTCCGTCTCTCCGCACAGAGAGCTGGTGACACTTGTCTTACCACCAACCCACTGTTTCAGACAGGGCCGGCTCTCCTGTTTGCGACCGTTTCCGACAACAAGGCCATCGACCCCTCATCCCTGGGGCAGCGTGCTGCACTTTCCCAGACATGTTCCTGGGGAGCGCAGTGACAGACGTGTCCCTTTCCTTAAGGATCTTCCCACAGGCGCAACCGAGCATCTCTGTCAGCCAGCGGGGATGCCCGGGCCACGATGATTTCGCTCCATGCGGGCTTATTACACCGAGCTGTGGAGACAAGCTCAGGCAAGCAGCAGCCGCATCCCGCAGACCCGACTCTGATTTCCCAAAGAATGCTGTGCTTTCCCAGACGTGATGCCCGGGCAAAGAGGCTTTCGCTGTATGCGGGTTTCTCCCAAAGTGCTGCGGACACTAGGCTAAGGCAACCGGCACGAGCAGCCAAGAGACTGCTATGATTTCGCAGAGGTTTTAAGCTTGCTGCGAACCGCACTTCGCTGCTGCTTCCTCAGCAAGACTTTGGGCGTTCGCTCTGTCGCGTCAGGGATTAAGAGCTGCGGGAGAGCTGGTGCCTCTTGGGCCTTGCTTCCCGGGCTCCATGTTTGCGTCTTGGTTTCACCGTGCCATGCAGAAATAAGCAGATACAGTCACAACCCTGCAGTGGCATGCGTGGCCTAGGATGGCACTCTATGCACACTACTATCTCCCGGTGTAGGCCGGTGCTCTGCCGCTCAGGTGGACTCGGCGACAAGGTCAGGGCCTTCCCTACGGGAGAGGAGAGGCGACAGGATCTCTGCACACCACTCGTGCACTGGGATGGGGAGCAGTGAGGGTCTCTCCCCACTCCTTCCCCGGACATCCCGTGCACCCGCGAACGCTTTCACATCTTGGAGGAAGACGGCATCTGACTGCCCGTTCTTTCAGGGAGCTACTTCTGCGAGATCAGGGTAGGCGCCTGGTGGCAAGCGCATGTCTGCGTCTGGGATAGTTGGCCAGGAACTGCTTTCCCCTTGGGCCCAGGGGCCCAGGACAGACATGCCTTCTGCTCAGACTCCTTCCTCTAGTGGAGGAAGCGCCCATGCCCTAGTCTTCCCTTCGTGTCTCCTTCTCTCCAGGTTTCCGTATCTCCGCACAGAGAGCGGGTGACACTAGTCTTACCACCGACCCGCTGTTGCTGACAGGGCTGGCTCTCCTGCTTGCTACCGTTTCTGACAACAAGGCCTACTCCTCTTCCCCGGGGCAGCGTGCTGCACCTTCCGAAGACATGCTCCTGGAGAACGCAGTGAGAGTTGTGTCTTTTCCTTAAGGCTCTTCCCACAGTCGCAACCATGCTTCTCTCTCAGGCAGAGGGGATGCACGGGCAAACAGGATTTCGCTCCATGAGGGTCTATTACACGGTGCTGTGGTGACTAGCTCAGGCAAGCAACCGCAGCCTCCCACAGACCCGACTGATTTTCCAAAGAATGCTGTGCTATCCCAGACGTGATACCCGGGCAAAGAGGCTTTCGCTGTATGCGGGTTTCTCCCACCTTGCTGCGAATACTAGGCTAAGGCAAGCAGCAACAGAAGCCAGCAGAACCGACTCTGATTTCTCAGCAAATGCTGGTGCTTTCGCAGAGGCTTTGGGCTTGGAGCCAACAGCACTTCGTCGCTGCTTCCTCAGCAAAGCTTTGGGCGTTCGCTCTTGGGCATCAGGAAAGAAGAGTTGCGGGAGAACTGGTTTCTCTTTGGCTTTGCTTTCCCGGGCTCCATTTTCGCGTCCTGGGTTCAAATTGTCAAGGCAAAATAAGCAGGCAGCCTCCAACCTGCAGCAGAGTGCGTGGCCTAGGATGGCACTCTTTGCACACTACCATCACCTGGCGTAGGCGAGGCTTGGCATTTTGCACTGGTGCTAAGGCGGACTCGGGGACAAGTTCTGGGCCTTCCCCACAGGAGAGGAGAGGTGACAGAATCTTTGCACACCAACCGTGCACTCGGATCGGGGGGCTGTTGGGGACTTTCCCCACTCCTTCGCCGGACATCCCGTGCATCCGCGAACCCTTTCACATCTTGGAGGAAGACGGCATCTGACTGGCCGTTTTTTCAGGAATGTACTTCTGTGAGTTCAGGGTAGGTGCCTGGTCACAAACTCATATCTGCACCTTGGACAGGTGACCAAGCAGCTGCTTTCCCCTTGGGCCCAGGGGCCCAGGACAGGCATGACTTCTGCCCAGACTCCTTATCAGAGTGCAGCAAGCGCCCCATGTCTAGACTTCCACTAGTGTCTCCTCAGTCATGTTTCCGTCTCTCCGCACAGAGAGCTGGTGACACTTGTCTTACCACCAACCCACTGTTTCAGACAGGGCCGGCTCTCCTGTTTGCGACCGTTTCCGACAACAAGGCCATCGACCCCTCATCCCTGGGGCAGCGTGCTGCACTTTCCCAGACATGTTCCTGGGGAGCGCAGTGACAGACGTGTCCCTTTCCTTAAGGCTCTTCCCACAGGCGCAACCGAGCATCTCTGTCAGGCAGCGGGGATGCCCGGGCCAAGATGATTTCGCTCCATGCGGGCTTATTACACCGAGCTGTGGAGACAAGCTCAGGCAAGCAGCAGCCGCATCCCGCAGACCCGACTCTGATTTCCCAAAGAATGCTGTGCTTTCCCAGACGTGATGCCCGGGCAAAGAGGCTTTCGCTGTATGCGGGTTTCTCCCAAAGTGCTGCGGACACTAGGCTAAGGCAACCGGCACGAGCAGCCAAGAGACTGCTATGATTTCGCAGAGGTTTTAAGCTTGCTGCGAACCGCACTTCGCTGCTGCTTCCTCAGCAAGACTTTGGGCGTTCGCTCTGTCGCGTCAGGGATTAAGAGCTGCGGGAGAGCTGGTGCCTCTTGGGCCTTGCTTCCCGGGCTCCATGTTTGCGTCTTGGTTTCACCGTGCCATGCCGAAATAAGCTGATACAGTCACAACCCTGCAGTGGCATGCGTGGCCTAGGATGGCACTCTATGCACACTACTATCTCCCGGTGTAGGCCGGTGCTCTGCCGCTCAGGTGGACTCGGCGACAAGGTCAGGGCCTTCCCCACGGGAGAGGAGAGGCGACAGGATCTCTGCACACCACTCGTGCACTGGGATGGGGAGCAGTGAGGGTCTCTCCCCACTCCTTCCCCGGACATCCCGTGCATCCGCGAACGCTTTCACATCTTGGAGGATGACGGCATCTGACTGCCCGTTCTTTCAGGGAGCTACTTCTGCGAGATCAGGTTAGGCGCCTGGTGGCAAGCGCATGTCTGCGTCTGGGATAGTTGGCCAAGAACTGCTTTCCCCTTGAGCCCAGGGGCCCAGGACAGGCATGCCTTCTGCTCAGACTCCTTCCTCCAGTGGAGGAAGCGCCCATGCCCTAGTCTTCCCTTCGTGTCTCCTTCTCACCAGGGTTCCGTCTCTCCGCACAGAGAGCGGGTGACACTAGTCTTACCACCGACCCGCTGTTGCTGACAGGGCTGGCTCTGCTGCTTGCTACCGTTTCCGACAACAAGGCCTACTCCTCTTCCCCGGGGCAGCGTGCTGCACCTTCCGCAGACATGCTCCTGGAGAACGCAGTGAGAGATGTGTCCCTTTCCTTAAGGCTCTTCCCACAGTCGCAACCATGCTTCTCTCTCAGGCAGAGGGGATGCACGGGCAAACAGGATTTCGCTCCATGAGGGTCTATTACACGGTGCTGTGGTGACTAGCTCAGGCAAGCAACCGCAGCCTCCCACAGACCCGACTCTGATTTTCCAAAGAATGCTGTGCTATCCCAGACGTGATACCCGGGCAAAGAGGCTTTCGCTGTATGCGGGTTTCTCCCACCTTGCTGCGAATACTAGGCTAAGGCAAGCAGCAACAGAAGCCAGCAGAACCGACTCTGATTTCTCAGCAAATGCTGGTGCTTTCGCAGAGGCTTTGGGCTTGGAGCCAACAGCACTTCGTCGCTGCTTCCTCCGCAAAGCTTTGGGCGTTCGCTCTTGGGCATCAGGATAGAAGAGTTGCTGGAGAACTGGTTTCTCTTTGGCTTTGCTTTCCCGGGCTCCATTTTCGCGTCCTGGGTTCAAATTGTCAAGGCAAAATAAGCAGACAGCCTCCAACCTGCAGCAGAGTGCGTGGCCTAGGACGGCACTCTTTGCACACTACCATCACTTGGCGTAGGCGAGGCTTGGCATTTTGCACTGGCGCTAAGGCGGACTCGGGGACAAGTTCTGGGCCTTCCCCACAGGAGAGGAGAGGTGACAGAATCTTTGCACACCAACCGTGCACTCGGATCGGGGGGCTGTTGGGGACTTTCCCCACTCCTTCGCCGGACATCCCGTGCATCCGCGAACCCTTTCACATCTTGGAGGAAGACGGCATCTGACTGCCCGTTTTTTCAGGAATGTACTTCTGTGAGTTCAGGGTAGGTGCCTGGTCACAAACTCATATCTGCACCTTGGACAGGTGACCAAGCAGCTGCTTTCCCCTTGGGCCCAGGGGCCCAGGACAGGCATGACTTCTGCCCAGACTCCTTATCAGAGTGCAGCAAGCGCCCCATGTCTAGACTTCCACTAGTGTCTCCTCAGTCATGTTTCCGTCTCTCCGCACAGAGAGCTGGTGACACTTGTCTTACCACCAACCCACTCTTTCAGACAGGGCCGGCTCTCCTTTTTTCGACCGTTTCCGACAACAAGGCCATCGACCCCTCATCCCTGGGGCAGCGTGCTGCACTTTCCCAGACATGTTCCTGGGGAGCGCAGTGACAGACGTGTCCCTTTCCTTAAGGCTCTTCCCACAGGTGCAACCGAGCATCTCTGTCAGGCAGCGGGGATGCCCGGGCCAAGATGATTTCGCTCCATGCGGGCTTATTACACCGAGCTGTGGAGACAAGCTCAGGCAAGCAGCAGCCGCATCCCGCAGACCCGACTCTGATTTCCCAAAGAATGCTGTGCTTTCCCAGACGTGATGCCCGGGCAAAGAGGCTTTCGCTGTATGCGGGTTTCTCCCAAAGTGCTGCGGACACTAGGCTAAGGCAACCGGCACGAGCAGCCAAGAGACTGCTATGATTTCGCAGAGGTTTTAAGCTTGCTGCGAACCGCACTTCGCTGCTGCTTCCTCAGCAAGACTTTGGGCGTTCGCTCTGTCGCGTCAGGGATTAAGAGCTGCGGGAGAGCTGGTGCCTCTTGGGCCTTGCTTCCCGGGCTCCATGTTTGCGTCTTGGTTTCACCGTGCCATGCCGAAATAAGCTGATACAGTCACAACCCTGCAGTGGCATGCGTGGCCTAGGATGGCACTCTATGCACACTACTATCTCCCGGTGTAGGCCGGTGCTCTGCCGCTCAGGTGGACTCGGCGACAAGGTCAGGGCCTTCCCCACGGGAGAGGAGAGGCGACAGGATCTCTGCACACCACTCGTGCACTGGGATGGGGAGCAGTGAGGGTCCTTCCCACTCCTTCCCCGGACATCCCGTGCATCCGCGAACGCTTTCACATCTTGGAGGAAGACGGCATCTGACTGCCCGTTCTTTCAGGGAGCTACTTCTGCGAGATCAGGGTAGGCGCCTGGTGGCAAGCGCATGTCTGCGTCTGGGATAGTTGGCCAGGAACTGCTTTCCCCTTGAGCCCAGGGGCCCAGGACAGGCATGCCTTCTGCTCAGACTCCTTCCTCCAGTGGAGGAAGCGCCCATGCCCTAGTCTTCCCTTCGTGTCTCCTTCTCACCAGGGTTCCGTCTCTCCGCACAGAGAGCGGGTGACACTAGTCTTACCACCGACCCGCTGTTGCTGACAGGGCTGGCTCTCCTGCTTGCTACCGTTTCCGACAACAAGGCCTACTCTTCTTCCCCGGGGCAGCGTGCTGCACCTTCCGCAGACATGCTCCTGGAGAACGCAGTGAGAGATGTGTCCCTTTCCTTAAGGCTCTTCCCACAGTCGCAACCATGCTTCTCTCTCAGGCAGAGGGGATGCACGGGCAAACAGGATTTCGCTCCATGAGGGTCTATTACACGGTGCTGTGGTGACTAGCTCAGGCAAGCAACTGCAGCCTCCCACAGACCCGACTCTGATTTTCCAAAGAATGCTGTGCTATCCCAGACGTGATACCCGGGCAAAGAGGCTTTCGCTGTATGCGGGTTTCTCCCACCTTGCTGCGAATACTAGGCTAAGGCAAGCAGCAACAGAAGCCAGCAGAACCGACTCTGATTTCTCAGCAAATGCTGGTGCTTTCGCAGAGGCTTTGGGCTTGGAGCCAACAGCACTTCGTCGCTGCTTCCTCAGCAAAGCTTTGGGCGTTCGCTCTTGGGCATCAGGAAAGAAGAGTAGCGGGAGAACTGGTTTCTCTTTGGCTTTGCTTTCCCGGGCTCCATTTTCGCGTCCTGGGTTCAAATTGTCAAGGCAAAATAAGCAGGCAGCCTCCCACCTGCAGCAGAGTGCGTGGCCTAGGATGGCACTCTTTGCACACTACCATCACCTGGCGTAGGCGAGGCTTGGCATTTTGCACTGGTGCTAAGGCGGACTCGGGGACAAGTTCTGGGCCTTCCCCACAGGAGAGGAGAGGTGACAGAATCTTTGCACACCAACCGTGCACTCGGATCGGGGGGCTGTTGGGGACTTTCCCCACTCCTTCCCCGGACATCCCGTGCATCCGCGAACCCTTTCACATCTTGGAGGAAGACGGCATCTGACTGCCCGTTTTTTCAGGAATGTACTTCTGTGAGTTCAGGGTAGGTGCCTGGTCACAAACTCATATCTGCACCTTGGACAGGTGACCAAGCAGCTGCTTTCCCCTTGGGCCCAGGGGCCCAGGACAGGCATGACTTCTGCCCAGACTCCTTATCAGAGTGCAGCAAGCGCCCCATGTCTAGACTTCCACTAGTGTCTCCTCAGTCATGTTTCCGTCTCTCCGCACAGAGAGCTGGTGACACTTGTCTTACCACCAACCCACTGTTTCAGACAGGGCCGGCTCTCCTGTTTGCGACCGTTTCCGACAACAAGGCCATCGACCCCTCATCCCTGGGGCAGCGTGCTGCACTTTCCCAGACATGTTCCTGGGGAGCGCAGTGACAGACGTGTCCCTTTCCTTAAGGCTCTTCCCACAGGCGCAACCGAGCATCTCTGTCAGGCAGCGGGGATGCCCGGGCCAAGATGATTTCGCTCCATGCGGGCTTATTACACCGAGCTGTGGAGACAAGCTCAGGCAAGCAGCAGCCGCATCCCGCAGACCCGACTCTGATTTCCCAAAGAATGCTGTGCTTTCCCAGACGTGATGCCCGGGCAAAGAGGCTTTCGCTGTATGCGGGTTTCTCCCAAAGTGCTGCGGACACTAGGCTAAGGCAACCGGCACGAGCAGCCAAGAGACTGCTATGATTTCGCAGAGGTTTTAAGCTTGCTGCGAACCGCACTTCGCTGCTGCTTCCTCAGCAAGACTTTGGGCGTTCGCTCTGTCGCGTCAGGGATTAAGAGCTGCGGGAGAGCTGGTGCCTCTTGGGCCTTGCTTCCCGGGCTCCATGTTTGCGTCTTGGTTTCACCGTGCCATGCCGAAATAAGCTGATACAGTCACAACCCTGCAGTGGCATGCGTGGCCTAGGATGGCACTCTATGCACACTACTATCTCCCGGTGTAGGCCGGTGCTCTGCCGCTCAGGTGGACTCGGCGACAAGGTCAGGGCCTTCCCTACGGGAGAGGAGAGGCGACAGGATCTCTGCACACCACTCGTGCACTGGGATGGGGAGCAGTGAGGGTCTCTCCCCACTCCTTCCCCGGACATCCCGTGCATCCGCGAACGCTTTCACATCTTGGAGGAAGACGGCATCTGACTGCCCGTTCTTTCAGGGAGCTACTTCTGCGAGATCAGGGTAGGCGCCTGGGTCAAGCGCATGTCTGCGTCTGGGATAGTTGGCCAGGAACTGCTTTCCCCTTGGGCCCAGGGGCCCAGGACAGACATGCCTTCTGCTCAGACTCCTTCCTCTAGTGGAGGAAGCGCCCATGCCCTAGTCTTCCCTTCGTGTCTCCTTCTCTCCAGGTTTCCGTATCTCCGCACAGAGAGCGGGTGACACTAGTCTTACCACCGACCCGCTGTTGCTGACAGGGCTGGCTCTCCTGCTTGCTACCGTTTCTGACAACAAGGCCTACTCCTCTTCCCCGGGGCAGCGTGCTGCACCTTCCGCAGACATGCTCCTGGAGAGCGCAGTGAGAGTTGTGTCTTTTCCTTAAGGCTCTTCCCACAGTCGCAACCATGCTTCTCTCTCAGGCAGAGGGGATGCACGGGCAAACAGGATTTCGCTCCATGAGGGTCTATTACACGGTGCTGTGGTGACTAGCTCAGGCAAGCAACCGCAGCCTCCCACAGACCCGACTGATTTTCCAAAGAATGCTGTGCTATCCCAGACGTGATACCCGGGCAAAGAGGCTTTCGCTGTATGCGGGTTTCTCCCACCTTGCTGCGAATACTAGGCTAAGGCAAGCAGCAACAGAAGCCAGCAGAACCGACTCTGATTTCTCAGCAAATGCTGGTGCTTTCGCAGAGGCTTTGGGCTTGGAGCCAACAGCACTTCGTCGCTGCTTCCTCAGCAAAGCTTTGGGCGTTCGCTCTTGGGCATCAGGAAAGAAGAGTTGCGGGAGAACTGGTTTCTCTTTGGCTTTGCTTTCCCGGGCTCCATTTTCGCGTCCTGGGTTCAAATTGTCAAGGCAAAATAAGCAGGCAGCCTCCAACCTGCAGCAGAGTGCGTGGCCTAGGATGGCACTCTTTGCACACTACGATCACCTGGCGTAGGCGAGGCTTGGCATTTTGCACTGGCGCTAAGGCGGACTCGGGGACAAGTTCTGGGCCTTCCCCACAGGAGAGGAGAGGTGACAGAATCTTTGCACACCAACCGTGCACTCGGATCGGGGGGCTGTTGGGGACTTTCCCCACTCCTTCCCCGGACATCCCGTGCATCCGCGAACCCTTTCACATCTTGGAGGAAGACGGCATCTGACTGCCCGTTTTTTCAGGAATGTACTTCTGTGAGTTCAGGGTAGGTGCCTGGTCACAAACTCATATCTGCACCTTGGACAGGTGACCAAGCAGCTGCTTTCCCCTTGGGCCCAGGGGCCCAGGACAGGCATGACTTCTGCCCAGACTCCTTATCAGAGTGCAGCAAGCGCCCCATGTCTAGACTTCCACTAGTGTCTCCTCAGTCATGTTTCCGTCTCTCCGCACAGAGAGCTGGTGACACTTGTCTTACCACCAACCCACTGTTTCAGACAGGGCCGGCTCTCCTGTTTGCGACCGTTTCCGACAACAAGGCCATCGACCCCTCATCCCTGGGGCAGCGTGCTGCACTTTCCCAGACATGTTCCTGGGGAGCGCAGTGACAGACGTGTCCCTTTCCTTAAGGCTCTTCCCACAGGCGCAACCGAGCATCTCTGTCAGCCAGCGGGGATGCCCGGGCCAAGATGATTTCGCTCCATGCGGGCTTATTACACCGAGCTGTGGAGAAAAGCTCAGGCAAGCAGCAGCCGCATCCCGCAGACCCGACTCTGATTTCCCAAAGAATGCTGTGCTTTCCCAGACGTGATGCCCGGGCAAAGAGGCTTTCGCTGTATGCGGGTTTCTCCCAAAGTGCTGCGGACACTAGGCTAAGGCAACCGGCACGAGCAGCCAAGAGACTGCTATGATTTCGCAGAGGTTTTAAGCTTGCTGCGAACCGCACTTCGCTGCTGCTTCCTCAGCAAGACTTTGGGCGTTCGCTCTGTCGCGTCAGGGATTAAGAGCTGCGGGAGAGCTGGTGCCTCTTGGGCCTTGCTTCCCGGGCTCCATGTTTGCGTCTTGGTTTCACCGTGCCATGCCGAAATAAGCAGATACAGTCACAACCCTGCAGTGGCATGCGTGGCCTAGGATGGCACTCTATGCACACTACTATCTCCCGGTGTAGGCCGGTGCTCTGCCGCTCAGGTGGACTCGGCGACAAGGTCAGGGCCTTCCCTACGGGAGAGGAGAGGCGACAGGATCTCTGCACACCACTCGTGCACTGGGATGGGGAGCAGTGAGGGTCTCTCCCCACTCCTTCCCCGGACATCCCGTGCATCCGCGAACGCTTTCACATCTTGGAGGAAGACGGCATCTGACTGCCCGTTCTTTCAGGGAGCTACTTCTGCGAGATCAGGGTAGGCGCCTGGTGGCAAGCGCATGTCTGCGTCTGGGATAGTTGGCCAGGAACTGCTTTCCCCTTGGGCCCAGGGGCCCAGGACAGGCATGCCTTCTGCTCAGACTCCTTCCACTAGTGGAGGAAGCGCCCATGCCCTAGTCTTCCCTTCGTGTCTCCTTCTCACCAGGGTTCCGTCTCTCCGCACAGAGAGCGGGTGACACTAGTCTTACCACCGACCCGCTGTTGCTGACAGGGCTGGCTCTCCTGCTTGCTACCGTTTCCGACAACAAGGCCTACTCCTCTTCCCCGGGGCAGCGTGCTGCACCTTCCGCAGACATGCTCCTGGAGAACGCAGTGAGAGATGTGTCCCTTTCCTTAAGGCTCTTCCCACAGTCGCAACTATGCTTCTCTCTCAGGCAGAGGGGATGCACGGGCAAACAGGATTTCGCTCCATGAGGGTCTATTACACGGTGCTGTGGTGACTAGCTCAGGCAAGCAACCGCAGCCTCCCACAGACCCGACTCTGATTTTCCAAAGAATGCTGTGCTATCCCAGACGTGATACCCGGGCAAAGAGGCTTTCGCTGTATGCGGGTTTCTCCCACCTTGCTGCGAATACTAGGCTAAGGCAAGCAGCAACAGAAGCCAGCAGAACCGACTCTGATTTCTCAGCAAATGCTGGTGCTTTCGCAGAGGCTTTGGGCTTGGAGCCAACAGCATTTCGTCGCTGCTTCCTCAGCAAAGTTTTGGGCGTTCGCTCTTGGGCACCAGGAAAGAAGAGTTGCGGGAGAACTGGTTTCTCTTTGGCTTTGCCTTCCCGGGCTCCATTTTCGCGTCCTGGGTTCAAATTGTCAAGGCAAAACAAGCAGACAGCCTCCAACCTGCAGCAGAGTGCGTGGCCTAGGATGGCACTCTTTGCACACTACCATCACCTGGCGTAGGCGAGGCTTGGCATTTTGCACTGGCGCTAAGGCGGACTCGGGGACAAGTTCTGGGCCTTCCCCACAGGAGAGGAGAGGTGACAGAATCTTTGCACACCAACCGTGCACTCGGATCGGGGGGCTGTTGGGGACTTTACCCACTCCTTCCCAGGACATCCCGTGCATCCGCGAACCCTTTCACATCTTGGAGGAAGACGGCATCTGACTGCCCGTTTTTTCAGGAATGTACTTCTGTGAGTTCAGGGTAGGTGCCTGGTCACAAACTCATATCTGCACCTTGGAAAGGTGACCAAGCAGCTGCTTTCCCCTTGGGCCCAGGGGCCCAGGACAGGCATGACTTCTGCCCAGACTCCTTTTCAGAGTGCAGCAAGCGCCCCATGTCTAGACTTCCACTAGTGTCTCCTCAGTCATGTTTCCGTCTCTCCGCACAGAGAGCTGGTGACACTTGTCTTACCACCAACCCACTGTTTCAGACAGGGCCGGCTCTCCTGTTTGCGACCGTTAAGGACAACAAGACCATCGACCCCTCATCCCTGGGGCAGCGTGCTGCACTTTCCCAGACATGTTCCTGGGGAGCGCAGTGACAGACGTGTCCCTTTCCTTAAGGCTCTTCCCACAGGCGCAACCGAGCATCTCTGTCAGGCAGCGGGGATGCCCGGGCCAAGATGATTTCGCTCCATGCGGGCTTATTACACCGAGCTGTGGAGACAAGCTCAGGCAAGTAGCAGCCGCAACCTGCAGACCCGACTCTGATTTCCCAAAGAATGCTGTGCTTTCCCAGACGTGATGCCCGGGCAAAGAGGCTTTCGCTGTATGCGGGTTTCTCCCAAAGTGCTGCGGACATTAGGCTAAGGCAACCGGCACGAGCAGCCAAGAGACTGCTATGATTTCGCAGAGGTTTTAAGCTTGCTGCGAACCGCACTTCGCTGCTGCTTCCTCAGCAAGACTTTGGGCGTTCGCTCTGTCGCGTCAGGGATTAAGAGCTGCGGGAGAGCTGGTGCCTCTTGGGCCTTGCTTCCCGGGCTCCATGTTTGCGTCTTGGTTTCACCGTGTCACAACCCTGCAGTGGCATGCGTGGCCTAGGATGGCACTCTATGCACACTACTATCTCCCGGTGTAGGCCGGTGCTCTGCCGCTCAGGTGGACTCGGCGACAAGGTCAGGGCCTTCCCCACGGGAGAGGAGAGGCGACAGGATCTCTGCACACCACTCGTGCACTGGGATGGGGAGCAGTGAGGGTCTCTCCCCACTCCTTCCCCGGACATCCCTTGCATCCGCGAACGCTTTCACATCTTGGAGGAAGACGGCATCTGACTGCCCGTTCTTTCAGGGAGCTACTTCTGCGAGATCAGGGTAGGCGCCTGGTGGCAAGCGCATGTCTGCGTCTGGGATAGTTGGCCAGGAACTGCTTTCCCCTTGAGCCCAGGGGCCCAGGACAGGCATGCCTTCTGCTCAGACTCCTTCCTCCAGTGGAGGAAGCGCCCATGCCCTAGTCTTCCCTTCGTGTCTCCTTCTCACCAGGGTTCCGTCTCTCCGCACAGAGAGCGGGTGACACTAGTCTTACCACCGACCCGCTGTTGCTGACAGGGCTGGCTCTGCTGCTTGCTACCGTTTCCGACAACAAGGCCTACTCCTCTTCCCCGGGGCAGCGTGCTGCACCTTCCGCAGACATGCTCCTGGAGAACGCAGTGAGAGATGTGTCCCTTTCCTTAAGGCTCTTCCCACAGTCGCAACCATGCTTCTCTCTCAGGCAGAGGGGATGCACGGGCAAACAGGATTTCGCTCCATGAGGGTCTATTACACGGTGCTGTGGTGACTAGCTCAGGCAAGCAATCGCAGCCTCCCACAGACCCGACTCTGATTTTCCAAAGAATGCTGTGCTATCCCAGACGTGATACCCGGGCAAAGAGGCTTTCGCTGTATGCGGGTTTCTCCCACCTTGCTGCGAATACTAGGCTAAGGCAAGCAGCAACAGCAGCCAGCAGAAACGACTCTGATTTCTCAGCAAATGCTGGTGCTTTCGCAGAGGTTTTGGGCTTGGAGCCAACAGCACTTCGTCGCTGCTTCCTCAGCAAAGCTTTGGGCGTTCGCTCTTGGGCATCAGGAAAGAAGAGTTGCGGGAGAACTGGTTTCTCTTTGGCTTTGCTTTCCCGGGCTCCATTTTCGCGTCCTGGGTTCAAATTGTCAAGGCAAAATAAGCAGACAGCCTCCAACCTGCAGCAGAGTGCGTGGCCTAGGATGGCACTCTTTGCACACTACCATCACCTGGCGTAGGCGAGGCTTGGCATTTTGCACTGGCGCTAAGGCGGACTCGGGGACAAGTTCTGGGCCTTCCCCACAGGAGAGGAGAGGTGACAGAATCTTTGCACACCAACCGTGCACTCGGATCGGGGGGCTGTTGGGGACTTTCCCCACTCCTTCCCCGGACATCCCGTGCATCCGCGAACCCTTTCACATCTTGGAGGAAGACGGCATCTGACTGGCCGTTTTTTCAGGAATGTACTTCTGTGAGTTCAGGGTAGGTGCCTGGTCACAAACTCATATCTGCACCTTGGACAGGTGACCAAGCAGCTGCTTTCCCCTTGGGCCCAGGGGCCCAGGACAGGCATGACTTCTGCCCAGACTCCTTATCAGAGTGCAGCAAGCGCCCCATGTCTAGACTTCCACTAGTGTCTCCTCAGTCATGTTTCCGTCTCTCCGCACAGAGAGCTGGTGACACTTGTCTTACCACCAACCCACTGTTTCAGACAGGGCCGGCTCTCCTGTTTGCGACCGTTTCCGACAACAAGGCCATCGACCCCTCATCCCTGGGGCAGCGTGCTGCACTTTCCCAGACATGTTCCTGGGGAGCGCAGTGACAGACGTGTCCCTTTCCTTAAGGCTCTTCCCACAGGCGCAACCGAGCATCTCTGTCAGGCAGCGGGGATGCCCGGGCCAAGATGATTTCGCTCCATGCGGGCTTATTACACCGAGCTGTGGAGACAAGCTCAGGCAAGCAGCAGCCGCATCCCGCAGACCCGACTCTGATTTCCCAAAGAATGCTGTGCTTTCCCAGACGTGATGCCCGGGCAAAGAGGCTTTCGCTGTATGCGGGTTTCTCCCAAAGTGCTGCGGACACTAGGCTAAGGCAACCGGCACGAGCAGCCAAGAGACTGCTATGATTTCGCAGAGGTTTTAAGCTTGCTGCGAACCGCACTTCGCTGCTGCTTCCTCAGCAAGACTTTGGGCGTTCGCTCTGTCGCGTCAGGGATTAAGAGCTGCGGGAGAGCTGGTGCCTCTTGGGCCTTGCTTCCCGGGCTCCATGTTTGCGTCTTGGTTTCACCGTGCCATGCCGAAATAAGCAGATACAGTCACAACCCTGCAGTGGCATGCGTGGCCTAGGATGGCACTCTATGCACACTACTATCTCCCGGTGTAGGCCGGTGCTCTGCCGCTCAGGTGGACTCGGCGACAAGGTCAGGGCCTTCCCCACGGGAGAGGAGAGGCGACAGGATCTCTGCACACCACTCGTGCACTGGGATGGGGAGCAGTGAGGGTCTCTCCCCACTCCTTCCCCGGACATACCGTGCATCTGCGAACGCTTTCACATCTTGGAGGAAGACGGCATCTGACTGCCCGTTCTTTCAGGGAGCTACTTCTGCGAGATCAGGGTAGGCGCCTGGTGGCAAGCGCATGTCTGCGTCTGGGATAGTTGGCCAGGAACTGCTTTCCCCTTGGGCCCAGGGGCCCAGGACAGGCATGCCTTCTGCTCAGACTCCTTCCTCTAGTGGAGGAAGCGCCCATGCCCTAGTATTCCCTTCGTGTCTCCTTCTCACCAGGGTTCCGTCTCTCCGCACAGAGAGCGGGTGACACTAGTCTTACCACCGACCCGCTGTTGCTGACAGGGCTGGCTCTCCTGCTTGCTACCGTTTCCGACAACAAGGCCTACTCCTCTTCCCCGGGGCAGCGTGCTGCAACTTCCGCAGACATGCTCCTGGAGAACGCAGTGAGAGATGTGTCCCTTTGCTTAAGGCTCTTCCCACAGTCGCAACCATGCTTCTCTCTCAGGCAGAGGGGATACACGGGCAAACAGGATTTCGCTCCATGAGGGTCTATTACACGGTGCTGTGGTGACTAGCTCAGGCAAGCAACCGCAGCCTCCCACAGACCCGACTCTGATTTTCCAAAGAATGCTGTGCTATCCCAGACGTGATACCCGGGCAAAGAGGCTTTCGCTGTATGCGGGTTTCTCCCACCTTGCTGCGAATACTAGGCTAAGGCAAGCAGCAACAGAAGCCAGCAGAACCGACTCTGATTTCTCAGCAAATGCTGGTGCTTTCGCAGAGGCTTTGGGCTTGGAGCCAACAGCATTTCGTCGCTGCTTCCTCAGCAAAGCTTTGGGCGTTCGCTCTTGGGCACCAGGAAAGAAGAGTTGCGGGAGAACTGGTTTCTCTTTGGCTTTGCCTTCCCGGGCTCCATTTTCGCGTCCTGGGTTAAAATTGTCAAGGCAAAACAAGCAGACAGCCTCCAACCTGCAGCAGAGTGCGTGGCCTAGGATGGCACTCTTTGCACACTACCATCACCTGGCGTAGGCGAGGCTTGGCATTTTGCACTGGCGCTAAGGCAGACTCGGGGACAAGTTCTGGGCCTTCCCCACAGGAGAGGAGAGGTGACAGAATCTTTGCACACCAACCGTGCACTCGGATCGGGGGGCTGTTGGGGACTTTCCCCACTCCTTCCCCGGACATCCCGTGCATCCGCGAACCCTTTCACATCTTGGAGGAAGACGGCATCTGACTGGCCGTTTTTTCAGGAATGTACTTCTGTGAGTTCAGGGTAGGTGCCTGGTCACAAACTCATATCTGCACCTTGGACAGGTGACCAAGCAGCTGCTTTCCCCTTGGGCCCAGGGGCCCAGGACAGGCATGACTTCTGCCCAGACTCCTTATCAGAGTGCAGCAAGCGCCCCATGTCTAGACTTCCACTAGTGTCTCCTCAGTCATGTTTCCGTCTCTCCGCACAGAGAGCTGGTGACACTTGTCTTACCACCAACCCACTGTTTCAGACAGGGCCGGCTCTCCTGTTTGCGACCGTTAACGACAACAAGGCCATCGACCCCTCATCCCTGGGGCAGCGTGCTGCACTTTCCCAGACATGTTCCTGGGGAGCGCAGTGACAGACGTGTCCCTTTCCTTAAGGCTCTTCCCACAGGCGCAACCGAGCATCTCTGTCAGGCAGCGGGGATGCCCGGGCCAAGATGATTTCGCTCCATGCGGGCTTATTACACCGAGCTGTGGAGACAAGCTCAGGCAAGCAGCAGCCGCATCCCGCAGACCCGATTCTGATTTCCCAAAGAATGCTGTGCTTTCCCAGACGTGATGCCCGGGCAAAGAGGCTTTCGCTGTATGCGGGTTTCTCCCAAAGTGCTGCGGACACTAGGCTAAGGCAACCGGCATGAGCAGCCAAGAGACTGCTATGATTTCGCAGAGGTTTTAAGCTTGCTGCGAACCGCACTTCGCTGCTGCTTCCTCAGCAAGACTTTGGGCGTTCGCTCTGTCGCGTCAGGGATTAAGAGCTGCGGGAGAGCTGGTGCCTCTTGGGCCTTGCTTCCCGGGCTCCATGTTTGCGTCTTGGTTTCACCGTGCCATGCCGAAATAAGCTGATACAGTCACAACCCTGCAGTGGCATGCGTGGCCTAGGATGGCACTCTATGCACACTAATATCTCCCGGTGTAGGCCGGTGCTCTGCCGCTCAGGTGGACTCGGCGACAAGGTCAGGGCCTTCCCTACGGGAGAGGAGAGGCGACAGGATCTCTGCACACCACTCGTGCACTGGGATGGGGAGCAGTGAGGGTCTCTCCCCACTCCTTCCCCGGACATCCCGTGCATCCGCGAACGCTTTCACATCTTGGAGGAAGACGGCATCTGACTGCCCGTTCTTTCAGGGAGCTACTTCTGCGAGATCAGGGTAGGCGCCTGGTGGCAAGCGCATGTCTGCGTCTGGGATAGTTGGCCAGGAACTGCTTTCCCCTTGGGCCCAGGGGCCCAGGACAGGCATGCCTTCTGCTCAGACTCCTTCCTCTAGTGGAGGAAGCGCCCATGCCCTAGTCTTCCCTTCGTGTCTCCTTCTCACCAGGGTTCCGTCTCTCCGCACAGAGAGCGGGTGACACTAGTCTTACCACCGACCCGCTGTTGCTGACAGGGCTGGCTCTCCTGCTTGCTACCGTTTCCGACAACAAGGCCTACTCCTCTTCCTCGGGGCAGCGTGCTGCACCTTCCGCAGACATGCTCCTGGAGAACGCAGTGAGAGATATGTCCCTTTCCTTAAGGCTCTTCCCACAGTCGCAACCATGCTTCTCTCTCAGGCAGAGGGGATGCACGGGCAAACAGGATTTCGCTCCATGAGGGTCTATTACACAGTGCTGTGGTGACTAGCTCAGGAAAGCAACCGCAGCCTCCCACAGACCCGACTCTGATTTTCCAAAGAATGCTGTGCTATCCCAGACGTGATACCCGGGCAAAGAGGCTTTCGCTGTATGCGGGTTTCTCCCACCTTGCTGCGAATACTAGGCTAAGGCAAGCAGCAACAGAAGCCAGCAGAACCGACTCTGATTTCTCAGCAAATGCTGGTGCTTTCGCAGAGGCTTTGGGCTTGGAGCCAACAGCATTTCGTCGCTGCTTCCTCAGCAAAGCTTTGGGCGTTCGCTCTTGGGCACCAGGAAAGAAGAGTTGCGGGAGAACTGGTTTCTCTTTGGCTTTGCCTTCCCGGGCTCCATTTTCGCGTCCTGGGTTCAAATCGTCAAGGCAAAACAAGCAGACAGCCTCCAACCTGCAGCAGAGTGCGTGGCCTAGGATGGCACTCTTTGCACACTACCATCACCTGGCGTAGGCGAGGCTTGGCATTTTGCACTGGCGCTAAGGCGGACTCGGGGACAAGTTCTGGGCCTTCCCCACAGGAGAGGAGAGGTGACAGAATCTTTGCACACCAACCGTGCACTCGGATCGGGGGGCTGTTGGGGACTTTCCCCACTCCTTCCCCGGACATCCCGTGCATCCGCGAACCCTTTCACATCTTGGAGGAAGACGGCATCTGACTGCCCGTTTTTTCAGGAATGTACTTCTGTGAGTTCAGGGTAGGTGCCTGGTCACAAACTCATATCTGCAGCTTGGACAGGTGACCAAGCAGCTGCTATCCCCTTGGGCCCAGGGGCCCAGGACAGGCATGACTTCTGCCCAGACTCCTTATCAGAGTGCAGCAAGCGCCCCATGTCTAGACTTCCACTAGTGTCTCCTCAGTCATGTTTCCGTCTCTCCGCACAGAGAGCTGGTGACACTTGTCTTACCACCAACCCACTGTTTCAGACAGGGCCGGCTCTCCTGTTTGCGACCGTTTCCGACAACAAGGCCATCGACCCCTCATCCCTGGGGCAGCGTGCTGCACTTTCCCAGACATGTTCCTGGGGAGCGCAGTGACAGACGTGTCCCTTTCCTTAAGGCTCTTCCCACAGGCGCAACCGAGCATCTCTGTCAGGCAGCGGGGATGCCCGGGCCAAGATGATTTCGCTCCATGCGGGCTTATTACACCGAGCTGTGGAGACAAGCTCAGGCAAGCAGCATCCGCATCCCGCAGACCCGACTCTGATTTCCCAAAGAATGCTGTGCTTTCCCAGACGTGATGCCCGGGCAAAGAGGCTTTCGCTGTATGCGGGTTTCTCCCAAAGTGCTGCGGACACTAGGCTAAGGCAACCGGCACGAGCAGCCAAGAGACTGCTATGATTTCGCAGAGGTTTTAAGCTTGCTGCGAACCGCACTTCGCTGCTGCTTCCTCAGCAAGACTTTGGGCGTTCGCTCTGTCGCGTCAGGGATTAAGAGCTGCGGGAGAGCTGGTGCCTCTTGGGCCTTGCTTCCCGGGCTCCATGTTTGCGTCTTGGTTTCACCGTGCCATGCCGAAATAAGCTGATACAGTCACAACCCTGCAGTGGCATGCGTGGCCTAGGATGGCACTCTATGCACACTACTATCTCCCGGTGTAGGCCGGTGCTCTGCCGCTCAGGTGGACTCGGCGACAAGGTCAGGGCCTTCCCCACGGGAGAGGAGAGGCGACAGGATCTCTGCACACCACTCGTGCACTGGGATGGGGAGCAGTGAGAGTCTCTCCCCACTCCTTCCCCGGACATCCCGTGCATCCGCGAACGCTTTCACATCTTGGAGGAAGACGGCATCTGACTGCCCGTTCTTTCAGGGAGCTACTTCTGCGAGATCAGGGTAGGCGCCTGGTGGCAAGCGCATGTCTGCGTCTGGGATAGTTGGCCAGGAACTGCTTTCCCCTTGAGCCCAGGGGCCCAGGACAGGCATGCCTTCTGCTCAGACTCCTTCCTCCAGTGGAGGAAGCGCCCATGCCCTAGTCTTCCCTTCGTGTCTCCTTCTCACCATGGTTCCGTCTCTCCGCACAGAGAGCGGGTGACACTAGTCTTACCACCGGCCCGCTGTTGCTGACAGGGCTGGCTCTCCTGCTTGCTACCGTTTCCGACAACAAGGCCTACTCCTCTTCCCCGGGGCAGCGTGCTGCACCTTCCGCAGACATGCTCCTGGAGAACGCAGTGAGAGATGTGTCCCTTTCCTTAAGGCTCTTCCCACAGTCGCAACCATGCTTCTCTCTCAGGCAGAGGGGATGCACGGGCAAACAGGATTTCGCTCCATGAGGGTCTATTACACGGTGCTGTGGTGACTAGCTCAGGCAAGCAACCGCAGCCTCCCACAGACCCGACTCTGATTTTCCAAAGAATGCTGTGCTATCCCAGACGTGATACCCGGGCAAAGAGGCTTTCGCTGTATGCGGGTTTCTCCCACCTTGCTGCGAATACTAGGCTAAGGCAAGCAGCAACAGCAGCCAGCAGAACCGACTCTGATTTCTCAGCAAATGCTGGGCTTTCGCAGAGGCTTTGGGCTTGGAGCCAACTGCACTTCGTCGCTGCTTCCTCAGCAAAGCTTTGGGCGTTCGCTCTTGGGCATCAGGAAAGAAGAGTTGCGGGAGAACTGGATTCTCTTTGGCTTTGCTTTCCCGGGCTCCATTTTCGCGTCCTGGGTTCAAATTGTCAAGGCAAAATAAGCCGACAGCCTCCAACCTGCAGCAGAGTGCGTGGCCTAGGATGGCACTCTTTGCACACTACCATCACCTGGCGTAGGCGAGGCTTGGCATTTTGCACTGGCGCTAAGGCGGACTCGGGGACAAGTTCTGGGCCTTCCCCACAGGAGAGGAGAGGTGACAGAATCTTTGCACACCAACCGTGCATTCGGATCGGGGGGCTGTTGGGGACTTTCCCCACTCATTCCCCGGACATCCCGTGCATCCGCGAACCCTTTCACATCTTGGAGGAAGACGGCATCTGACTGCCCGTTTTTTCAGGAATGTACTTCTGTGAGTTCAGGGTAGGTGCCTGGTCACAAACTCATATCTGCACCTTGGACAGGTGACCAAGCAGCTGCTTTCCCCTTGGGCCCAGGGGCCCAGGACAGGCATGACTTCTGCCCAGACTCCTTATCAGAGTGCAGCAAGCGCCCCATGTCTAGACTTCCACTAGTGTCTCCTCAGTCATGTTTCCGTCTCTCCGCACAGAGAGCTGGTGACACTTGTCTTACCACCAACCCACTGTTTCAGACAGGGCTGGCTCTCCTGTTTGCGACCGTTTCCGACAACAAGGCCATCGACCCCTCATCCCTGGGGCAGCGTGCTGCACTTTCCCAGACATGTTCCTGGGGAGCGCAGTGACAGACGTGTCCCTTTCCTTAAGGCTCTTCCCACAGGCGCAACCGAGCATCTCTGTCAGGCAGCGGGGATGCCCGGGCCAAGATGATTTCGCTCCATGCGGGCTTATTACACCGAGCTGTGGAGACAAGCTCAGGCAAGCAGCAGCCGCATCCCGCAGACCCGACTCTGATTTCCCAAAGAATGCTGTGCTTTCCCAGACGTGATGCCCGGGCAAAGAGGCTTTCGCTGTATGCGGGTTTCTCCCAAAGTGCTGCGGACACTAGGCTAAGGCAACCGGCACGAGCAGCCAAGAGACTGCTATGATTTCGCAGAGGTTTTAAGCTTGCTGCGAACCGCACTTCGCTGCTGCTTCCTCAGCAAGACTTTGGGCGTTCGCTCTGTCGCGTCAGGGATTAAGAGCTGCGGGAGAGCTGGTGCCTCTTGGGTCTTGCTTCCCGGGCTCCATGTTTGCGTCTTCGTTTCACCGTGCCATGCCGAAATAAGCAGATACAGTCACAACCCTGCAGTGGCATGCGTGGCCTAGGATGGCAATCTATGCACACTACAATCTCCCGGTGTAGGCCGGTGCTCTGCCGCTCAGGTGGACTCGGCGACAAGGTCAGGGCCTTCCCCACGGGAGACGAGAGGCGACAGGATCTCTGCACACCACTCGTGCACTGGGATGGGGAGCAGTGAGGGTCTCTCCCCACTCCTTCCCCGGACATCCCGTGCACCCGCGAACGCTTTCACATCTTGGAGGAAGACGGCATCTGACTGCCCGTTCTTTCAGGGAGCTACTTCTGCGAGATCAGGGTAGGCGCCTGGTGGCAAGCGCATGTCTGCGTCTGGGATAGTTGGCCAGGAACTGCTTTCCCCTCTGCCCAGGGGCCCAGGACAGGCATGCCTTCTGCTCAGACTCCTTCCTCCAGTGGAGGAAGCGCCCATGCCCTAGTCTTCCCTTCGTGTCTCCTTCTCACCAGGGTTCCGTCTCTCCGCACAGAGAGCGGGTGACACTAGTCTTACCACCGACCCGCTGTTGCTGACATGGCTGGCTCTCCTGCTTGCTACCGTTTCCGACAACAAGGCCTACTCCTCTTCCCCGGGGCAGCGTGCTGCACATTCCGCAGACATGCTCCTGGAGAACGCACTGAGAGATGTGTCTTTTCCTTAAGGCTCTTCCCACAGTCGCAACCATGCTTCTCTCTCAGGCAGAGGGGATGCACGGGCAAACAGGATTTCGCTCCATGAGGGTCTATTACACGGTGCTGTGGTGACTAGCTCAGGCAAGCAACCGCAGCCTCCCACAGACCCGACTCTGATTTTCCAAAGAATGCTGTGCTATCCCAGACGTGATACCCGGGCAAAGAGGCTTTCGCTGTATGCGGGTTTCTCCCACCTTGCTGCGAATACTAGGCTAAGGCAAGCAGCAACAGAAGCCAGCAGAACCGACTCTGATTTCTCAGCAAATGCTGGTGCTTTCGCAGAGGCTTTGGGCTTGTGGCCAACAGCACTTCGTCGCTGCTTCCTCAGCAAAGCTTTGGGCGTTCGCTCTTGGGCATCAGGAAAGAAGAGTTGCGGGAGAACTGGTTTCTCTTTGGCTTTGCTTTCCCGGGCTCCATTTTCGCGTCCTGGGTTCATATTGTCAAGGCAAAATAAGCAGACAGCCTCCAACCTGCAGCAGAGTGCGTGGCCTAGGATGGCACTCTTTGCACACTACCATCACCTGGCGTAGGCGAGGCTTGGCATTTTGCACTGGCGCTAAGGCGGACTCGGGGACAAGTTCTGGGCCTTCCCCACAGGAGAGGAGAGGTGACAGAATCTTTGCACACCAACCGTGCACTCGGATCGGGGGGCTGTTGGGGACTTTCCCCACTCCTTCGCCGGACATCCCGTGCATCCGCGAACCCTTTCACATCTTGGAGGAAGACGGCATCTGACTGCCCGTTTTTTCAGGAATGTACTTCTGTGAGTTCAGGGTAGGTGCCTGGTCACAAACTCATATCTGCACCTTGGACAGGTGACCAAGCAGCTGCTTTCCCCTTGGGCCCAGGGGCCCAGGACAGGCATGACTTCTGCCCAGACTCCTTATCAGAGTGCAGCAAGCGCCCCATGTCTAGACTTCCACTAGTGTCTCCTCAGTCATGTTTCCGTCTCTCCGCACAGAGAGCTGGTGACACTTGTCTTACCACCAACCCACTGTTTCAGACAGGGCCGGCTCTCCTGTTTGCGACCGTTAAGGACAACAAGGCCATCGACCCCTCATCCCTGGGGCAGCGTGCTGCACTTTCCCAGACATGTTCCTGGGGAGCGCAGTGACAGACGTGTCCCTTTCCTTAAGGCTCTTCCCACAGGCGCAACCGAGCATCTCTGTCAGGCAGCGGGGATGCCCGGGCCAAGATGATTTCGCTCCATGCGGGCTTATTACACCGAGCTGTGGAGACAAGCTCAGGCAAGTAGCAGCCGCAACCTGCAGACCCGACTCTGATTTCCCAAAGAATGCTGTGCTTTCCCAGACGTGATGCCCGGGCAAAGAGGCTTTCGCTGTATGCGGGTTTCTCCCAAAGTGCTGCGGACACTAGGCTAAGGCAACCGGCACGAGCAGCCAAGAGACTGCTATGATTTCGCAGAGGTTTTAAGCTTGCTGCGAACCGCACTTCGCTGCTGCTTCCTCAGCAAGACTTTGGGCGTTCGCTCTGTCGCGTCAGGGATTAAGAGCTGCGGGAGAGCTGGTGCCTCTTGGGCCTTGCTTCCCGGGCTCCATGTTTGCGTCTTGGTTTCACCGTGTCACAACCCTGCAGTGGCATGCGTGGCCTAGGATGGCACTCTATGCACACTACTATCTCCCGGTGTAGGCCGGTGCTCTGCCGCTCAGGTGGACTCGGCGACAAGGTCAGGGCCTTCCCCACGGGAGAGGAGAGGCGACAGGATCTCTGCACACCACTCGTGCACTGGGATGGGGAGCAGTGAGGGTCTCTCCCCACTCCTTCCCCGGACATCCCGTGCATCCGCGAACGCTTTCACATCTTGGAGGAAGACGGCATCTGACTGCCCGTTCTTTCAGGGAGCTACTTCTGCGAGATCAGGGTAGGCGCCTGGTGGCAAGCGCATGTCTGCGTCTGGGATAGTTGGCCAGGAACTGCTTTCCCCTTGAGCCCAGGGGCCCAGGACAGGCATGCCTTCTGCTCAGACTCCTTCCTCCAGTGGAGGAAGCGCCCATGCCCTAGTCTTCCCTTCGTGTCTCCTTCTCACCAGGGTTCCGTCTCTCCGCACAGAGAGCGGGTGACACTAGTCTTACCACCGACCCGCTGTTGCTGACAGGGCTGGCTCTGCTGCTTGCTACCGTTTCCGACAACAAGGCCTACTCCTCTTCCCCGGGGCAGCGTGCTGCACCTTCCGCAGACATGCTCCTGGAGAACGCAGTGAGAGATGTGTCCCTTTCCTTAAGGCTCTTCCCACAGTCGCAACCATGCTTCTCTCTCAGGCAGAGGGGATGCACGGGCAAACAGGATTTCGCTCCATGAGGGTCTATTACACGGTGCTGTGGTGACTAGCTCAGGCAAGCAACCGCAGCCTCCCACAGACCCGACTCTGATTTTCCAAAGAATGCTGTGCTATCCCAGACGTGATACCCGGGCAAAGAGGCTTTCGCTGTATGCGGGTTTCTCCCACTTTGCTGCGAATACTAGGCTAAGGCAAGCAGCAACAGCAGCCAGCAGAAACGACTCTGATTTCTCAGCAAATGCTGGTGCTTTCGCAGAGGTTTTGGGCTTGGAGCCAACAGCACTTCGTCGCTGCTTCCTCAGCAAAGCTTTGGGCGTTCGCTCTTGGGCATCAGGAAAGAAGAGTTGCGGGAGAACTGGTTTCTCTTTGGCTTTGCTTTCCCGGGCTCCATTTTCGCGTCCTGGGTTCAAATTGTCAAGGCAAAATAAGCAGACAGCCTCCAACCTGCAGCAGAGTGCGTGGCCTAGGATGGCACTCTTTGCACACTACCATCACCTGGCGTAGGCGAGGCTTGGCATTTTGCACTGGCGCTAAGGCGGACTCGGGGACAAGTTCTGGGCCTTCCCCACAGGAGAGGAGAGGTGACAGAATCTTTGCACACCAACCGTGCACTCGGATCGGGGGGCTGTTGGGGACTTTCCCCACTCCTTCCCCGGACATCCCGTGCATCCGCGAACCCTTTCACATCTTGGAGGAAGACGGCATCTGACTGGCCGTTTTTTCAGGAATGTACTTCTGTGAGTTCAGGGTAGGTGCCTGGTCACAAACTCATATCTGCACCTTGGACAGGTGACCAAGCAGCTGCTTTCCCCTTGGGCCCAGGGGCCCAGGACAGGCAAGACTTCTGCCCAGACTCCTTATCAGAGTGCAGCAAGCGCCCCATGTCTAGACTTCCACTAGTGTCTCCTCAGTCATGTTTCCGTCTCTCCGCACAGAGAGCTGGTGACACTTGTCTTACCACCAACCCACTGTTTCAGACAGGGCCGGCTCTCCTGTTTGTGACCGTTTCCGACAACAAGGCCATCGACCCCTCATCCCTGGGGCAGCGTGCTGCACTTTCCCAGACATGTTCCTGGGGAGCGCAGTGACAGACGTGTCCCTTTCCTTAAGGCTCTTCCCACAGGCGCAACCGAGCATCTCTGTCAGGCAGCGGGGATGCCCGGGCCAAGATGATTTCGCTCCATGCGGGCTTATTACACCGAGCTGTGGAGACAAGCTCAGGCAAGCAGCAGCCGCATCCCGCAGACCCGACTCTGATTTCCCAAAGAATGCTGTGCTTTCCCAGACGTGATGCCCGGGCAAAGAGGCTTTCGCTGTATGCGGGTTTCTCCCAAAGTGCTGCGGACACTAGGCTAAGGCAACCGGCACGAGCAGCCAAGAGACTGCTATGATTTCGCAGAGGTTTTAAGCTTGCTGCGAACCGCACTTCGCTGCTGCTTCCTCAGCAAGACTTTGGGCGTTCGCTCTGTCG